>NC_142350.1:68259135-68559135 GCF_059441175.1 Urocampus carinirostris | reverse complement strand
CAGACTGAAATGCAAAACCATTTCCACCTTTTCCAAATACGTACTCGACAAACGTCGAGAAGAGAGAATCGCTGGCAAAAAGGGACATTGACTCGTCGCTAGGGGGCGACATTGCCTTGCAATTAAAGGAAATCAATATATAAGGTCCCCGTATTTAGCGTTTCATTTGGATATTTAGTTTCGAAGGATAACTCGAGCTGTGATTTTTTCATATCTCTTGTAGTTTTCCTCCAGTCATATTTTTGTTGTACTTCTGTCATATTTTTGTTGTGTTACTGTTGTTTTATTTAGGTAGTATTTGTGGAGTCGTATCTTTGTATTGTCTGTGTTTTTTTTGTCCGACCGGCAGGGGGCCCATTATCTTTACACCGGGTCGAGAGTTCGATTCCCCGTAATGAATTTTAGGGTCAGGGTCTCTCTGTTGAAATTGAGGTTATTGATCATTGATCAGTTGGAGCCGGAACATCGCTTGGGTGGCTTCATCGGTGAGATACCGACATCGAGCTCGCTTGTTTGTCGGACGAGTCGGTTCGACTCGTGGATTTGGGTTGGAGCCAAGCGTCGGGCTTTGGGTTAGACCTCTGGTTAGGATTTTGGTTGAAGCTAGGTATAAACTTTAGGTTGTGGTCACCGGTTATCGGAGCACTTGTAGCTCAAAGGATAAGATGCATGCACCCCACTCAGTATTTTTTAAATATTAACATTGCTGTATTTTGGGTCGAAGTAAACCTACTTCCTACTTATCGGTCTTCTTCTCTTTCTTTTTGTTTGGCCTTCTATCTTTTTGTTTAACGGTCTCTCTTTCTTTCCTCCATTCTTTTTATTCTCTCTCTCTCTTTTAATGTTCTTCTCTCCCGGTCTTTTTTTTAATCGGTCTTTCTCTTTCTTGCTTTCTATCTTTTTCTTTCCCTGTTCTTTCTACTTGCAAGCTGGTAATAAGAAAGTAAGAAGATAGTGTGTAGGTAGTACAAGAGAAGGGGCGTGTCCCTTTTTGGGCTACGAAGTATACCGTAGTAGCAAAAAGTAACCGGCCTCGCTTTAGAAGGATGCTACCTGGTGGGCAAAAAAAGGAGTGCACAAGAGCAAATCGAGGCAGTTCATTCTTTTTATTTCAACTGAAAAAGAGAACAGATCCAAAAGAGAGACTTTCAATAAATTACAAATAAATAGAATTGCCTTGGATTATAAACGAGAATTTCTTCTTCTTCTTTTTTTCTCTCTTTTCTTTTGCGTAGAAAAATTCCAAAACGAAAATATTGCAACCCGACTCCAATCTGAGAAAGAAAACTCCTTGCGTGGATAAATAAATAAATAAAAAATAGATCACATATGAAAACCTCCCCAAGAAAAGTGCAAAAACACATTTGCCCAGCATAAAACCCCTGGCGACCCTCCCCACCTCCCACCCCCGGCTAAAATCTACCTAAAAATTTTAAATAGTTTTTGTGATTTTCATGTTTTTTTTTTGTCGTCGTACGTTTCGGAACGTGAGCCGTGAAAATATTTTTGAAGCGGGGGTCTCTAAGTGGCAACCTGCGGGCCCGTGGCGGCCCGCGGGGATGATAGTTTGAGCTCCCTGCCGTTGTAGGAAAGGTAAAGGGACGGTGCCTATCGTTTGACCGCTAGATGTCGCTGCGTTCTGTGGTGCGACTAAAAAAAAAAACAACGATCGAAAGCGCAAGCGAGGCTACCCGCTACCGAGACTCGTCTCGTGTCGGATCGAGGATCGAAAAAAGAAGAAATTGAAGAAAAAAAGATGAAAACCAAAAAATTTGAAAAATATGAGAAGAAAAAAGAACAAATTAAAGTAAAAAATGAAAAAGGGAGTAAGGAAAACACGAACAAAAATAAATGGAAAGAAAGAAAGAAAGAAAAGAAAAAATAAGAGCATTCAAAAGAAAAAAAATATAGAAGAACAGGGGGGAAAAGGGAAGAGTGAGATTACAGGGAAAAGAGTAGAGAGAAAAAAAGAAAAGAAAAACGAATTGATCCATGTAGCAGCAAGATGGCAGCCAGTCATGCCTGCTCCCAGTAGGTTAGCCTCATCTTCTGGCAAATAAATGCATATATTTTTTTTTTAAAAATGCAAATTTAAAAGACAATTGGTGTATTTTTGCTTATTATTCACGTTAACATTGTTAGTTTTAACTGCTTAAAGTTTGGTATTTGGCCCCTGGGAGGCTCCAAATAATACACACTGTCCCTTTAAGTGCAACCCTAGTAGATGACGGATTCATTTCTATATCCGTTCCGAATGTGAGCTCCGATTTTGTGTAGGGAATGTTTAAAAGCAACATTTTGGAGAAGAGCGGAATGTTTTTTAGCGGAGCCGGTCTCGTCTCGGAAAAGCGAGCTCCGGCGGGCGGGTCCCGGGTCGATTGAGATCGGAACCCGGGTATACCCGGTCCAAGGTCCTTGTTTTTAATCTGGAGATTAAGATGATTGACAAGAAAAACCAGAAGAATCTTATTTGTTGTTTTTCCGGTAAAAGATCTTTTGAAATGCTGTCGCTATTTACACATTGGCCCTTGATATTGATCCCGGAAGAGAATTTGTTTTTCTTTCATGTTGAAATCATCCTGATGGGGCACCGGACCGAAAGACCCCGCGGCTGGCAAAACGGCGGCCACCGGGTGGCGCTCTCCGAGGTACGCGCACCCCGTCGGCAGCTTTTGTGTACTTTTTTGGGGGGCGTTTTCTTGTCATCGCCTAAGTGCAAATATTCCGGTGCGGACGGGAAAGCCCTCGGGAATTTTCCAGCCGGAATCCGGAAAAAGTCACCTGGGGACACAGAGGGGGAAGGACAGACATACGAAAGGGACAAAAATGGTGGACGGGGGAAAGGGGGGACAGAAGAAGACAGAAGAAGCTTTCTCGTTAGACAGTTAGACCGCTTCACAAAAACACAAGAAATATTCCTTAAAAACCCATATACCCTCGATACCAAAAATAGCACGGGAACAGAAAGAAGGTGAAGGAAATAACTCGGTACCGTTGTTGTTATAAATCGGGAAAGAAAAACCTCATTATTCACAAAGAAAAAACATTCACGAAAAACGGGGAAAAAAAAAAACAAAGGAACCGAATAAAAACAGGAGAGCGAAACGATTTTCCGAAACGGAAAGATCATTTTCAAAAATCGAACCCCAAAAATATCCAGAAAAACATTTTTGGAGGGAAAACGAAAGAAAAAAGGTCTCGAACGGAGCAAAACGAGGCAAACGGGGAACGAACGGAAGGAAAATGGAAATCGGGAAAGAAAATACCCCCAAAACAGTGTTAAAAAACAGAGAAGGAAAAAAAATCTAGTCGACACAAAAAAATCTCGAAAAAAAACGGATACAAAATAAAAGGGGGAAACAGAATTGGAATACCTGATTAAAAAAAGCTACGAGAATAATAATTTCCAAAAACGAGGAAAAAAAAAATCCTGAAAAGGATTCTCAAACGCTAACATTTTTCAGAAAATTGCAAAAATGTCTTAGGTTACAATAGCGGATGTGCCCTCTAGGCTGCGCCGACACGAGTGACGATAACGGCAACAGCGCATCGTAGTCCAAATAAGGAACAAGAAGTAAGGAACGAGAGAGAGAGGTATAATAGTCAAAGTAAGGAAGTCCTCTGCAGCCGTCCGATCGGAAAAACAGAATCGTCTTATCAGCTACGCTGGTCGAAGAGAAGAAAGGCCTTTATTTATTTTTTTCTAGCGTGCACGTTTTATATAGACTAAAAGCCGAAGTGGTTTGACGGCGAGGATGCCATCCAATCGGGATAAAGCCCTGAATTTTCCCGGCGCCGGTCGCCTTGGCAACGGGGGCTAAACCCTTTCGTCCGGTCGCTATGGTGACGCCGGGCGAGTGTCTTGTCGCCCTGGCGACAGATACGGCCCCAGCGTTCGAAAAGGACGGGCGTTCTTTGCCGAAATCAAAGAAAGGATCTCCCCCGGACTCCTTTGACTCCTTCGACGTTCACAACCTCAAAATCGGATCACTATTCGTCTCGCCCCGAAGTCCCGCTTCCTCTTTTATCTTTCGTCAAGTCCCTTTTTTTTGTTTGTCTCTTAAGTGGAGGCCTTCTACCATCGGACAGCTGCAAAGGACGTTGCCTAGGAACGCGCCCATCGGGTTGGCGTTCTTTGATCTGCACACCCTCTAGGACAGAACCTATCGAGACGTCATCGAAAGAAAGAACTCGGGGGGGGAACTATAGAACAGATGGCAACGTCCGCCTCTTTTTTTCTACAGGCCTCTCCCGTTCTCCTGGCGAGCGAGGGACATCTACTCGAGGATTCGGGGCTAAGCACTCTACTGAGACAGCCCTGATCAAGCGAACCGATGATCTTCTACTGGCAATAGACTCCGGCGCTTTATCACTCTTGCCGCTGCTGGACCTTAGTGCCGTCTTTGACATCGTGTACCATAATATTTTACTAGAACTGATGGAAAAATGGATCGATCTCAATGCTCTTCCCCCTAAGATTGGATCTGCAACCTCAGTGGAAATATTTCAATCTGAGCTTAAAACACACTTCTATTCTTTAGCATATGAATAACCTAGATTTGATGTTGATAATATCTGTGTATCATTTGCCCTCATGAAGGTTTTAGATCAGGGGATGGTATCATAATAGTCTGTGGTTTGCAATGGTCTTTGATCCGTGCAACCCTTTGAGACTCTTTGTGTTTAAGAGCCAAACAAATAAACAGGACTTAAAGCGAGTTTGCCGGCCGGTCGGCCGTCTGACCTGCTTTCCGGGTCCGGGCGGAGTCAGTAGGGGCGGTTGGCGTCCTTGGGCCTCTTGAGTTGGACTTTGAGTCTCTTCATTCCGATCTGGAAGCCGTTCATGGCCTGGATGGCCGCCTGAGCGCTGGCCGGGTTGTCGAAACTCACGAAACCTGAAGCAAAAACGGCCTTTCAGAAGCCCCGCCTTCCTGCCAAAAGCAAGTACTCGGATAGAGTAGTATTGTGCCGGGATCGCGAAAGGCGAGGGAGACGAGCCATTTCGCTCTGGAAATATCGCGCGGACGTAGGTATTTTCGTCGTCTTGTCGACGTCGGGCCGCTTTTTGTTCGATTTTTGGCGTTCGACTCTCTAGCCTTTCCTTCTTAAAGGTACAGTGTGTCATATTGGACGGCTACGTACGCACGGTGCCGTGCCGGGAGGCATAACGCGAACGACGGAGACGCAAAGACGCAGTACGGTTATCCCTCCCTTTCTGGCCTCGCTTTCCGCAAGCAAAGAAAAAAATACGAGAAAAAAGGGAAAGAAAAGGAGAGGGGAAAAGAAGGAAGAGATGAAAATATGAAAAAAGTATGAGAATGAAAGGGGGAAAAGAAAACAAAAAGCAGGAAAAAAGGAAAACAATTGAAAGAAGAGAAAAGAAAAGAGAAATAGGGGAAGAAATACATGTCAAAGTCAATGATAATAGAAATACTTTGCAAAACGCTTTTTTAAAAATATGAATGGGGTCGTTTTATTTTTTTACAACAATCCTAAAAAATGAGGTTATAAAGCATCATTTGTAAAGTGATGCCAATATTTTGTTCTCAAGCCAGCTCATTACTTTCAAAGCCAAATCGTCTTCATCTAGGAAGCCCGTCCCCAGAAAGTCTGCAAAACGACCGGAAAGAAGCGGCTCTTCCGAGAGTTTGCCCGTGGCGGTACGGGGCGTCCTTCGGACATTTCAAACAGCTGCGTCGTTCCGGTCTCCTTTTCGGAGAAGAAACTATGTTTTAAAAGAAAAACTTTTGCCGGTGTCGGACCTAAAAAGGATTCGCGACGCAAAGACGATTAAAAAAAAAAATGTAGACGGAATATTTGGCTTGAAAGCTTTTTCTTTCTTTCCTTTGACCGACGGAACGTTTGTTCCATTCATCTGACAAGAGCGCTCTCGGGCCGGCCGTCGGGGGCGACGACGTTTCGTAACAAAAAGCGGCGGCGAAGCCGGCATAAAGCGCTTCGGAGCGTCGACGAGCGCTCGTCGATCCCGCAAAAAAACGGCGTCGAAAAGGGAAGGATCGGGAGCGGCCGTTTTGGCCTTCCTCACCGAAGCACTTGCTCTGATTGGTGGCCCGGTCCACGAAGACTTTGGCCGAGATGACGTTTCCGAAGGGCAGAAACATTTGCAGCATCTCCGAGTCGCTGAATTCTTGAGGGAGGTGATAGATGAAGATGTTGCAGCCTTCCGGACCTGAAAGCGACACCCATTTCAAAACGGGCCCGCCGAGGGGCGCCGCCGACCCCTTCGGAGGACAAAACGGAACGACGGAAAAAGCCTCCCCACCTTCTCGCTGCTGCTGTTGCTGAGGTTGCTGGTGTTGCTGGGCAACCAGCGCCGGCGGCTGCGGGAAGGGCTGGCCCACCAATCCGTAGGCGGCCGGGTAGGCCGCTATTGGAGGAGAAGAAGAGGGGCGGGGTTAGCCGCAAGTAGAAATGGCCCCGTGGCGGCTTCTTTTGCCAAAGGTAAAAACTGTAAGAAAGAAGAAGCTGTCAGGGGCCCAAAACTGCCCCTGACAGCGCCCCCGCCCCTGCCCCCGCCCGTTTCATAGCTATAAAGGGCAATTTTAAATGGAGAACAATCAGAATCCGATCGTCATTATCGTCATCGAGATGAGACACCGCACTCCGGGGTCAGACAGGAATCGGGTCGAGTTATCATAACGCGATAGCGAAAAGGGGTGCGAAAAATTCGTCCATTGATTTTGGGAGAGGCGGGCGGGCTCGGAACGAGGAAACCGCAAACAAAGAAATATTCGGTTCGGAAAAAGAACATTTGACAGAAAAACAGGAAGCAATCCCGAGAACAGAACTCAAGTTCCTTCTCGTTTTGTTCTTGTGTTTTTCTGCATTTGGGGATTGATGGGACCCTGTTTTGCCATCTTTCCAGATGGCAAAAGTGCAAGAAGGCCGTACCTGGCCGCACCTGGCCGCACCTGACCGCACCTGACCGTACCTGTGTAATGTTGCATGCCGGCATAAGCTTGCTGCAGCGGGTCCAAGATGTTTGCCGTCTGAGCTGAAAAAGAGGAAAGAAAAAGCATTGGGATCCCAAAGGCAGACCAGTTCCGCTTCCAACCGCCGAAAACGCTTTTGGAGCGTGCCAAAGACAAAAAAGACAAAAAAGAGGGAAATGTCGACACCAGGGGGGCGGCAAACCCCCCTCCTTGACCCAATGCGCCGCAGAAAGCAAGAGCCTATTGTAAGACGGACGGAGGAGATCATTTCTTCCTCATGCCATGAGGCTCTTTAACCCGTTTTGCGATATTTTTGAACAGGTCCGATCAAAAACCTTTTCTTTATAGCCAAAAAACACAGACAAATAATGCAGGTGATCCAGCAAAATATCCGGCAGTTCCCCAAAAGGAGAAATCTTCCCGCTTTAAAAGGTTCCCAAATCTGCAAATACCTTGATAGGCGTGAACGCCGTTGGCGTATAAGGTCTCGGCAGCTTGCTGTCCGTTGGCGGGCGGGGCCAGGCCGCCGTAACCGTTGACTCCGATGGGCGGGGGGAGAGCCGGTACCGGCGTCGCCGCCATCGTGGGCGGCGTGTTGGTTCCTGTGCCCGCCAAGATCAAAATCTTCATTAGGGTTGCGCGACCGTCTCCTTTCATAAATCCTTTCGTGTCGCACACGGCTGTATTTGAGACGGATAAGACGACTTCCTGTTCCTCGTCATAAACGAGATTGATACCTTTATTCTGTTGCAAAAGACATTTCATAGGATGCCGCTTTCTTATTTTGACTATTACGCACCATTCACATCGACGTCACCAGTGGCCGATCGTGTTGCAATTCATCGATTCGCGCAGCCTTTAGGGCAGATCTGCTTTTGTAACCTAGTAGTCTTTAGTCTTCTCAAGGTGTCTTCATTTTCCCTATGTTGAGGTTTTTGAGTTTTTCCTTGCCTTCATGTCAGTTTTAGATCTGGGGATGCTGTCATCATCGTCCGTGGTTTGCAATCATCAGTGGTCTGTGCGGCCCTTTGAGACTCTTTATGATTAAAGGGCGTCACAAACATACCTGACTTGACTTGAAGTTCCTCATGCTAAAGTTTTTGAGTTTTTCCTTGCCCTCATGTAGGTTCTAGATCAGGAGATGGTGTCATAATAGTCTGTTCTTGGCAATAATCTGTGGTCTGTGCAGCCCATTGAGACTCTTTGTGATGAAGGGTGTCGAAAATAAAGATGACTTGACTTGAATAAGTGTCTAGTCAACTTTAAACTTTTCAAAAAGTCACACTACTCCGACGGACTCGACGGTTCCGATCCATCTCCATCCCCGTTGAAGGATCGAGCAAGCGATGCCCTACGTTGCGTTGATTTGATGTTTCGGCGAGTCTATTTCGTATCAGTTTGGAGAACTGCCAGTAAACAGTTTGTCACGTGTACGGTATTGCTGCGGTTATCAGCATCCGAAGTAGGACACCGAAGCCTCGGCCGGCTTTGAACGGAAACGGTCTTTACCTGAGGACGGCGTGATGGGGGCGATGGGCGTGGCGATGATGGCGTTGGCGTTGAGGGCGGCCATTTGTTGCATCTGCACGGCCGCCACCGTGGCTACCGGCGACAAATACGCCGACTGCGCCACCAGGGCCTGCTGCTGCGCCAGCTGCGCGCAAAAACGCCACAGAATCAGACGCCGGAGACGTCGACGAGCCCATATACTTGTATTCGACACCGCCCGGACGATTCCGAAAACAACGAGGCTCTCTTTCCCACGACACATGCGTCTAAATACGAAACGCTGCGGTCGCCCTTGAACAGAAACAAGTACTATTATTCATATGTTATCCCTGATCACGAATACCTTTATGGTCGGAAAATGTCGTCCACGCATGGGAGAGTCTCGGTTCCTTGCGGTCAAGATTTTTTTAGAAATTGACAAATCAGATTGACTCAGATGATATTTAACGGGAGCAAAATGTTTCGACACCACTTTTGACTGTATTTTTGCTTATTTATCCTCATAAAAAGAAAAAAAATATGACAAGCAAATAAAAAAAACACCCTCAACCCCCCCAACTAAAAACAATTGCCAAAAATAGACCAAAAAAACATCAAGAAACTACAAATAAAATACTGAAAAAACCCACAACATAAAAATGCCCCAAAGATCCAAACCAGAAAAGACAAAAAAGGCGCAGACACCAGAATCCCCACCTAAATCAACACAAAAAGACACATCTGAGTTGCAATCTGGCACTATTCCCTAGGCTACGGTTGCCCCATTGCTGTGCTCTAAAACGATAGGGCTCCCGTTCGACGCCACATTTGCAACCCCTACTTACGTCGGGCGCAGTAGTAAATACGTGCTCGTCTTTGTAGCACGGTCATACGTTCTGAAAAAAAAAAGTCGGTTCAAGGAGTCGGGGTTGCGGACGGGTCTTCGAAAGAACGTGCGAATTTCGGTCAAACGGGCCGCGGTCGAACCGTACGAAGACAAAACGGGTTCTCGACCGGCATTTCGGAGAGCGTGGCGAACGGGCGGGTGTAAGGGCCGATAAAGGCGCAGCGTGCCAGGCGGGGGGGGGTTTACCTGAGCGTTGACGGCTTGGGCGTAAGCGTTATAGGCGGGGAAGTTGAGCGTGACGGGGCTGAAGATGCCCAGTTGGGAAGCCACCTGCTGCATCCTCCTCAATCCTCGTTCCTTCTCCGTGTCGGCCAGTTTCACCACCAGACTGGAGGAGGCGCCCTGACGCCCAAACAAAATCCTCAGAACCGCATTTCTCTTTTTGGATCGTTTGAAAAAACTTTCTTCAAGGAGCTCTCTCATTTTACAATGCAAATCATGAAATGTTACTTCAATAGACTTTGTATTTCTAACACGTGTCATAATAACTTTTGTTTTGTTGAAATTGCTGCTGAAATATGTTTGTATAATTTATGTATAAGTGTCCTGCAATGACGCGTCCTACAGCGCCATCTGCTGGTATGGGGTAAGGTTAAGTTTAGCCTCTGATTTGATGACAGGAAGGCGAATATTGGTAGCAGTCTCCAGCGCGATGCCAACGGTAAGCCACGATGTTTTGGTGCTCCGCAAAAAGTGAATGGACAACAATAAAACCACAACTGACAAATCTTGCAACATACGCAGTCATGTAAAATGTCAAGCTGTTTGGATTGATTTTCGTTTTATTTCTGTCGCCATTGATGTTAGTTTTGTCGTACGTTGTACTAAAATGCTAATTCCCCTTAGTGTTGAAGCCAGCGGCGGTGCTAACCACATGTTGTGGATATGTTGATTCACTCATTGCAGGTCAGTGGCTCCCGTTTTTACACTCATTATTGTAATTATTTCTATTTTCACAAATAGATAAAATTTATGTTGGTTGAAATTCAGATTAAAAATATGTCGAGTTGAATTCATTGTAAAAGTTAAAATGGATGTTCAAATTGTTGTCATGGTTGATTTTCTGAACTTGTATTGTATCTCAACTGTAGAGAAAACGATTTGATATGCTTTGAGCAGTCTCCAGCGGGCTGCTAGATAGATAGATAGATAGATAGATAGATAGATAGATAGATAGATAGATACTTTATTCATCCGCTTTGGGAAATTCACATTTCCAGCAGCATCCCTGAGCTGAGAACAATACAATAATAAAGCCAAAAGAATACAATATACAAATATCCAGTGTGACGATACAGAGAACCAGCGGAGGTGCTAACCACACGGTGTGTGTATGTTCATTGCAGTCTTCGACGCGCGGCTAACGTAACTGAAATAAAAGCCTCGTCATCCAGTCCAGCCTGAATGCGGATCCTTAGTGGGATAGGAATATTGCGGTTACATATATTATCCACGGGACGGTTCGGTCCTCTCATAAACAAATAGACAATAAAACGTGACTCGGGCAGTTCAATGCGAAAGAGAAAAAAACAGACGGGTCGACACGATCTTTGTTCTTCACGCGTTGTCAAAGTCTCGGATCGGAGACTTTCTATCGGATCTTACAGAAATCGGAATTTGTCCGTCAGCCTTTATGCAAATTCGATCCGAGCGACGGCTTCCGAAAGTCGCGCCTGCTCATCGGAGTCTGCGTTCGTCAGACTCGGAGGCTTTCGCTTGTGACGTTCGATTGCATTTGACTTCCAACGAACGTACCGGGGAGAACAAAAGGCTTTACGTGACAAAAACAGCTAAACGACAAATAAATACGTGTACAAGACCGAGCGGGGATCGGGCTTTTCCCGAGGCCGGCCCTCCCGAATCTCGTGGACCCGTGTCTGCTCCCTGACCGAGTACGGCAACTCACGGGCATGGTGCGACTCCCGTGCAGGCTGCCGATGGCGGCTTGGGCTTCGGCGTGGCCCTGGAATTTGACGAAAGCGCAACCTAAAAGGGAACAAAAAACCAAGACGGACTCTGAGACGGAGCGAGGAAAGCCGGGCGAGACGCGGCGTCCTACCTTTACTGGTTCCGTCGGGTCCTCTCAAGACGGTGCATTCGTCGATGCTGCCGAAGGGTTGGAAAAGCCTTCGCACGTCCTCGTCGCTCTGCTGCTTTCCCAGCATGCCCACAAACAATTTGCGGTCCTCTGACCGCCAAAGACGCGCAGAAACAAGCAGAAAACACAGAGATGACTTCAAAAGCAACAAAAAAGTTCATCCCTTTCATCTGCACCCGTTCTTCAAATTGAGCCCCTCCTAGCGGTCAATACAACTATGGAACCTTTCAGACCCAATGAGCCGTAAAAGCAAAAAGATTTGGACTTTCTTTTCCAGAGACCATTCAACAAAATCGCCACAAAACCTCCTTTTCCAGCTTTTTTGATTTCTCTCTTTAAAATATTAATGGCAGAGTCTGTGTCCCAATACGAATCTCTCGACCAATAGAAATATATCACATGAGATTCGACTCCCTCCCGCAGTTACTCAAGAGTGTCAAAGCTGATTCTGAGGGTGGTTTTTTGTCCTCAATAACGGTTTCAAAACAAGGTGCGAGCAAAGTTCTTTTGTAAAAATGTCACCAAATCCTGTAAACAAGGATACGACATATCTCCCTTCATTGGGGGCGGCGCTGGTCCAAGGCGAAAGAGTGTAGCTCCGCCGATCAAATTTTTCAAGAAGCTCTGCTAGAACTTCTGGATGTCTAAAGTTTGTTGTGTGGCTTTTCATTATAAATTGTCCCAACAATAAATATAGATTGCTTCGTGAGCTTTCATGTAAAGTATTATTTAGCGGTCTACAGGCAAAACAGAGTCGGTTGGGGGGGCATCCTGACTTTAAACTGTAGCTCAAATTGTTTCCTATATATACTAGACAAAAATTTCCGTACCTTAGATTATTCTCAGCTTGGTATTGGGGACAATTGACTCTGCGTGAAGCGATATATCCAAAAATTACACACGTTTTAGTTTATCCCAGAGCCAAATGGGGTTCCTAAGCCATTGGTTTACCAACCCTTGCATTAAAGGGACAGTGTGTATTATGAAAACTAAACTAGGAAAAAATAACGATCATTTGCGCAAATAGTGGCAAAATCATTGTAGTATCTTTTTTTTTTTTAATTTTCCAATATTTGTAAAATCAATGCACATTTCTCAACCTATGAGTATCTTAAAGAATGCACATATTGTCCTTTTCTCATCTTTTCAGATCAATTGTTGTTTTTGACCACTAAGAAATGCTCAATATTAAACACTTCCTTTGAAAATAAACAATGATGACTTAAAAGACAAGGATCTATGAACTATCGTACGAACATGCGTTTGAAAAAAAAAATACTCGTTTGAGAAATGACAATCGGCAAAAAAAAAAATAAAGGGTACGTGCCTCAGTTGTCGGAATTTTTAAAGAGAGATTTGAAAAAAGAAGGTTTTTTTAACTGCCGTTTCCTTTTTTGTGGTGGACTGAACCTATTCCGATTCCACTTCGAACAATTACAACCTTGTAATGAAATAATAATAAGATGATCGATTGTTTTGATACATCCTATTGTTGGGCCTTTGTTCGCACTGGCCTTCAAAAAGTAGGAAAATTCTTGCTCAACATTCACTGAGCATGTCCCACTGATGTCCAGCGGGGGGCAGTACTCCCTTTTGTGGTAAAGGTCATCGATCCCCTGCCCCAACGACGACCCTCCATCAGAGTCCTACTTTGGCTCGGTCGCCACGGAGGTCACGAAGAGCCCCGAGAGTCGAAACGTCCCCGGCGTGTCTAAAATATCCCGAATGCCGAAATGATGACGACGTCGCGACTCGGAGACCCAAACATACAGAATCGACCCTTTTTGGAGCTTGCGCGAGGGGAATTCCTGTTTATTATTCTATTAGGTTAAAGAAGCATTGATTTTTCAATTCTAGTGACTTTTGTAAAGTAGGCTTAAAAACTATTTACTCAAAAGTGTGTATTTCTAAACTCCGTTTTCTTTGCTTCTTTGTTTACCGGGAGGAATAGTGTTTTTTTTCTTTCTTTATAATAAGCAGGGAGGAGGGGCAAGGCAGAGAGGAATGGGCCGAGTAGGGATTCTCAAGAACGCGGATTACTTTGCAAAAAGGCCGAATGACCCATCAAAAGAGGGCAAAAAGATGCGCGGAAGGGAAACTTGAGGCCGTCTACTCTTTGAAAAAAATCAACTGCCGTCAACTGCCGCAAACCGTCGTCGGACGCGCTCTTGCTCATATGTCCGACGAGCTCAAAAGCAAAGTCGCGATTGTATTGGATATCCCCCCCCCCCTTTAAGACTCATGCCTGGCCCGGGATCCTATCCTCGGTTTTACTCCTCGTAGGTGGTCAAAATAGGGTCGGGGGTCTCACCTCCTCTGCCCTCGCTGTCTGCCGGTTTGACCTGGATGGGACGATTCATCTGAAAAACAAGCCAGAAAGCTCTTCAATTTGGACACCAAAGAAAGAGACGCGCCGTTCGAATGTCCGTCCCTAAAAAGAAATCCGTTCCGTACCGGAACGTCGAGTCAAGTCCTGTTTATTTGTTTGGCCTTTCATCGCAAAGAGTCTCAAAGGGCCGCACAGACCACAGATGATTGCAAACCACAGACTATTATGACAGCATCCCCTGATCTAAAACCGACATGAGGGCAAATAATACACAGATATTGTCTACATCAAATCTAAATTATTCTTATGCTAAAGAATAGAAGTGTGTTTTAGGCGTAGACATTTCTAGTGAGGTTGCAGATCCAATCTCAGGGGGAAGAGCATTCCACAGCACCGGGGCCCCAATGGAGAACGCTCTCGAACCTGCGAATTTCTTCTTGGCTCTTAGGGTCACGAGTAGACCGGCGTTTTTAGAGCGAAGGCTCCGGACCGGAACATAGTGGGAAATGAAATCTGTCGCTGTTCCGAATTCTGATCGGCTCAACAGCTTTGAAGAGAGGATATACAGTAAAAGTTGGCTTTTACGGTTTGGCGACGTGTCTCGTTTTGATGGCGCACGGTGTTTTGCCTCCTGGTGGGCTGGAGTCCCTCCGCTCAAACATGTCTACACACTTCTTTTATGTGTTCCATCGATAAAACGTCTCGGATCCGTTCGGTGTATTGACGGAGAGGCCTGCGGGGCTCGTCGTGATCAAGGGCCAAACAGATAAACGGGACTTTTGACGCCTCCTCGAGTACTTTGCCTTTCGCGGATTCTTATCCCTGCTACGAACCAGGGATTACTATACATTCGTTCCATTTGTGATTTAACAAGCGAGGGAGAAAATAAAGGAAGGGGTTCGGCTGATACAAATAACAACTCGCTGACTCCATCGACGAGGGCAAACGTGAGCACGAACGTTTTGCAACACACTACAGATACACTCGGTTTGAAGCCAAAATGGATACGGAGCGTCTCATTCGCTCGCTCTCGGGATGGCACGGCCCGAGACATATGAGACGCGGTCACTATTTCCGCAGGTCGGCGTACGGATTTCTTTTACCGCGATAAAGCGTTTTTAGAGGGTCGGCACCTTTGTCCGTGCGCGGCTAGGGATCGATCATCTGGTCTGATCCGTTATCGCTCGTTCGGAAGTAGATCGTTACTCTCGACCCTCTCTTTGAGGCATCTGTGAGCCGCGAGAAAAGCGAGACGGAGAAGCCAGGAGATGAAGAATGAAGGCCATCTGATGCGGATTACGGGCCGACGGCGGATTAGGGGAGGGAAGCAGAAGGGGATTGTGGGAGGCGAAAGGGGAGTACATGCTGGAGAAGGGGATCCTGCCTTCCTACCAGCGACCGGCGAGGGGAGACTTCACCCGCAGCCGCTTCGTTTCTTTTGAAATAAAATCGACGTCGAGGGCCAAAGAATAGGATAGAATAGAATCTACCTTTATTGTCATTGTTACAACATGGGTTGAACATACTGTGACAACGAAACTGGACGTGGCACTCCAGTTTCGCATTTAACAGTGAGGATCAAAGAAAACAAAGAAGATAAAGGAACAAAGAAGATAAGGTTATCATTTACACCGTATTTACACAGGAAAAGGGGGGACGGGGGACGGGAGGCCGAGCCGGGACGGGGGTGGGGGCTTATCATTTCATAAATGCGGCGTGGGAGGACCAAAGCCGGCTCGAAAAGGAGAGAGAGAGAGAGAGAGAGAGAGAGAGAGAGAGAGAGAGAGAGAGAGAGAGAGAGAGCGCCATTGGGTCGTGACTGGCTCTCTTCAAAATCATGTCACGACGGCAGAGATACGAGCCCCCTGCCCGGGATTTATCCTCGCGCACGCATGCGCACGCCTGTTATATACGCACACACAGAGAACGATCAAAGAGATAAGAGAGAGAGGTAGATGGAGGGATAAGAGAAAGAAGAGACGGTTATATAAGAGAGACAGAGAGGGAAAGAGGAATATAAAAAAAACTAAGAGAGCAGTTCGAGATATATGAAAGAGAAAAGAGAGGGAGAGAAATAGAAGAAGAAGTGATTAAAAAAAACATGAAATATTCTATATTTATATATGGTAGATATGAAAGAGAGAGGTATGAGAGTGAAAGTCAGATATATAATCAAGATAGAATGAATTGAGCCATACATAGAAGAGAGATATGAGTGAGAAAGAGTGAGATAGGAAAGAGAGTATGAGTGAAAAGGGAGAGAAAGAGAGAGATGCGTGCCCCCCCCCATGCTTCCAGCCCACCATTTATTGTGCATGCACGCGTGCACGTGTCCTGCACAGACACGCCAATAGAGAGACGCGTCAACACGGACACGCAAAACGAGACGCGCGCGTGGAGTGACGCGCTATGGGCGAGCTGAGTCACGGCGCGAGCGAGTGCGCATGCCGCAAATGGGGAACGGCCGAGGGACACCACATGAGAGAACAAAATGGAGAGTCGAGAGCGAGAACGGACGGCACCTCCGTCTCCACATTATCGGGAAAAAAAAACGGCCGTTCTTCCGCTTCTTCGATCTCAGCCGCCAAACACGTGCCCGCGCGGAAAATTGCCGTGGGCTTCTTCCCTTTTCTCTATCTACACAGTCGCTACGTATTCGCCAGAGGTCCGGGGAGGTCGTAAGAAGTAGAGAAAAGGGGAAAATAGACATCAAGAAAGAAAGAGAGAAAAACAGCCTAAGAGATAGAAAGATATTGAAAAAGAGAGAAATTGAAAATGAAATGGAGAAAAGGGGAAAACAGAGATCAAAAAAGAGAGAGAAAAAAGCATGGCAAGAGATAGAAAGAAAGATATTGAAAAAGAGAGAAATTGAAAATGAAAACGAGTAGGAGAGAGAGAGAGAGAAAGAAAAAATGAGAAGAAGTGATGGAAAAAGGTCCCAATGGGCATTGAGACAAGGTCTGAAGGCAGTCCTTGAGGGAGACGGATCCATCAGATGGACCGGAGGCAAGGTGCAAACACGCCTCGCTCCGCGCGGCCCCTTTTTAATCCGACAACCTTTATCGACCGCCTTAAAGCGAACCACTTCCGCTCCTTTGTCCGTCACTTTCTACCATATTCCGTCCGTCCGTCCATTTAGCGCCTCTGATCGGTGGCTCAAGCTTCGTCCTTCTGTCAGAGCGGCGCTTTTCAGCTGCTCGGACTTCGAGACCCATAATGCATCGGTCGTTACGACCCGTTCTCATACGTGTCGAAAGAAACCGTAGCGCGCTTACCCTCTAAAAGGCGTTCCTTTGCTCCGATCCGGGAGATTCCGATCACCCGGGTCATGATCCAGCTCTCACAAAGCTCGCTAACAGGCTAAAATCGGCGTCACCTGTTTCGGAGCAGAGAAACCTCCAAGACATGCGGGACCGGGTCACCCCTGCTCTGAAAGCCCGCCTTCTATTCGGACCCCGAGCCGAAGCTCTACTCCGAGTATCGGCGTCTCGTTGCTCCGGTTTCGTCGTTTTCGTCTCACGGTTGAGCACTGTATTGTCCGGTGAAGAGGAAAAGCAAGATGGCGGACAAACCACCCGGTATGAATTCCACTGTGTCTAAGAGATACAACTTTTTGCACCTACGAATACTTTTAAAAATGAAGATCGTTACGATAGTGGCGGCGGACGTAGTATTTGAATACAAAATGAAAGGAAGAACTCGATGTGACACGCTGCCCCTTTAACTAAGAAGCCACTTTTTGTCCGTCCGTCCGCTCATCAAAACAAAAAGAAAGCGGGAAGAGGCAAAACGTGTAAACATCGCCTAGGCGACGGAGCCGGTTGCCACGGCGACGGAGCCGGTTGCCGTGGCGACGGCGCACCGCCGGCGGGTCGACACGGACGGGGCCGGCCGCCATCTTGGATCAACAAAGAATCCCGCAAGGATTTATGTGATCCGCCGTCAAGAAATCTGAGCCGGCGGTCTCGTCCCTGCGATTTGAAAATGGATTTTTCCTTCTCTCTCTTTCTTCCTTTTTCTTCCTCCCATTCTCTATTTCTTTCCTTTCCTCTCATTCTCTCGCTATTTCTCTCCCGTTTTCTCACTCTCTCTTGGTTTCTTTTTCTCTGTCTCTCTGTGTTTAACACACTCTCTCTTTCTCTCTCGCTCATTCTCTCTCTGTCTTGTTTTGTTTCTTTCTCTCTCTCTCTCTCTCTCTCTCTCTCTCTCTCTCTCCCTCCATTTCCACTTCTCTTTAGTTCTTTATTTTCATTTCCTTCTGTTTTTCCTTTTTTTTAATAGCTTCTTTTTTTCCTCGCTCCTTCTCTATCCCTCTCTCTCTTTCCCTCTCTTTGTCTTCATATCATTATCTGACCTTCTCTCCCCCCTCCCCCCCTCTCAATTCCTTCTTTTTTTTCACACCCCTCTCCCTTCTTCTATTTGGCTTACTCGTTTTCTCTCTCTCACGCGGAGCAGCCGGGCTCCGATCCCCCCATGACTCACGTCCCGACGACGAGTTCATTAAGAGTCGGCATCTGCCTACGAGCCGGGGGGTTGGGGGGCTTGTGCAAGGGGGCGGGCACGCCGGGGCCGCCCCCTAGCGCGAGCGGTCGGCCATATTCCGGCGGGCTCTGAACTTAGCACGCTACGCTAACACGCTCCGGTTTCCCGCAAATTCGGTGGCGGCTCTTGCTGCTGCGCACGGGCGTACGCCTAATCAGTAAGGCGAGGGGGGATCGTGGCCGGATTAGCCGATACGCAATCCCGGGATTATCCAATCAAACGCTTTTCTCCTCCCGGGGCGAAATGGAGCGAGCCGTGGCCCTCGATACGGGAAAAGCGCCTTAAATAACATGGCGGGGCAAAAAGAGAAAAGCGCGACGCGGTCCGCAAAATCGCTCTCCCGCCGGAATTTCAGCTCGCCTTCCTTTCGACGGCAAAGTCTGCTCGTCCGGGTTCGGTTTCGAGCCGTCCCGCGAGTCGGCAACGACCGTTGTCGGATCCCAAGCGGGGTCGAGCTCGTTTCAGGGGTTACCGGTTAGCATAAAAGGCCGTTACTATCTTCTTAGCGGCTTGTACATTTTACAGGTTCGAAAAGGATATCAAGCAGGTGAGGAAAGGATTTTCCTAGAAAATCGCAATGACCCAAGATGTATATTCAGAACCAGAAAGCCGCCCGTGACGGTGGTCTTAGGGGGCTATTTGTTGCCCACGGGCACCACGTTGCAGAACCTTCATGCTTTCCATTCCCCAGAAAAGTCGCTCTCTTCCTTTTTACAAAATTCTTTCAAAACGTTTAACGTATCCCTCGTTTATTTGTGCATTTGTTTTGGGTCGGGTTTTTTTTGTCGTATTTTGTCATTTTTTGGGTCCAACGTTTTTTGTCGTCATATTTCCGAGTCCATTTTTAGTCATGTTTTTTTGGTTTTATTTGGTCTTATTTTGAGCATTTTTTATTTTTTTTCAGGGGGTATTTTGTTGTTGTTTTCGGCCAATCGTGTCGTTGTTCTTTGATCGACACACCCTTTATGGCTGATGTGCTTTTGGTCACCTCATAAAAAGAAAGAGTTCAGGGGAGGATTTTTACAACAGGTTTGACTTTCTTATCTTCCTTGCAGAGTTCAAAAGCCATTGATGTCCTCTCTCCTCATTTTAAGTGTCTACTAAACTTGACACTTATCACTCCATTTTTGTCATTTTTCACTTTTTGACTGAACAGAATGTTTATAGAGTGAATTTGTTCTAATTGTCATATTTTGTTCAATTTTTTTGGAGTTATTATGGTCAATGGTCTGCTTTTATATTGCGCTTTCGAAGACCTACCAAAACGCTTTACAATATGCTTCACACTTACCCATCCACACTCACATTTTGTCATTTTGGGGATTTTTAGGGCCATTTTTGTTGGTTGTTTTTCTGCTAGTTTTTTCACTGCTTTTGTGCCGTTGTTGTTCTTTGATACCCGCACCCTTTAGAGCACATCTACTTTTTGTGACCTAGGAGATTTAGTGTTTTGTGGTTCAACAGAAAAACGGCCTTATTTCCATTTAGACCGATCGGATGAAAATCGTTTGAAGAATCGCATGTTTTTTTATCGTCACAATGAAAATATCGTTTGCGAGGAGATCGGACACGGCACCCCGGGATAAACACCTAAGAAAGACGAAATCACGTCAGGATAAATATCGAGAACGGCGCAAACAAATTAGTTTTTTCATGCAAATATTTGTGAGATTTGGCGGCGGACGGACTCGTTTACGCGCCGCCTTCCCGGCTGGCATCTCCGGCGACGCCCCCTCCCCCTTTCCGTCCTGCCCCCCCTTCACTTTGCATCCTCGGCGTCGCCTAGCAACCTCGCCTCTCGCGGGCCCGTCGCCCGGCAACCTCTCCCGGCGAGCACAATAGCGCCCCCCCCTTCCCCTCCTCTTTTTCACACCTGAGGAGTAAGAAGACGCCACCGCTGAGCTCTTAAGCCTTTTCCACATTTTCCTCGCTGGGTTTCCGAAACCTTTTTCAAATTCCAGTACTTTTTAAGGGCCGTCCTCGAGAAAAAAATCGTGTTCATGTTAATGTTCAAACGCGGCAACAACGTCAAGCATTTACAAGTACCTTTGAAAAGAGGACGTTAAAACTCGAGCATTTTAAAGGCTTCAAACACTCGTACGGATTTTGTTTTCCGCAGGTCGTTAGGCGAGGACGGGGTGAAGGTGTGTGGACCCTGGCGGGGACCCAGGTGGTACCCCACTTGGGTTTTAACCTCACGCGACACGAGCGTGGCCCCCCCCGACAGATGTCCTCCCCCAAAAGTGGGGCCAGACGCGAGACAAACCCCCCCACCCACCCCCCGTGCTCATTATGGCAAACTTTTGTCCTCTTTCTGGCAAGCGGACCTGCCCCCGTCTATTCATCTTTCAAGAGCGAGCCGACCCCCGGCCACTTATTTCATTCAGAAAAATTCACACCTTGCATCGGCTCCCCCTCCCAAGATCCTTAGCTGGCAAATAATTGGCACACAAAAGCCGGACGGCGAGTGCAGAAACAGACTCATTCGTTCCCAAAAATCGCGCTGAAAATAAAGTGAACGCAAGGGTCGGAATCGCTTCCGAATGGCCAAATTTAAGCACTTTTGAGGCCGATTTCTCATTTTTCCAGTAACTTCAAAGGAAGGAATTCAGCGTCCGTCCAAAAAAGATATTTTTGTCGACTCGGATAAAGAAAATGAGCTGTTCCTATCTCGGATCTTTTTGTGACAATGGGCTGCTCTAAACTGACATGAATTCTGCCGTTCTGCCTCGATGTCACACTCGTTTGGAGACAGGGAAAGGCTTCCAATAATGGCGTTCGATACAGAAGACGAAAAAGAAAGTACTGTATGTATAAAGGGCAATCGTCGATCTGTGAAGATTTTTATAAATGTTTCAAGTGTTTTTCAGGGATCCCTGCAAAACATGGGAAATGGCTAAATACTATATCATCTGGTGCAGTTTTATGATTAATATTGATGATATATCATTTAAAAAAAAACAAGAAAAGTCCAAGGAGCCATTCGGGAGCCCAAATAGTCGGCTCTTCTCAGTACGCCGAGCCAAAGGAGACAGTTTCCTAAACAGAGCTGTCCTCTTGGGTGCGACCAGTAGGGGGCAGTAATGATTCAAATGACAAGCCGCCAGAGCAGGCGTTTCGTATCGGGGTCCCGGCACTTGGGGGAGGGGGCTCCTCCTGCTAAACGTGTATTAGAGGAGCCATCCCGCCACAAGTACAAATCCGTGCATTGGCCTCCTATTTCCTCCTCCTCCTTGGATTTTCTCATCCTCCGATTTGAATGTCCTCGTATTTCCTCAGCGGCGGATTCTTTCGTCCTATTTTGTCATGGTTGTGGTATTTTGTTCATATAGATCGTCATTGTATTCGGTCACGGTTGTAATTGGCGGTACTTTGGCACTTTTCGGCATATTTTGCCGCCGTGGTTTTTTTAACGTGGTCTTTTGCCGTCGCATTCCTATTTTGTATTCTTATTTCATCTCTCGTCTTTTGCAATCGTATTTTGTCGTCGTCGTATTCGTTCACGGTCGTATTCGGTCATATTTGGCCGTATTTCGTTATTCGAAGGAGGGGGCGGCTCAAACTGAGCTTTTCACCTATCGGTCGACGGACACGCGGCGCATTGGTCGAGCGCAACGCCTTTCTTACCTCGGCCCCCAGGGGGCCAGCCTCCGTCGCTCCGTCGACCGATAGGCGGAAAGCTCGGCCCGTTGGACCCGCCCCCTCATTTCGCTGTGACGCAATACGCAGGTATTTATTTCTATGACTGCGGGACGGCCTTATTTTAGCATTCCGATATCGAACGGCACGGCTTCCGGAAGGGAGTTTTTCTTCGCAGAGGACAAAGAGCTCGGAACGGTGAGCGTTCTTGAACATTTTGGCGCCGAGCTTGAAAAAGAAAATCCGGTGCTTGAAATTCCAACAACTCGAAATGGAAGGAGGAAGCGGATTCCTTTCCGACTCACCTCGGAAAATCGAGCGACGTAGCGGCAGAATTGGACATGTTTTTTCCTTCGTCTGTATTGATTCCTTTTTTTCTCTGCAAAAAGTCGGCAAGAACTTTGCAAACTCCTTTGTAGGGTCTCCTCTCGCAGCGGATCATTTGGTGCAGAAATTCGAATATACGGCAAGACCGATCGATGGGATGGTACGGTTTACCTTTGAAAGACGACTCGGATATGATTCGTGATAAAGCTAATAATGGTAACGGAGTCGTTCGTTTCATCTCTCTCTAATTATATCCAATAAACAAAGCTACCCTTTAAATCAGAATCCGATTGAGGACCCGCAGGCCCCATTTGGACCATTATCGGGCACGGGGGTTTCTTCTTTCCATGATGATTTCCATCCCGGTTATGAAGAGCCCACTGTTTCTCGAAGATTTGAGGTTGGGATTTCTTAACGGAGGCTTGGCCCTATTTCTCTCCTTGCTTCTCCTTCCACGGACCTATTTTAAGCGCTCTTATTGGAAGCGGCTCCCGCCGGAAAGAGTTCGTCTCTTTCTGACAACAAACCCTCAATAGTGGCCATTTTCAAACGCTTCTCGACGATTTGGCGGGATTTGCCGGCATTAACGATCCAAGTCCAGATTGGAACGAAAGAAGGCCGCTCGTCCGGCACCGCCATAAGCTAAGCCGCTTATCCCGCTTTCATCCGCAGCGCTACCCGGCCCGGCCCGTCCCGACCCGACCCGACGCTCCCGACAAAGACGGAGGGAGCCGAGGCCGGAGACGGAGAGCTCGAACCGCAAAAGAAAAGGTGAGAAAAATCAAATGGGCGGCGGCTGTAGGCTGGCGAGGCTGGAAAACGGACGGATGCCTTTGCGGGAACGAGACCCTTTCGGTCGCATCCCGCCCGGCCGTCGCTCGTGTTTCCGCCTGCCGGCTGGCGGAGATGCTGCTAAGCGTTGAGTGCTGCTACACTCGACAACGTGGCGCTCTCTTCGTCACAAAAACAGAGAGATGGGAGGATGAGGACGACTCGATTCGTAGCGCAAAAAGATGCTCGCCCGCAATGCCCCAAATCAAACACGTTCCCTTGAAAAGAGTGTGTATCATTTAGCGCCTCCTAGTGGTGGAATATATATATTTATATTGATTAGAAAAAAAAGAAAGAAACGTCAACGATCATGTAATTGGGCCGTACATGGCAAAAATGAGACATCTCGACATGATTAGAATCTTTGGATAGTGTGAGAATGAGATGCAACGGAGCGCCTTTTCGTATGTCGTCTACTCCACAAGTGGTTAGAATCGGCACCTTCCTCACTGCGACCCAAGGGGTTGGATTCCCGTCGCGTCCGAAGATTTGTAATCCGAAATGAGGGCGGCCTGTTATGGAAAAGTGCGCCTATTTATCATCTCTTTAATGATGCGGGTTTATGAGAACCCGGCGGGAGCAATTCAACCCCGGTGACCCTCCGGAACTTTCCTATCGTACGGGAAACAATCTGCCGAATCGAAGACAAAATGAATCATGATCCGACGATTCGACTTCTGGTTTTGACGGCCGGTGACTCGTCGACTCTAAGAATAATCTCCGGTTGCGGCCCTAAAGAGAACTTCCTAGCTAAATTGTTCGTCTCCCTTTTAATGGAAGATAGGGTTACAGCTCCTATCAAAGAGAATTTCCAGATTTTTTTTCAATACCGTTCAAAGAAGAAATCCAGTGTCCATCAAAAGATTGGGAGCGTAAACCTTTTGAAACCCTTAGTCCCCAACCTCATTTGGGAACCCTAGATTTGTTTAAAAACCCTTCTTTGAAGCCCAAACCCTAGCTCCTAACCCTAGCCCCACACCTCACCATGTTTCAACCCTAACACTAGATCTAAATGCATTTTGGAACCCTAATATAATAATAATATTAATAATAATTTCCTTTGTATTGTCATTCTTTGTAACAATGTACACAGAACGAAATGTCGATACACCTGACCCGTTGTAGCGAGTCGATGCAGCCGCAGCCAGAGGGCGCCGCCATTATACCAATTAGGTATGTCTCGGCCGAGGCGCAAACCAGCGACCTCCCAGTCTCAAAGCGGGCACACTACCACCTAGTTTCTACAACTAACCCTAACTGTAACCCTATCTCCTTTTCAAACCGTAACCTTAACCCTACACGAATTTTGGAAGTCTAGATTCAGTTTAGAACCCTAATATGGAGCCCAAACCCTACCTTTACACTTAACTCTAGACGTAACCCTAGCTCTATCTGTGTTTTAAACTGCAACCCTACATTCAATTTAGAACCCTACCATGGAGCTTAAACCCTACTTCCTAACCCTAAGCCTACACCTAAGTTTCGCTGTAACACTAGCCGGGACCCTATTTAAGGACCCTAAATTCAGTTGAATACCCTAAGAGGGATCCCAAACCTTAGTTTCTAACCCTGTCTCTAGGTTTGCCATCTCTGTCTTTGTGTGTCCTGTGATTGGCTGGCAGAAAATAAAGGGGTGACCCTGCCCACTGCCCCAGAATGGCCGGGGATGGGCGCCGGCACCCCCGAGGCCCTACTGAGGAGATGCAGCATCAGTCAATTATTTGACAGGCTCGAGAAATTTGTCTTTCCTTTACACGGTGGAATCTCCATTCAGGTCGGCGCCATGTTGGTTTGCCATCCGTGTATCACTGGCCCTTGCTTGTACCAGACGACACAGTGCCATCTAGAGGTCAAATATTACACACCGCGGCTTTAACTTACACGTAAATGGAGACGTGGCCGCCTCATTTTTAAGCAGACTCGTTTAGGTTTTCTTCATTTAACGTGCGGTGGATCGCGTCAGACTGCTGAAAATCCTGGCAGCGATTTCAAGCATTTACAAGCACCGCAGCCGAAATGTTTTATAACCATGAAAACACGACGTGAAAATGCCAGCATTTTTAGGGAAGCCCGCGAGAGTTTGACTCACGCTCTCTTCGCAAAATCAAATCGGACGGACAAAAATAGAGAAAAGGTGACTGTTTCAAAGAGACAAAAATCCCCTTTTAAGCGGCGGGGAAATCAGGTCAGAGAGAGAGAGAGAGAACGGCAGCGAGGGAAGGGAAAAAGCCAGTGACGGAAGAGGACAGGGGATGAGACGGCCGTTTCCAAATGAGACAAAGGGAAAGGGTCGCATTCATTCCGCCGCTAATGCTAACGTATCGCCCACTCCTAACGGAGAGGATTTTTTCCGTCCCCCGGGAGATTCGAGGTTTCTCCTCGACGGCGAGACCAAACCACACAAAGGGAATGGCTCACATTCGTGACATCGCTAATGCCAACGTCCCGTTCCGAACGGAAAAGATTTGCTGCGTCCCCCGAAAGACCAGCGTTTGTCCTTAACAAAGGGAAATTGCCCACGCTCGTTACAATGCTAATGCTAACATCTTGTCCGGTCCAAACGAGGATACTTTGTGTACCGCGAGAGACGTGATGTTTGTCCTCGGCGCAAAAAAGAGACGAAAAGAAAGGCGACATTCACGACATCGCTAACATCTCGCCCGCTAAAAACGGAAACGATGTTTTGCGGCCCCCGGGAGACGCTATATGTGTCCTCAACGGCAAGACGAGACGAAACGGGACAAAAAGAAAGGGCCGCGTTCCCGACGTCTCGTCTGGGCCGAATGAAAACGTTCCGCGTCCCCAGAGAGAAGCAATGTTTGTCCCGAGCACAGAGATGAGACGAAACGAGACAAAGGAAAAAGCTTACATTTATCACAAGATCTTACTCGCGTCCCGGTCCGAACACAGAACGAGTCGCGTCCTCCCAGAGACGCAACGTTTGTCCTCGGCATCTAGACCAGACGGGCCAAAAGGAAAGGGCCGCGTTCGGGAAACGGCTAACGCTAACATCTCCAAATAAAGACGGCGTTTTGCGTCCTCCGGGAGACACATCGTTTGTCCTCACAAAACGTGGAAGACACTGTCTAATCACCATAAGCGATTTCAATATTCCTCCTTCATCTTAATCGTGACGTCCGAGTCGCGATACGTCACCTTAGGGGACGTCGTCCAAAGATGACCTTGGACGAAGTCTCGTCCTCGATACGATAGCGACACCTTGTCACCGATAGGAAAAAGGAGCGGAGCGGGCTGCTTTTGGCTTCAAACTCCCAAATCCGTCCGCACGCATACCGTATCTACACGTCATGTCAGGACACATAGATTCGATATTTATTGTCTTGTCTTGTTTGGATTTGGAATGGGTCTTCCCTGCCACGAATGGACGAGGGCCGGGCACTAAAAGGCTTCAACTTTAGTAAAATATGGTCTCATTGTGCAGCTGTTTTGTACAAATATCTTTCCTGTCGTTAAGAAGGAGACTTCATCTTGTTGCCGTCAGAGCGAGAACCAGCAGGCTCAAGGACAGCTGAAAAATCAATGCAAAACTGCTCCATTGAGAAGATGCCTAGTTTTATTGACTTTAGTATTCGTGTCTTATGCATTTTTCCCTTCTTTCTTCTTTTCTCCATAACTTTTAGTCGCATTTCTTTTTTTTTCTCCTCTTTACCCTTCTTTCTTTGACTTACCCTGCGTTGTTCTTCTTTCCTTTTTCCTTAAAACCATTTTCTTATACGGTGTCTGCAGAAGCCTCGTCGTGATTAAGGGCCAAAGACATAAACGGGACCGGACCGGACTATTGATCGCCGCGTGTCCGGCTGTTGCGTGTCGTGCTTCGATTCAAAAGGCGCAAAGGAACGGGATGGGAGTATTCGCAGGTCACCGTTTGGGAATGGGGATTTGCGCGTCAAGGGAGACTTGTTTTGCGGGGTACTCACCCCCGGTAGGGTTTTTTGCTCGTGGAGGGCGCTCTGGGCCTTCAGCGCAGACTCCCTGGCGCAATACGTCAGGAAGGCGCATCCTGGTACAGAAGGAAAAAAGCAATGAGAGGACCAGACAAAAAGCCCAAATATTCACCGTTGCCCGTGAAAGATTTTATACATTTGACTAGAAAGGATTTTGTACGATCAAATACAAATGACATTTCAATTCAAAAGATATTCACTGGCTGAGCTGCGGGGCCAGGTCAACGCAACTTCATTGAGAACGATGTTTACAGGAACAGCGGGGAACCGGGACAAAGGGCCGATAAGATCGTCGGCACTACTCGACGCAGGGGGGCCACGGTGACGTAGAAACGCTCGGGGACGTTTTGACCGTTTCGGAAATCGAGGCGAGGGCGCTTTCCCGGCACACCGGCTTGCGGAGAGACGCGGGTCGAGGAGGAAAAAAAGACAGAAGATCGAGAGAGGAGGCTCGACGGAGACTCGAGCGACACGAATTCGGCGAATTCGATGGAGTTCACTTAGTTAAATTGTTTAAGAAATGAAATCTACCCCCGTGTGAAAATTTGGGCGACTCTCGTCCATATTTTCCCATCAAGAAACGAGCGCGCATTGTTAGGTTGTGTTGGGTTAATGGAGTCAGATAACTCAAACAATTTGGTAAACGCTACATGTGAATATTGAATTCCAAAACAGCCGTCAAGGTCCGTCTTTCTGCGACAGGGGTCTCAAACGTCGTGGGCTGGAGGGCCCCCGGAGTAGAAACGGGGCCGGCTTAGCTCGTAACGCCAGATAAAAACATTTTGTTATTCTGAAAAATCACTTTTTTCGACACACGAGAAGCGCTAAAGACGCAAAGGACAAGAACTGCGTGATGGCCTGCTCACAAAAATAACTTTTTATCATATTAGGGAGCAAAAGAAAGCGGACACTGGATGGGAGTAGAAAAATCCAATGAGTTCCTCGTCTAGATGGCTCTCTCGTCCTTTCCTTCTCTCTTTGGTGCTTTTATTCTCTCACTCTATTTCCTTTTTTGTGTCTGTCACTGATTCTGTCTCTCCATTTTTCTATATCCCTCTGTCCTTTTCTCTTACTATCTGTCTCTCTTCATCTCCATTTATTTTTAGGTCTCGCAAACTTGTCCCGGTCTTTTCGGCTTTCTATCTCATTCTCCATCTTTGTCCCTCTGCTTCTCTCTATTTCACCCCATCCTATGCTTTCAATGGAAACTGGCTGACCAAAAAGACATACTTTCAAATACCGCGTTCGAACGAACGAATGAAAACTTTGATTTCGAACATTAAAATAAAAACAGGACAGAACAACAAAGTACATTTTGAGAGCGCATTGGAACGCTGGCCGCATTTGCCCATTCGGGGCCCGTTTTACCGCTAAGCACGGAGCTAGCATCCGTGGCAAAGTTGCACCCGGGTTAAACTTTCGCCTGAAGACGCTCGCCACCGTTTGATTTTGAGACCCCCGCGCTCCTACTCGGCTTTCTCGCACTGCAGGTAGAGGCGAGAAACAGCACGGTAACGCGGCAGAGAGGACACGGCACGCCACGTCACCATCCAAAGCGCCACAACCGTCGGCTCGCGTCCGCTTCGGCCCCGAAACCCCAAAAGGACTGTTTCGAATAGAGTCCAAATGCCAACCCGAACCCCCCAAAGGATGAAAAAGGAAGAGTTTTTTTGAGCGCGTACTAACAAAAGGAGCAGTAATGATGGTTTCAGCCAGAAGATGTCATCAGCTAGTAGAAAAGTTCCAGAACGAACTCCCATGTAAGGAATTGTTCTTGTAACACGACGAGCGTATACTGTAGAACGCACTATGCCTTAAATATCTCAGATCAAGACTGTCTTCGTCTGGCTCGACACATATGACAGACGGAAGATTACAGGGAAGGTAAGCACGGCTCCTATCTGATCTTCGAGCCGGATGTACTCCTAAAAAGAGCCCTATCTGGCTCACCAGCCGTACCTTGCCAACCTCTGGGTTTGGTTTTTCGTAGGCGTTTTGTGGAGCGTTATGACTTCATGTTGGAAATGAAAAAACGAGTCATGACGGTGACACACAAAAGACATCAAAAGCGGCATCTCACGGTCTTCCTTCTGCTTTGTAGCGCTCGGTTTCGGTCGCACGACGCAGCGACATCAAATAATGTCCCTTTGCGGTTCCTACTTGATGGTTTTTGCCCCCGACGGGTGCTTTTTGGAACGGAAACTCTTGCGTAAACTACTGTATGCGGGGTGTCTACACCGTTTTCATGGCCGAATTCAAGCACTTTTCAAGGACTTTCAAGGGCAATTATACATTTTTTACGGTCGTATTCAAATTCTAAATCTTGGTGTATTTTGCAAAGCCACAAATAGATCGGCCATTTTTAATCTTGCGTGTGCGTTTATCAAGACGAAAGATTTGTTTTGGCGACAAATGTCTCCCCCTAAAGGTGAGGGCTAAAACCCCAACTTCAATTTTTAGTTGCACGAAGATCTTCTTGTTCCAATTTACTACAGGGAAAGACTAACTGGCCCACCACAAAAGTCCAGAATTGATACGGAATCCTTGCAACCAATACACATTTCATAGTGCAGCGATCGCCCGTCTTCTACGGAAAGTGACGACGCTTCTTAGGAAAAAGCCCGACAAACTCATGCTAGTTGTCGTTAATCGCCGGGAAAGAAAGTGGCAGACTTGTAGAGAAACACGGCAACCGTTTTAAGCATTTTCAAAATTCAAGTACGTTGCAAAACGCACTTTTAAAACGGGAAGATTCGGAAGGATTTCGAGCACCCGTACCAACCCCGTTTGTTTTTCTAGAGAGAGAGAGGCGTTTGGTGGAGCGAGCGTCGCCACTTTATGCCCGAGCGGAAAAGGAAAAAAGGAGTCACCGTGGTGACCGGGGAGGACGGACAAAGGGACGCGGGAAGATGGGAAGATCTCATCTGACGTGACTTAAGAGGAGCTTAAGGATGGTGAAAGGGAGACGCTTCTTGCTCCGGGACGGCACGGGCTTAAAGCGCCCATTACGCTGATTGCAGAGTAGGGCTTCATCCGCACATGCTAAATACAGGGCAACCCCCCCTCCGTCCACACTCTCGTTTCCACGGCTTTACATAAGAGGGCGCGGCGGGGCGGGGGCTGACTTTTCAAACGGCGGGGGCCATATTGGCTTCCAAAATGGGGCCAAGGGGCCCATACCGGGGGTATGGGCCCCTTGGCCCCATTTTGGAAGCCCAGCCCATTTTTCCTATTTAGCAATAAATATCCATCTTAGATTTCTTTGGAATAAGAGTCGTCCCATCCGAGATAGATAATCACTTGGGTCACCGTTTCCATTTGGTTTTGTAGCACATATTATTTATTTGTGTAAAAGTATTTGGTATTAGAGTCGTATTTTTGTGACATGTGTGTACTTCTTTCTTTCGATTTGGACAATCATGGCAAAATAATAGACAAGGACCCTGTTGTCGGTGCTCCACTGGATAGATCGTATTTCTGTAGTATTTTGCAGGAGTATTTCTGGAATTGTATTTTGAATGAATGAATGAAAACTTGATTCGAACGTTAAAATTAAAAAAACAGGACAAAAACAATAACTCGACAACAAAATAATGTTGCATAATATGTTCGAAAAGGGCTAGTAAGAAGCAAATGCTTCTATTCCCTACCCCTTCATCTTCCCTGTTGAATCCACCAATAGCAATTGTAATAATGATAATGATAATGATATCAGAATAGTAACAATAACAACAAAGTTAACTATAGTTGTAAACGCAGTATTTCCAATCTCTCGTATCACTCCTACCCCATTTTCTTCATCTCTGTATTCCGCCAGGAATGTTTTTTTGTATTGAAATCTTAACAATCGTTGGACATTGTTTGATCTGGTCGTGACTCCGCACGCAGACCCACACATCCTTTTCCTGGTGGTTCTCACCTTTGGGATGATGACTTGACCACAGCCCCTCAAATGATAATTTCCCTCTTTCCGAACAAATCATTTACGGATGCGTTCCGACACTGTGTTTTTTCGTCGACCTTAAAATATTTCATATGATAGTATGACCGTGCTCATACGTTTGACGCATTTGTGTAGTACTTTCTTTTGATTTGAAGGATTACCGCAAAATAATATACGCGGTCCTTGTTTTCAGCGCCATATTTGCTTTTGCAGTATTACTGTGGCAGTATTTTCTCATATTTCCCGAGTCATATTTCTACAGTGTTTCTGTAGCAGTATTTTTGGTCCTATTTCTGTAGTCGTATGACTGTATGAGCGTCATAGTATTTTTAAGTTTGATTTTTTCAATTAAGAACGAAAGCAAAACAATACACGAGGTCCCCGTTTTAAGCACTCCATTTGATATTTAGTTTTGTGGTCATTTTGCAATATTTCTGTGATGGATTTTTTGATAGTAGACACAAAACGCTCCAACGGGGACACTTTCTTTTGGAACTGGCGCGCTCACCTTTGTGCATGCCGGTGTACTTGTCCTTGATGACGGTGAGCTCGTAGATTTTTCCGAACTGCTCGAAGATGGGCTTGAGGTCCTTCTCCTCCAGGTTTCGGGGGATCTGCCCCACGAACAGCTTGATGGCGTCCGCCTCCTTCATGGGGGCGGGGTCAAAGAGAGGGGGGCGTGTTTCCGGAGAGGGGGCGGGGTACAAGCGATCGACGGGCGGGCGTACCCCAAAAACGGAGGCGAGCCGGATCTAAAGAGAGGAAAAGGAAAAGCGTTACGAGGACGGGGGAGGACCCCGATTGGGCTCGGCCGCCTCGCCCTTTCCGAATGGACTATTTCCTCAACCTATTTGAGCACTTTTCAAGCACTTTCGAGGACAATCGTGCTTCGAACTAAGGGGATCTTTGATCGTTTTGATGAATAAAATGAATTGGCCATCTTGCTTCTAGCACATACCGGGTGCTATTTTGAGTTGTTCCTATCGATGTTTTTTTTTTGTGTCAATGGGCTGCTATAAACTGACAGGAATTCTGCCATTCTGCCACCACATTTGGCGATGTCACACTTGTTTGAAAAGACGGGAAGGACTCTAAGTGTTGGCTTAAATCAGAGTTCAATACCCTAGACAAAGAAAGATTGAAGGTACCGTATGTATAAAGAGCAGAAAATTGAGTTTAATTTGGACTCATTTGAATGATATTCCCACTCCCAGGCAAAACGTATTCAATCTATCTATCTATCGACTGCTGATCCGCCCATTTTGACTTATATTATATATTATCTGTGTCTAAATTGGTGAAAATAGATTTGTAAATAGTTCATTTTATCACTTATTTATAGCACGGAAGAATTCCTATATCGAATCGACGGGTGTTGTCGTTTGACTTGAAATCTCTTCGGAGCGTGTAAAAAGCTCAGTTGTTTTGTATTCTACATTTTGGGAAGGTCTGTGAATATTTCACGCGTTTGAATACATCACTCAGAAAATCAAAAGAGTCAGCTCTTCTGAGCGAGGCGAGCCGAAAGTGGCGCTTCTCGAAAAAGAGCCGGATTTCCAGTGACTCGTCTGATGCACTTGGCCTTTTGGATGCGACAGTAGGGGGCAGTAACGCTTTGCGCGACACCTCGATCACGAGGACCTAAACCACCATTGGTGTCATTTCTATGTCCTTTTTTTTTTTTTAATACTTGATGTCAAAGCGTTCTCTATACAGTCAGACTGCCAGGAAATGATTCAAGCGCTTCACCTGAAATTCACGTATTCCAGGGTTTCGAGCACCCGTACGAACCCTGCAGAGTAAATTCTAAGGAGAAGATTTATTGCTTGAACACAGGTATAAAAACTTTTTTGTTTTTTTACGCTGGGGAAACTCAAATAACGAGAAGGTGAACAATTATTAAAAGCACTGTGCGCATCGTTTCGCATCTCCCGGTAGACGGAACATCGTCGATTCGGTTCACTTCCTTATTTGGACTAATTTACCTTGAATGTTTTGTCGATGACGTGACGGTTGCTATGGGCCAATCCTGTTGCTGTTCTTTGATTTGCATTGCCCTTAGGGCTGATGTGCTGTTGGAATAAGATCAGGGGGCTCAGGGGAGGCCCTTTACAACGCTTTGGAAGTTCAACATGTACCTGTGTTTTCTCTCCTAACTTGGAGTGTCTACTAAACTGAAACAGTCGGGTTTTTTTTCTCCCTTTTTGGCCAATCATGATGTCATTCTTTGATTCCCACATCCTTAGGGGGGGCCCATTACAACAGTTCTTATCCCGAGAGTTCTCTTCCCTGCGCTCCTCGCGAGTTGAAAATCCACTTGTGGCTTCTCTCCTTATTTGGAGTGTCTACTAAACTCAAGACTCGGGAAGTGATACGGGGGATTTTTGGATAGGATTAACCTGCTTTTCAAATGTTACTATATTTCCAACTTTTGATGTGCAAAAAATACTGAAAGGGAAAGTGTGTATAATTGACCAAGTCCTAGAGTTTACAAAAAAACATACCGATTTGATAAATCCACAAAAATACATAGAAACAAGATTTTTTCAAATACCGATTTGTTATTGAGACTCGGGTGCCGAGGTGCTTCACTCGTTCGGGTGTTTGGGCATTTGGGGTGCAAACGGTCCAAAATATTTTGTGTGTGTTTCTTGCTCCTTTTTCCCTTTTGATTTTCTTGATTTTTGTCTTGCTGTGGGTCACCCCCTCTCGAGGGATATGACCAGGGTGTTTAAATAGATAGATGGTATGTGCCATGAGGTTTACAAGAAGCTGTCACGATTGTCAGCCATCTTGCGGCTATGGGCTAAAAAGAAATCTCTACGGTCGGCTCACTTTAAGTCTCCGTAGTTGATCATCTTCCTTGTGCTTTTAGTACTCGATTTGGGTGGCTTGACACGACGCAGCGTCCTCTAGCGGTTGAAACTTACGCACCATCCCTTTAAGAGTAGTTTTGTATTCAACAAGTGACCCCGGAGTGACTAAAACGTGTACCGGTTGACCGGATTTCCCCACGGAAAATAAGATTTCTTTTTCCCGTTTGGGAACGGGATGAAATGAGCGCACGCTTGCCGTTTCTCTGTGGAGCGCCGGTCGATTGACCCTCTCTCTCTTGCTTCGCGCTCCCAAAATGTCAACATTCAGCGCAGGAAGCAAGCAAAATGGCACTCGGAGAGGAAGCTTTATGTTTTTAGACACATCAGCCGGAGAAAAGGATCCTTTTACCTGCAGGGAGGTCAAACTCAGACGGCTGAACGCCTTTTTTCGGAGTCACTCATTGATAGGAACTTGGGTGCTTGAAGAACAATTTGCCTTATATTTTTTGCGTTTGGACGCGTTTCCTTCACTCTCTAAAACTTTCACGGTCGCGCATCGACGGCGGATCAGATAGCAAACGGCCCCGGTCCCTTTCGCTCAGCAGCGGAGGCGAGGGGAATCGAACCCGGTCATGGATGACAAGGGCGTACGGTCCTACGGCGTCATCGCCCTGTCGCCATTTAACCAGGCATGGTGGGAAAGAGTTCGGTCGGGATAACGTCGTACGACCGCGAGTCAAAATAGTGCCGCGCTCAGATAAAACCTAATGTTCTAGTGGTGGATTCCCACCAACGGTTGTTATTTATATCATTTTTTTTTGCGTGACGAATGATTTTATCCAGATGAGTTGCGAAAAGACGAGACCGTGTTCCGAGGCACAAAAAAATCTATTTCTAACAATCCAATGACGTTGTTTTTTTTTTGTTTGTTTTGGGGGGGAATGGGGGCTGTATTGTCACATTGCCGCTAATTTGGTTTTCGGGGGCAACGCTGCCCGATGACAAAGAGCATCTTGCAGATAAGAGCATTCAAAAAACGCTCCAAAGAACATGAATGGGAGGGGTTTCAAGGTGTTACCTATGGGGGGGGGGGGGGTCTCAGCAGCCAGGGGAACGCCTGAAAATGGGAAAAGGGAGAAAAAAGAAAAAAAGGAGAACATTGTAATTGCATTTGAGCAGCTTCTTTGTTTAGGCAGCTGGAGGTTACAACACGGATGTCGAGGGGGGGGGGGGGGGGGGGGGGGGGGGTTAGCGGGGGGGCTCCCTTTGTGAGGTGGGGATTCGGTGTCTTTTTAGAGAAGCGGCTCTTGTGGCTCAACTCACTCAGAAGAGCCAGCTCTTTCTGCTCACAAAGGGTTCTTCTGATTTGGGTTGTTTTCAACGAGATCTTAACATTATGCAACGAATGCTACATAGAAAGACACGAATGCTTACAATTTACGCTCAACTTTTACCCAATTTCAACTTTCAAATTGTTTGTACGCGGCAATGACGACGATCCTCCTATTGAGCGGTCGCGAGCGCCTTCGAGAGAGGGTGCTATAGAGAAGTACAGATTGAGAGAAAGAGAAAGGCAAACAGAAGGAGAGAAGTAATTATGTAAGGAAATGAGAAAAAAGGAGATCACGAGATAGAGGAGATAAATGAAGAAAGAATGAGAGAGAGAGAGAGAAAGATGCAGAGAGGAGGAAATAGAGAGAGGAAACGAAATAGAGAGGATGAGAAAAAAAGAGAACGAGAGCGCTAGAGAAAGAGCATTTGGAAGGGAGTCAGCTCCCTGATTATGTGGGGGGGGGCTCTCGTTTCGTTCGCAAACGACCCATCACTATCCCTTTGCTCTTTGTCCGACCCCCAGTTAACACGCACGCACGCACACACGCACGCACGCAGCCTCCCCCCCTCAATCCACTCGAATATCGCGCTTACCTTTGGCAGGTGACGCTTCTCTCTCGCCGACGAAAACAATCAAATCAGGTCGTCTCGCGCGAACGCTCTCGATCCGCTTTTCTTCTTTGTGTCCTCCGATACTACAAGTGGTCCTCGCCCCCCCCTCCCACAAGTACATTCATTCAATTCAATCTATAAATACATCTAGGATGAAACAACAGGGTCCAAGGCAACTTGTAGGTCCCCAAAACAGAAAGAGAGAAATGGTGAAAAAGGCTGGCTTCCTTTTTCTCTAGTGATGCCAAAGTCAATGGCGGGCGCAATTCAAAGGAGAGAAAGGCGCCCTTTTCCGGTCAAGTGAGTGGGGCGTCGAGGCTCGATTCCGGGCGCTTCTGCTTCTTGTCCTTTTTCGCCTTCTTGGAGGCTGCAAATGTTGCTGGTCTTCTTTGCTTCTTTCCTTGTTTCCCTTTCACATCATCTGCCGTGATTCCCTTTACCCCCTCCCTCCCCCCTTCGCACCCCGCCCCCTCCCCATCTGTGACGTATTTCCGGGGACCGTCGAACAAAACACGCCACCTCCAACAAAAACAATCGCTTTTATCCTCTTTCCGACGCGTTTTGGTCACACGTGTATGACTTCCATCTTGAAAACAAAACATCAAAAGCAGGACAGAATTCAAAGGGATATTTCTTTGCGGGTTTGACATGAAAGTGTGCGCGTGCGCACTGGCGGACGTTCCCTCGGGCCAGGACGCCCATTGTTCTTGGCTGGAGGACCCCTGGCCTTGGTGCTGAACTCAAATACTGTACTTGGAAGATGAGGTGTCTTTTTCGGGGAAACAAAATACTCCCTATCCTTTATACTCAACGACGCTACTGCTTCGGACCGCCAATTTGCTACCCCCGATTCAAAAAAGCGATTCAAAAAACGAGAACGAATCTTGACTCCAGAGTCCTATTTTAGTCTACAGTTGCTTTATCTGGAAGTGAGACAAAATCTTTGAGAGTGGACGGAATGCTTCAAGCATCCCATAGGATTTTTGTTGCGCTTCCGCTTTTGAACCGGGACGTTTTGAATATTCTGGAAACGGATCGCCTTTGGCCCACTTTGACCCTCGTTACTGACATCCGCGCTCAGGCTAAAATGGCGTTTTGCAATGGTTGCGTTGACACTGGCCAAGTTGCAAGCCCACCGTGAAGGAAACCTGAAGACATCTCGAGATTTGGTGCCAATAAACGGCATCGCTTTTGGACAAAAGAAGCTTGTCAAAATAGCACTAGAAGGATTGCTTGACGCGGGTGCCAAGCCTCAACAAAGGATACTCTTACCATTTTTAGGGAGTAGGGGACTTTTTGCCATACCGACCGGACTATAAGGCGCAACCTGAAAGCCCAAATTGGCCGGAAATTGAAAAGTGAGCCTCAGACAATACGGTGATGAATGATACCGCATTCGAAAAGTGTTTTGTCTTTGAAAAACATATAGAGCGCCCTCCCGTGGTTAGCATGGTAATTGTTTGCTGCTCAAATGAGTTTTAGCGGTGAAACACGATGTCATGTTCATTTACGTTCTATTAAATCCATTCTTTAACGAGGATGATTTTTTTAAATTATTTTTGCAACCCTAGCTCTTACCTCAGTTTTATTCCGTAGTACTGTCTTGTTTACGTATGAAAAATACATTATCAAAAAATGATCATTTTTGGAACAGCTTCCACGGAAATGTGAATTTGGAACAACGTTTCAGTTTTCTACTCCCGGGACCGATCTCATCCGTCTAAACTCCTTTTTGAATCCCGATTCGTGCGTGTCTTATAGGCTTGAAAATGAGCGAAACCAAAATAAACACGGTTGCGCTTTAGTTAGGTTTGTTGTCAGGGCCACCCCCCAATAAATACCAACCGAAACCATAAACATCTGCTTTGGTGGGGTCTCAAATGCCCTTTGGGTTCCAAATTGGATACCGCAGCTCCTGACCACTGATCGCACCAAGCAGCCAAATCCAATCTTCTGTCAGAATCAAATATCATGGAGTGGATTTTGTTGGGCATTTTGAAGAAGACAGTGGCAGAGGACAAGATGGAGGTAAAATACCTTCTGGGAAATGTTTGCGTGCATCAGCGGTCGCGTGCGTAATACGCCGGCGTGTCGGAAGAGGGCGGGGGCGGCTCGCCGTCAGCCGGGATTCCAGCTGCTCCCGCTCGTGACGGAAGGGAAGGGGGGAGCCGGATCATACCAGGAGTTGGCCTACTTTTCGCTCCATAGTTGCAGAGAAGGAAAGAAAGACCCTCACTAGACCAAAAAAGGCGTGAGACGGTGCCCCTTCCAGCGCCAAAATATCCATAACGACCTCTGGTCAGCGTTTGACGGCCACGCCGTGGAAACGGAGCCTTTAAAGCGCTTTCTGGCTCCAAAAAGCCCCAGAGAGAAATCCCTTCCTTCCCGATCGATTGAATTTGCTGAGCATTTTGCAAGCGTCCCCGTTTTAGCTTTAGCGGGTCGTCGAGTCTCCTGGCAGTCGGGTTAGGGTCCAAACCGACCAAAAACAATCGGGCGCTCGTCTGAAAAGTGCCGCTCGGAAAGAGTGGGACAAAACGGGAGCAAACGGGAGCAAACGGGATCGGGAGCGTCGGCGTCGGATCAAGCGCGGACGTTTGCATCGGCGGACAAGAACGCCGCTCGTCGAAAGCCGGAACAGAAATCGGGGCGAACGCGCAAAGCCCGTACGACGAGATCGATCCTTCGATTTTCATTTCTTTCCTCTTCGTTTGAGACGGATTCTGGAGTGTGAATTGAACTTGATTCGAATTCAAGCCTGATTTTGATTTGAATATCATTTCAGTTTTCATTTCGTTTTAATTGAAAGGTATTTGAGGTTTACATTTTATTGCAATTTGAATGCAAACGGATTTGAATTGAGATCGAATGCGATTTGAATTCCATTTTTAATTTTGAAGTACTTTTATTTGGATTGACTTGAAATTTTCATTCGAATATCATTTCCATTTTGGCTCCATTTAAATTGACGTTCATTTTTATTTTCACGCGATTCAATTTGATTCCGATTCGAATCGAATTGGATTTCAATTTCACGTTCAACGAGCGAGTCGAGCAAATGACGGAGAGATTTGCCCTGGTTGACTTTTGGAAAATACGCGTTGAAGAATTCCAAAACGGAGCAAAAACTACAATCTTTCAAATGCATCAGAGTTCACGATTCGACTTGAATGAGAAACAAAAGGATTGCTCCTCTCTTGTGCGCTTTGGCGCCCCTATTGGCGGTAGTGGGAATACGCTGAAACGTTTTACTGAAACTGGAAACTGCAGAAATGCTTCAAAACGACGAGTAAGGTCATACTATAACCCAAATATACTACTACAGACATTTTACAAAAACATGATTGTGGGAATACTAAAGAAATGCTATACAGTTAGCGGTACAAAAATACTACTACGGAAATATAACGAGAAAAAAACAACACTAACAAGACTACAGAAATACTACGGAAATACTCACGACTACAATAACGCCCCTAGCGGTGATAATGGGACTAGTACAAAAAAGATGGGACTTCACTCCTTGTTTGTCGAGTTTTATTGAGTTGAAAGTTTGACGTCGTCCAAAAAATAAATTAGGTGTTCTTTGATACAGATAAATTATTTTCCTTTTCCTATACACGTCACTACATGGAAATCCGTACAAGCGCGCCGCTCCGTAGCGTCGTCCTTCCGAAACGACGAGCGTCTGCTATGTTCGGAAGATCTTATGGACACCCAAAGCATTCACTATATACAAATACAAAAGCAAAAATAAATGCGGAAAATAAATAGATGGATCCGAAAACTGAAATCAAAACAAAAACCTGAACAGAAAAAGAAAATAAAAACTTGACTAAGAACTACAAAATAAGCAAAACAGGCAAAAATGTTGACGGAAACCTCGACGATCACAAAACAACGCAAAAAAAAGAGAAAAAATTCTAAATAGACAAGAAAAACAAAAACAAAAACAAAGAAAAACCTACAAAATCTAAAAACAAAAAAATAACCAAAAACCTAATCAACAGAAAAACCCTACAAGAGAAAAAAACCCCAAAATCAACAAGACAAAAACCTAAAAAAAAAACAAAAGGAGCGGTCGAGTGGGCGTGTTCTGGCCGTAAGCCCCTCCCACGCCGCTAGTGCCTCCTGGCCCTGTTGGCGGCGCTGTGGGCGCAGGAGGCACAACAGGCCGTCTTGTAGTAAGCGTAGACGCAGAGGCGGGCCTGCGCCACCGTCGCGCAATTGGACACCCGGTCCTTGCAGTTCTCGTCTGAAATCGACAGGGGGCGACACACACACAATGAGTTCGCGTTTGGCCAAAAATCCTGGGTAAAAAGGAGGAGGTTTGTGTCCCCAGGATTATGGAACGATTTCTTTGTTTATGACTGGAGAACAAACACAATTTACAGCCTTAAGAATGCGTTGAACAAATACTGAACTCGATCAATAACTCCCAAAGAATCGACTTTTGTCGACGTATGGATACAGGACCCTATCCGCTTTACGACACTCTGCCGCCACCACGTGGCCGCAATGGAACATTGCATTCGCTTCCCGGTTGTGTCCCGCACATTTAGAAAAAAGCGCCAGCCAGCCGGACATTTTCTTATTTTAGAGGAAAAAAAAAATCCTATTAGTCTAAATCATCATTTGAATTTTGATCTTCCCATTTGGAAAAAAAAAAATTAAACTTGAAATATTTGAAGCCTATTATGAATCACTTTTTTTTTTATAAATAAAATAATAACCACTTTTAAAGGGACACTGTGTCATATTTGCCCACCAGGTCTTGCTGTTTTGAGTCGTGTAACCAAAATAAGAATGAAGAAGAATGCAAACCACGATTGGCTCAGAGGGATCAAATCGAGTGATAAAAAGGCAAAAAGACAGAAAACAAGAAAGGAAAAAAGGAAAAAGAAAGAAAGTAAAAAAAAAACAATAAGGCGAAAAAAAGAAAGAAAAAAATGGGGAAAATGGAAAAGAATGAGATGATAAAAGAGGAAAATGAAAGAAGAGGAGAAAAAAGACAAAAAGAGGAAAACGAGAAAAACGAGAAAAGGGTAAAAAAAAAGGAAGAAAAAAAACCACGGAAAAATCAAAAATCTGAAAAAAAGAAAACAAATAGGAAAAGAAAAAAAAGAAACGAGTAAGAAAAATCCCAGGTGGGTAAGACGGTGATAAAACGGAACCAATGATATATCTACAGCGCCCTGCCGGCCCCTCCCAACGCCCGGCCACGTTTTATGGAACCATCGAAAAAGTTTTGTGCCCCTATAATCTCCTGGAAAGGGCTGGGAGTGGCGTACCTGTGATTTGGGGGCCGCAGGGGCCCGTGTCGCAGGTCTGTTGGCTTGGGGGTTTGCGGTCGGGGGGGCACTCCGGGCTCTGCTCCTTTTCCGCCGTCAAACATCGAACTTCGCGCATTTGGACGCCTTTGCCGCAAGATTGCGAACACTGAAAAAAAAAACAAAAAACCCAGGAGAATAAGAAGGCCGCCGCGCCGTAGCGGGAGCACGCGAGGCACGCCGGGCTTTTTTATCCGGTCCGCCGACCCAAAAAGGAAAGCCGCTACGGTACCTTGAATGAAATATGAAATAGGATCTCTCACCGCGCTCCAGCGTGCGGCGAACCATCTGGGCGGACATTCTCCGGCGCGGCACTCCTCCACCGGCGCCGGCTTGTCCAGGTGGGCGCAGCGGGCCGGCTCGACCGCCGCCGGATCCGCGTCGGAGTTCCGCACGCAGATCACCTGGCGACGTCGCGTTCCGTTACCGCACGCAACGTTACACTGACAAAAGAACGCAAGGTGAGTGACACCTACGGGTGGGGAAAAAAAACAACAACCCGGGACAAAAAAGTCAACGCGCGCCTCGTCGCCAAACGATACGCTCACGCGGAGCGGTGGAAGGACTTTCTTCAAGCTAAAAGAAGGCGCCGTACCGTATGTCCTCCCAAAAAGGAAAACCGGGATTGCCGTCCCACCCCGCCATCTACGGTCTTAAGTCTAAGCTGACCCGAACTGGATTTTGGTCACGGTTTGGCGCCCGCGGTCCCTCCCGTGACCCCGTTGTCCGCTTCCCGGTCCGGGTGCTCCCGATCGGCCCCCTGTTACCGACCGGTCTTTGAACCCTGCTCGAAATATTCCCGGGCTTTTCTTCCCGAGAGCTTCTCGGGCAGGAATTTTCTTCAAGGTACTCCCAAATTTCCTTCTCGCCACCCAGAGAACAGCTTTTCGAGTTTCCCTTCCTCGACAGTTCCGGTTCCGTCCTCCCTTCTCGTTCCCCGATTTCATTTTTTGCTACTGAAAAGACGCCCCCTCTCGGACACAGATCCTTTCCCCGATTTTCCCTCTCCTCGCGCTCCGACTTGAACCATTTAAGTCAAGCCGGGCCTAAAATGTCAATCGTGACGTTGGGGTCGGGCCGGGCTTCTCTCTCGCTGACTTAGAAAATAAAGAAATCTGGTTCACCAAAAGTACATTCAAAAGAAGAAACGATTTCAAAGAAGTCCTTCCGTCTCCGTCTATAATCCAGCCGTCATTGTGCTTCTTCGTCTTTCTCTCTTAAAGGGCCGCGCTCGATTTTGAAGGCGTCTACTGCTGCGGTTCCCGGCCTCATTTTCAAGGGACGACCTGCAAACCTTCTCATCGACTCTTTCGATAATCTGTCGAGGATGGAATGTAACGTCCGCAGACACAAAAATAAACGAGCTTACTTGGTAGTCATTCATCAGCTCTCCTCCTCCCGAATCCTCACAAATATGAAATCTGGGGTTCGCAAATCAAGTGACTTGGCCCGTGTACCCGGGTCAGTCGGACCCCATCTTACCCCTCGCCTTTTTCAAACCTGAAACCCAAACGCCGGGCGACTGACCTGCGTCCAGGGTCCGCTGAACCAGCCGTGCCGGGGCAGGCAGGGCCCCCCGTTGCAGGCTTTGAGGTCGGGGGGCTTTTCCCCCGGGCAGGCCTCGGCCCCCCGGCCGTGGCCCTCCGCCCCCCGGGCCAGGCACACCACCTCCCGCTGGAGGACGCCCGGCCCGCAGGACGCCGAGCACTAGAAGGGCGGCGCAAAGTGAGGCGGGCGGGCGCGGCGGGCCGGATCTCGAGGGCGGGACACTCACCGAGTCGGACCAATCGGACGCGTACCAGTCGGTGACGCAGGGGCCCATGTGGCAGTCCTCGCTGTTGGGGGGCCGTCCCCTGGGGCCGCATTCCGCCTCCTTGACCACGCCCCCGTCCTCCCCTACGCAGCGCACGCTTCGGCTCCGCTTGCCCACGCCGCAATCCACGGAACACTAGCCCAAACACACCTTCAGAAAACACATTCAAACCTCTTCTTTCTCTCTTTCTCCCTCTCCCGCTCTTTCTATTTCAATCTTTTTTTACTTTCTACTGTGTTTTTTTTTCATTCTCCTCTCTCTCTCTCTCTCTCTCTCTCTCTCTCTCTCTCTCTCTCTGCTCCCGCATTCTTCCTTTCTTTCTTTATACCTTTCTTTGTCCCTCTTCTTGTTTTCCTTTGTCTCGCTCTTTCTCTTTCTTTTGTTTTTTCTTTCCCTATCCTTTTCTTTCTTGAGCTTCCTCTTCTTGTTCAGTTGTTCATTCTCTCTACCTCCCTCATTTGTTCTTTTTTTATTTATTTCATCCTCTTTTTTCTCTCGCTTTTTTTCTTTGATCCGTTTTATTTTTCTTTCTTGTTCTGTTTTTATTTCTCTTTCCCTGTCATTCTTTTATAGTTCTCCCTCTTTCTCTCTTCCTCGCTTTCTTGTTCTTTCATTCTATTGCTTGTCCTTTCTCTCTTGTTCATTTTTTCTGGGTCTCTCCCGCTTCTTCTTTCATTCTTTTTGTCCTATCCTTTTCTCTCTCGTTCTTCCTCTTTTTGTTCAGTTATTCATTTTCTCTACCTCCCTCTTTTGTTCTTTTTTATTTATTTCACCCTCCTTTTTTCTCTCGTTTTTTTTCTTTTTCTTTCTTGTTCTGTTTTTTTATTTGCCTTTCCCTGTCCTTCTTTTATTGTTTCTTTCTTTTTTCATTCAAGTTTTCTCTCTTTCTATCTCCCTCACTTTCTTGTTCTTTCATTCTTTCCTTTGTCCTTTCTCTCTTGTTCATTTTTTCTGGGCCTCTCTCTCTTTTTCTTTCATTCTTTTTGTTCTCTTGAGTTCTCTCTTTTGTTCCTTCTTGTCCCCCCCCCCCCCCCCCCCCCCCTTCTTCTCTCCCTGTCGTTCTCTCCTCCTTTCTCTCTTTCGGGCGAGACGCGAGAGGAGGAAACCGAGAAAAAAAAGGCAGAGGGTCCGGGCCTAACGTACGGGGCTCCACTGCGAGGCCACCTCCCAGCGCGAGCAGAGCCTCAGCCGGCAGGTCCTGGAGGACTCGGGAGGCTCCGAGTCGGCGCATCGCTGGGGGTGCACGCTGGTGGAGCGGTTGCCGAAACTCTGACGGCAGCGGAGGTGGCGCTGTTGCGTACCCTGGCCGCAGGAGGCGCTGCATTCCGACCAATCGCTGGCTTCCCAGCTACAAGCAGACACACCAAACATTCCTCGCGTTCAGATTGACGAAAGACGGCAGCCTGTCTTTCCCGCCCGCGTCTTTCCTTCCGTGGTCCTTATTTCATGTTTGGTTCTGTTAGATCGAACGAGTGGCCCGATATATTGTCTCCCTTTCGTGTTTTAGACCAGTTAAAGTGGGTGCTTTGACTTGAAGGTTTTGTTCTGTTAGGGCTGTTTTTTTCTCTCGTCTTCCTTTCATGTTTTGTGGTTCGATGGTCCTTATTTCATGTTTGGTTCTGTTAGATCGAAGGAGTGGCCCGATATATACGGCCTCGTCTCCCTTTCGTGTCTCGGGCCAGCTAAAGTGAGTGCTTTGACTTGAAAGTTTTCTTCTGTCAGGGCTGTTTTTTTTCTCCCGTCATGTTTTGTTGAAGCCGGTTCCAGGTGTGGCCTGGGTGTCGAAAAAGAGGGGATGTTGTCTTTCTACGCTTTCAAAAACTTTTTTACGCTAAATGTTGCATACAGAACATTGCCATAAAAGTGCTTTACAAATAGATTTCGATTGATCGGGATTCAGCCGATCGCAGTTACCTTATAATTCCAAAAGGGGGCGGCAAACGATACCTTAGAAAAACGAATGTCCTTGCTTGCAATGTATCATAGGGTTTTCAGTAGACTCGTCATTGTAAAAAAAATAACAAATAAAATAAATAAATAAAGGTTTATACCTGACTAAACGAGGGATTTATCTTTGAGGGCTTTTGGACTTATCCTGACCAAGGAACGAAGAGGATCGGAAGCGCGGAGCGAGAAAGCAAAAAGAAGGACTTTTTCTGGGGCTCACAATGGCGGACAGGCCTGCGTGTTGCAGGGTTCCTCTTCCGGCCCGGGTTTGGCGGCAGAATGGCATTTCCCGTCGGGAACTTCCCGGTCGGAATGCCGATCCGTGCAAACGATGCGGCGGGATTGAAAACCTGAGACACAAAAGACGACAACCTCAAAATCTTGCTGCTACGGAGTGTAAACCCGTGAGCTAAACACGTGACGTCACATCTAATCAGGGTCTCGACATGTTTTATTGTTCATATTACGTTTAGACTTTATTTACATTTATAGTTACGAGTCTTAGATAGATAGATAGATAGATACTTTGTTCATCCCCGAAGGGAAATTCACATGGCAGAAATAACGATATAAGTGTCAACAAACAAAAACTTGTGACTGCAGAGTGTCAACAAGTTCGCTAAAACACGTGAACAGGACGTGACGTCACATCTCGTCCATCTCAATGTCCCGCCCGCTCTTGTTTTGTATAATTTGATGCTTCGTATTACGCGTAAAATATAGATTTACTGTCATAAATAATTGTCTCGTCAAAAACACAGAAAAGCTTCAGACGAGGAGTTGCGGTATCGATAAGTGGCCGCAAGAGGGAACCAAAGCAGGGAGCGAGGCTCGGTGGCTTTGCCGCTTGACACGAGGATTCATTGAATCTCAGAACACGCTCTTATCTCAAATCATTTCGCTAATGCAGGAGGACTATTTGATGGGCAGGTCTGGACACCTTTCTGTATTATTCTAACACTGTAGTAGTATTTCTACTGTATTTCTTCTATTTATACTTTTTAGAATAAGAGGAAAACAATAGATCAGGTCCCCGTTTTCAAACAAGAAATATGAAAGTTCCGTAGTATTTTTGTAGCGTTTTTGTCGTCATTCTATAGGATTTTTCTAGTATTTCTAGGGATAACTTTATGGTATTTCTGTAGTAGTATCTGTGGGTATTACTGTCGATGTATTTGGTAGTATTTCTGTAGCAGTATTTTTTGCAGTATTCCTCTGGTAGTATTTCTGTTCTATAATATCACTGTCGTAGTAGTTTATAGTACTTAATTATTTTCTTTCTTTTCAGCACTAAATTTAACGTATTTCTGCATGAGTGTTTTGTAGTCGTCTTTTGCAATCCTTTTTTTTCTTTTCAGAACAAAAGGCGAATCAAATATTGGCTCCCCCTTTTTAAATCATAGATTTTCTAGTCATTTTGTAGGATTTCTGTTTTTGGGTGTCGTAAACACACAAAAGAAGAATAGAAACGAAGCTGGCACTAAAACACTTTGTATTTGCGGTACTCCATTTACTATTATATATATTGTCAAGATTCTCCGCTCGGATTTAGAAGTCCGGCTGGCCCGCACGCGGCCCGCGGGCCGTAGTTCGCCCACCCTCGAGCTAAAACCCTCATAACGCAAGTATATCATTTTTTTCTGACCTTTTCCGCAGGAGGCGGAGCACGGTGTGAGAAGGCCCCGCCTCCAGACAAAAGGCGGCTGCGTGTCCAACGGGAGGTCGGTCCGAGGAGGGATGCGGACGTTGCGATGGGGCACCGAGGACGCCTCCGGACCGGCCCGCCGATCGGTCGGCGGGGGAGGCGGGGCCGATCGGGGGACGGAGAGCGGAGGCGGGGCCGATCGGGGGACGGACGGAGGAGGCGGGGCCTCGCGGACCGTCTCCGTGAAGGAACCTGTGGGACGGCGAGGACGGGAAGAAAAATCAAGGAGACGTCCGGATTCCGCCCCGCCCACCTTCTTGGAGGACCGGCTCGGGGTACCGTGCGAAGCGCGAAGCTCCGCCCTCCCCTGCGGCATCGGCCCGTCACTGTCCGCCTCCGCCTCCTCCTTCTCCACGGGGACGTAGAACTCGTAGTCGATGCCCGGGTTCTGCTGGTGGAAAATGATCTGACAGGAAAAAGTACATTTTCTTTTTTAAAGGGACAGCGTGTCGTATCGGACCGCTAGATGCCGCCGTATTGAGTAAGTTCGGAGACTGGAAGTGAGCAAAAATCAACGCTTTTCTTTAGCTATTTTGAGGTTTTTGGCTACCCGTAGACGCGAGATGGCCGACAATAATGTCAGCTTCTTCCTTTCATTTCTCTCTCCCTCTTTCTCCCTCCTTTAATCAAACGCTAACTTGGGGTTAGCGTGCTCTCTCTCTTTCTCCCCGAGCCCTCCGTCGGGCCCCAAAGACGTGTATTAGCGTCCCCTACTCACATAGAGGCGCAATTGGGCGGTGGTGGGCCCCGGGGCGGTGAGGGACTCGCCCGATCGGTCCTGAGCTCTCCGGTAGGTGAAGGTGGTCCCGCTTGCCCGGTATTCCCCCGGGGGGTCCACCGCCCAGCGCCCGTTTACTACCGAAGACCCGGTCACGCTCCTCATGGCTGAAATGAAAAGAAAGAAAAAGACACGCTCGTTAGCTTCGGTTAGCGTGGGTTAGTGTCGGTCAGTGCCCGTTGGCGCCCCGTTAGAGTCGGTTAGAGTCGGTTAGCATTTGTAAGCGCCTGTTAGCGCATTTCAGCATCGGTTAGCATTCGTCAGCGCCCGTTAGAGTCCGTTAGTGTCCTTCAATGGCGAGAGCTTCATCTCCAGCGACGCTGGCAAAACACAATCTCTCTCTCTCTCTCTCTCTCTCTCTCTCTCTCTCTCTCTCTCGTGCTCTTTCTCTCTCTCTCATTCTTTTGTTCTCACTTACTTTTTCTAAGTCTCTTTCTTTCTCTCTTTTTTCCTTTCTTACACTCATGTCATTCTGTCATTCTCTCTACCTCTACCTCTCTAGCTTTCTTTCTCTGTCTTTCTTTCACTAAATGTGATGATTTTTCCTTCCCTCTCATGTTTTCTGTTTCTTTCTCGCTCTTGTTTTTTCTCGCTTTCTCTGTCTCTCTTTTGTTATCTCTCTCTCCGGGCATATAGAGAGCAAGGGAAAAGATGGTAAAAATAAACAATTGAGTGTACTCCAGTGTCAAAATGGCCGCCCACGCTATCGTGCACGGACACGGCGTCCAATCGAAAGAGGACAAAATGTTTGCGGCAGCGCCAGAGGGCGCCGGCGACTCACCCAGGTAGTTGGGGCTGGCCCGCCTCTCGGTGACGTTGATGGAGCGGGCGCCGGCGGGGATGTCCAAGATCTTGTGGTAGCCTACGGGAACGCTGAGGTCCAGGAAGCTGCCCGTCACCTTGCGGCAGGCCGAGTCCCGCCCGCCGCACACGCCGCAATTGTCCGGGATCGAACCCGAACCCAGGACGCCGTCGCAGCCTTCCGTCTGAACGCCGGAGAGACAAAAAAGGGGCGGCGGTTACAAACGTGAGCGGGCGTGGCCGAGGAAACAAACGGGACGCTCGCGAATCGGGCTCAGGTTGACGTTTACGAGACGAGGAAACTCTCCATTTGTTTGGTAGCACGCAAACGCGTCTATTTTCGGAACGGTTTTCACAAAACGATCGCGGGACGATTCGTCCCAATCCTTCGGAGCGAACGGCGGTCCAGTATGTTTGTAGTATCGGTCGTTATATCATTCATATTTTCTTATACTATTGAAGTAATATTTCATAAATGACTTTGTTTTTTTTCATAAATATACGATGATTTCTTACAACCGAGGACATTTCTGACAATGTCAGGGTTCGGCACCTACAGTCCCTCCCCTTCTCCAAGAGATGGCGGCATGACCCCATCTTCCAGTCTCTCACTCTCTATACGCCAGTCCAGGTGCTCCCAATCCTCACGAGCACCCTCTGATCTAAATTCTCCAGCCTCTCACTCCATGTCGCCGTGTCGTCTAAGCACTCCGGTTAAAGTATCCCCTCGCCGAGACGACGAGCCCCTTCTTCACTGGGTACTCTCTTTTCAAGATTTTCCTCAATTTTCCTTCTCGAGACTCAAGACGATTCCCTTCCTCGCCAGTCGGGGTCCCACTCTCCCTTTTTGTATTTGTGTTTTTGTATAAACGCTCGCTGTTGGGGTTTGATCGCGTCCTTGTTAATTGACTCCTCGTGTCCCGCATTTGGGTCCGTCTGACAAAGATGAGACAACGTTTCACTTATTTTGAGCGAGTTTGCGTCTCGGCGATATCTTCCGAGCGCCTCGTCGTCCGCTGCGAGTGCGCCGGCTTGATTTTTCAGCAATTAAAGGTTCGATTCGTATCGAACCGTTAAAGCGGGGGTCTCAAAGGCAATTGAGTTGGGGGGCCTCGGAAGCGAGGGTCCGGGTGAGCTTGGGGCCAATAAAACAGCGCTTATGATCACATTATGTTGTTCTTAAAGGGCCAGTGTTTTAGAATTTTCTACTAGATGTCGTTGCTCTCAAAAATGAAAAAAAAACCCAGAAAAAAATGGCTCTTTTCGGGGTCCCTTTCTTTTTTCGTCTTTCTCTCCTTTTCAAAAGTAAGGAAGCGCGTCTCGGCAGGCGGCGCGGACGCCTCACCAGGCATCGTCCTCCCACGCAAAGGTCCCGGGCGCTCAGACGGAAGCAGGGCGTCCCGTCTCGGACGCGTTCCGACTGTCGGACGTAGAAACGGAAACCCGCCGGGCGGCACGTCAGCTCGCACTGCTTGTCCGGACCGCCTGCCGCACAAAAATACAAGACAAATACATTTCACACACTTTTCTCTCGCAATGTTTATATTCCTGGAGAATGATATACAGTGATCCGTTTATTTTTTAATTTTTATTATTATTATTTTTTAAACCTGCGAAGCTCTGAACCCGCGAACATGGAACCACGAAGTAGCGACGCCCCTTCAAAAATGCTTAAAAAAAAAATGAAGCATTTTTGAAGGGGCGTCGCTACTTGGCGGATTTTCACTTTCGGCGGGTGGTTTTGTTCCCCATTAACCGCCATAACCGTTTTTTTTCTCCATTATTATTTTATTTTATTAGTATTATTTTTTAGACCTGCGAAGCTCTGAACCCGCAAACGTGGAACCACAAAGTAGCGACACCCCTTCACAAATGTTTAAAAAAAAAAAAAAAATTCCTTTTTTTTTTTAAAAATTATTCTATTTTACTATTAATTTTTTGGTTTTGCTTTAATTATTTTATTATTATGATTTAGACCCGCAAAGGTCTGAACCCGCGAACGTTGAACCGCGAAGGAGCGAGGTCCCACTGTATATATATTTTTGAAATTGCTGCTCTTGACCCTAATTGCATTCTTATTATTATAACAGGCCAGTATATTCTTTTTTTTTTTCCCCTTCATCTTTTTTCCTTATTCTTTGGATAGGACTAATCTCCTCGCATACAATGTTTCACAAGGCGGATATCGACGGCGATCGAGACAATGCCGAACGTAATCGTCAACGAAATCTAAAGCGCCAGGCCAGAATGAATCTTTTCCCACGTCAATCTCCCTGGTGGCCTGACTCGAAGGCGCATGCAATTAGAACTGGTCGCATAAAAAGAAATGCGGGTACATTTTAAAAGAGTTGTTCATGTCCAGAAGTCATTCCATGATTGTTGACGCCTGACTTGCACGTGATTCTCACGTGCAAAAACGGGTCCCGGCTCGCATCCTTGCACGTTTAAAATAACGTTGGGAAGTTTTTTTAAATGTGTCAATCGGCTTTTGCTTAAGATTTTTGAAACCAAAGTCAGGTTGTCGTTTTTTTGTAGGCCCTCCTAGGTTGTCGCGGGCTAAGGACCGTGAAGGAAAGCCCGCAATTGGCCGAGAGCTGCGTCACTCGAAAGGTCAGATGCTAACGACCGTATTGGAAATCCTCTGACGGGTCTGTTTATTTTTAAAAGGGAATTACGGAGAAAAACAAACCGATCCTGATAGGGATCGTCCGATAATGCAGGAATGCTTTTAGGTGTACTTTTTTGAGGGTGTGTCTTGCTATTTCAGAAATGGATATTCAAGTGGGTGCCCTTTTCTCAAATTGGGAACAAAAAGTAGCACTTCTTCCCTATTTTTTCTTCCATTTTTGAGAGAGGCTGGGTGAAAATGGAAAGAAAAGGGATGATTTTTGCCCACTTTAGTCGTAGTTTGTGGTCTTCATTTTTGGTTGTTCTACACACGAGAGTGACCTTTCGCCGACAACTACAAAAGACTGTCCCTTTAAGAAAAGCGGAATACATTGGTGGGATAGCCCATTCGGCTCAACCTCACTCGGACCCTAGCGACAGCGGCCCCCGACTCCAATGAGTCGGAGACCCAGCTTTAAAAGGACATTTTGAAGATGAGTTGTGGTCGGGTCATTATCGTTTCCAGCAGCAGGTTACTTTTGTGTTTGGTTTTGCTTTCCTGTCACTTTTCAACTTGCCTTTCCGTTCCTCGTTTTGGTCTTTGTTCCCGATTTAGACTTTGTCAAATTTTGTTTTGTTTGGGCACCGCCACACGGGCCATAAATTGAAATCTTGACATTTTGTCAGGTGGTAGAAAATCAGCAAAAGCAAATAAAAACATCATTTTGATCCAAAACGGCTTTTTTTTCTTTCCAGGTCAACTTTTGGAATTTTACGGCAGAAAATCCTCAATTATCCGTCCGTCTAAACAAACAGGAGGCAGGAAGTGAGGGAAGGGGCCACCGGGAGGCCACCACTCTTATGTAAACCATCCAAATATTTATCATTTGGAAAGTAGGATTTCTAGTTAGCACGCTAACTCTTGTAAAGTGTTTGGAGAGCCTCCGGATGACTTTCTGTTTACAAACTAAAGTCAAAGCCAAACAGTGGCCTGCAGAGGAGATTCAAGTCTCAGCAATTGACTTCAATCAAGAGCAAAAATACATCCACACTCACGAGAGGTTTTACATCTTACCTATGTTTTTCCTATTGATGTTGACTCGGTTTTGTGGACCGTTCCCCAACGCTAAATCTATTGCACCCCGGTCATCCGGGAAGAAGGATGACCCCTTGCGAGGCCCCTTCTCAAGGTTTCTTATTTTCCTCGCGCTGAGGTTTTGAGTTTTTCCTTGCCCGCGTGTCGGTTTCAGATCAGGGGAGTTTGAGAAATTGGAATCGTTTGACAAAACGTGAGGTTCTCACCCCTAAAACGCTTACAGGAATATGCAAATATAAGCATGCTAAATTTCTATCGAAGGAGAACGTCTGAAAAGGGGGGAAGATTAAAAAATCCGTGAGAAATATTTGCGGGCGTGACCCCGAACCTGACACGCCTCCGACCGACTTCACGCGCAAAGAATTGCGCCGGGAAAAAAAGGAAAGATAATAGTGCCGAGGATTGGCCGAGACCAGGGCGGCTCTCGAGTTAAGCCCCCTTGACTTGTCTAGCCCGGGGCTGTCAAAATCATCTGAGCTCAGGCGGGGGCCACGTGAGAGTCCATTCGAGAGAAAGAAGGAGAGTGAGAAAAAATAGAGAAGAAAAGAAGAAAAAGAGATACTACTTCTAGAGGCGGTCGCGTCGACCGGAGAAGAGGCGAGTGCCTCGTGGTTTGCCCCGAGTACGCCCGCATCGAAACAATGTGAGGAAATGAAGGCGTTGGAACGGAGCCGCCGCATCCCAAAAAAGAAAAGGAATGTTTGCAAATCATCTTTCACGTGGAAGTCGTTTCAAAAATGGAAAAGCATCTTGGAATTGACTTCGGCGCTTCTTCATTCAAGAATCAATGGCCGCCGCTCCAAATGTTGTGCACCCTCATGAGAAACTCTTCACTGCCCCCTACGGCAGAGGCTAAGCAATGACCACAACCAGAAAACCACATTGTTGAATCCTTCCTTCTATCTATCTTCCTTCCTTCTTTCCCTTATTCACCTCTTACCCTTTTTGCTTCATTAGTTCCACTCATCCTTTTTTCCTTTCATCCTTCCACCATTCTTTCCCCCCTTTCTCTCTGCTCCCTTCCTTTCTTCTCCTCCCTCCCTCTTTTGCTTCATTCCTTCCATTTATCTTTCTTTCCTTTCATCCCTTCACCCTTCATTTTTTCTCCTTTACCTGCCTTTCTCCTCTCTACCTTCCTCCCGTTCCTTCTTTCCTCCATGAAAAAAGCTTAGAGAGGAGAATAATTCACCAAATAAAATGATGGCCTCTATCGATTCACCCGGCCCCTAAAAAAACCCCGCTACTTCTTAAAATGGTATTCACTCTGACAATGAACTCTCTGCTGCCACCTAGTGCATTGCCCCGGGAAAAGAAGCCCCCACCTTCGTTGAAAGGCTCCCAGCTGTAGAGTCGACCCATAAACTCTTTGGCGTCGAAGGCGGCGCACTGCTCGGCTCGCCGATCCACGTGGGCTCCGGCGCAGGCCTGCCGGAAAAAAAAAGAAGAAGAAATAAGGAGCGCGTCCGGCAATGTGGAAACAGGGGCGGGGGAGGAAAGAGGGAGCGCAAAAAAACCTTCGCCATCTGGAAAGCAGAAGCCGCTCACACCGGGGCATCGCTTTTCATGATGTTTCTTTGGATTTGTGTTCAACGGTAAATCAGCGTTTTCGCCAGTTTGGGAAGCCAGCGGGCGTGTCCTCGCTCGGGCGTCCAGACCAAACCTTAAAGCTGTTCCGGTCGGGCGGCGAGTGGGGATTTCGCGTCGCTTTTTTTCAAAACAAGTTTGTGGTTGGGCGGCTCGGCGGCGCAGTGGTTAGCGCGCGTGCGGCACAGTTCCGAGGTCGTGAGACCGAACCTCCTGTGTGGAGTTTGCATGTTCTCCCCTTGCTAGCGGGGGTTTCCTTCAGGCTCTCCGGTTTCCTCCCACATTGCAAAAACATGCGTGCTAGTTTTATTGGCCTAACCAAATTGTCAAATTTTCCCAAATTCCCAAATGACCAGTGAATGAATGCCCTGCGACAGGCTGGCAACCGGCTCAAGGTGTCCCCTTGCCCCAAATAGTTGGAATGGGCTCCAGCACCCCCGCGACCCTACTGAGGATAAGCCGTGCAGATCATGGATGGATGGATGGAAGTCTGTTGTTTGTGCGGTGGCGTGCGGGGCCTCAGGCTCACGTGGCCCAAAGGGGTCCCGGCCAGCCGAGAGAGAAACCCGACACGCGCGGGAGACGTACTGCAGGTCTTATGGTCGGGATCAGGTTCGAATGCCACGAGGCAGGAACCGGCACGCGAGGGGGCGGGTCTAGCGCTGGACGAGGCGGGGCCTCCCCTCCCCGCGTGATGGAGAGAAGCACGAGAGAAAAACTGGTCAAAAGACAAAGAAGTCGGATGGGAAAGTCAGATTTGAAAGGTGAGGAGGATGCGCTTTGGGACCACCCTGACCAAGTTCAGGGTCCCCGAAATAAGATTTGGGGTTGAACCGAACTCCACTTTCGGCATTAAAAAGCAACCTTGAACGGGCTGAATTCAGCTTTAAGGCGATCGGAGGAAGTGAAGGTCACATACAAGGTCGTTGGAACCCAGGACAACGCAAATTTTTGGATTCGATCGTCGCGGCCTCACCGACCGTCCTATTGTCATACGCGACGATGCTACCGTCGCGACGACGATGGTTGTTCTATCGCCGAGACGACAACGAGGATTCTGTCGTCACGACGACGGTGACGATTTTATCATCGCGGCAACGAGGATTCTGTCGTCACGTGGGCCGCGACGATTCAAACGTCCCGACGACAAAGACGTTTCTAACGTCACGACGACGATAGCGGTCGGCAACGATAACAATTCCATTGTCGCGACGACAACGGGGGACTCGGTCGTCACGACGACGACGAATCCACGGTGACGACGGCTGCCGGTTTGCTCACAAAGACTCGAGCTCGTCGTGACGCCAGTAATTCTGGAAATATGACGCGGCAAATCGTTAGGCACCGCCTCCAAATACGTCCGGGTTCTCGCATCGGTTCTAAGCTCCAGTGTCATCGACGACGTCTTTGTGGTTCAATGAAGCGCTTTTCTCGTTTTTTTCATCTTTATCGTAAGAAATTCATCTCGTCAAAGAGTAAACATTTCGCTTCCTACACGTGTTTCCGAGGCGACACCTTTTTCTCTATTTCCGCCCAAGTCTGTTCCAGTCTGCGTTTTTGAGCTAATGCTAGTTTTTACAAAATGTCTTATTTACACTACGATCCACTGTTTTTTTTGGAGTGTCAGGGAATGGTCCAAGAGGCAGGAAGGGTAAACTCATTTTTGCGTAGACGATCAGTCACTTTTATTTAGAAAATAAAAGTTGTCCTACACGTAGGGACCAAAGACAAAACGAGCCCTTAAGAATCCCACACGCAATTAAGTCAATCTGTGTCAGCCGGTGTCAAGGGGCGGGACCAGCTGGGTGTCATGGCGACCATGCAGGACATGACAATGAGGAATTGTTAATGTTGGCCAAAAGGGTTTAAAGGCCTCCTTTGGGGCATCACCTTTGCCGTGACACGCAAGAAAACTTATCCATTTGGATCATTTGCGACGCATACGTGACCGTCTCCATCAGGCAAACAAACAAAACAAAAAAAAACCCCGAAATAGACATTTCGTCTCGTCGTCACTTCTGTCGCAGGAAAACGTTATCGGCCGGCTCACCGGGTCACGTCGTCGTGCGAACGGGTGAAAAGGACGGCGAGCGTCGCGGCGGCAGGAAGCGAGCGCGGCCTGGAACCCTCCACCCAAAAGAAAACAGGAAGCGGGCCATCCACACGCGTCCATCAACCACATCTTTTTCCAATTCAAGCAGGTTTTCAAGCGCTTTCAAAGCCAATTTTTTATTCTTCTCTTGACCCGACGCTTTATGTGACAAAGCCATACAAACTCATGCCGGCTGCTGTTAGTCATCAGGGAACAAAACATCTAACGGAAAAGCGAAGCCACCGGAGAGCAGCGTCGGACCCATTTCACGCAGACCTAATTTATTTTTTTTCGTTTACTACGATCATTATATCGAGTGAGACGGTCGAGAAACATGTTATTGCTTGAAATTGTCGCCAAGCACTTTTCAACCCATGAAAGCACAACATAAAAGGTAGAATGGGGCGGCGTCGGCTCAGGAGGTAAAGCGCTCGTCTCGGGTCGAGGTCACAGGTTCGATTCCGGACTCCTCCGAGTTATATGTCGGAGTGTCCTTGAGCAAGACGCTGAATCCCTAGTGCCCCCAATAAGCCAGTCAGCGCCTTGCATGGCTGCATGGACGCTGTCGGTGCGTGAGTGTGTGTGTGTTTATGGGTAAGTGTGAAGCACATTGAAAAGCGCTATAGAAATGCAGACCATTTACCATTTAATGACATAGTCAGTCAGTAAGAAGAGCGGGTGCCCTTGGAAGCAATAGGTAGGCAAAAGGGGCCCGGAGATCCAAAACAACGGAGTGCATCCGAGACGACGCTTAGGGTTGCGTTGCTTGACGGACGAAAACAAGATGGGGATCGGGAAAGCGCCGGAGATGGATTTTCACATCTCGCTCCTTTCTACAGGCTTTCCTTTGGGATCGAACGGAAAGAAAGAAAAGCGCGTGGGCCTTTTTCACGCGTCGACGAAAGCGGACGTTTGTCGCTGCCGAACGTGAGGTGTTTTGTTTTCCACTTGTGCCAAAAACACACAAAAAAAAATGGGGCCAGAGCGAGCGCCTCACCATGGCATTTGTTGAAACACGTGTGGCGACGCCCATCATGACATCATCACAGACAAGAAGGGAGCCGTCGAACTAGCGCTTGAAAGCTAGCCGAGCGGGGCGAAATCGCTCTCATTTTGGGGGGGGGCCACGCCGCCACGTGCCGCTTTTCTTCCTCTCGCGTCGGCTCGTCTCAAATGTCCCCTTTTTTGCGCACCTCTGCCTTTCCGCACATTCCTCCTCGCATTCCTCACTCGCTCTTTCTCCACCTTCGCTTTTACTGAACGGAACGGCCCCGAGGGCCGGCTCTTTTTAGTGAGCGACGCGTCGTCCGCACACGAAAGGCCCCGAGAGCCGAGAGGGAGTCGCCTCTTGTCTCAAATTTTCACATCGAAACAAAAAGTATAAAAACGTTGGTAAACCTAAAGTATGCTAAACGTAATGAGCTGTCTCTTTGTAGGGAATGATGGGAGCTGGCTCGCCACCCGTCGGCGGTGGCTCCATTCCAGTCGGTGACGCATCGTTAGAGAACGGAATGACTTTATGACTCGAAGTGAACGACGGGAGCCAACTCCCATCCCGTCGAGGGCAGGCTTCCAAACGCTGACGTTTTGTGGTAATGCCTCGACCGGCCGGCTCTAAGAAGGGAACGATGGGAGCCGGCTCCCTTTGAGACACTGGCAAAAGCGATCGTGGGCATACTGTTACAAAAGAAGTGGTAAAATACGAAAGAAAGCCATAAAGTCAACCCGAGGAGCCGTTTGAGAGCCGGCTCTTTTTAGCCAGCCGAGCTGAACGACCCGGTTGTGTGTTGAGGGTTTGAGGGTGATGGACCCGTGTGGGGGGAGGCATTTGCCGACCGAGAGACAGTCTTTCTTTTTAAATTGTATTCTTTCCATTGTCTGTACAGTGTCCTTGGGTGGCCTGAAAGGCGCTTTTAAATAAAATGCATTATCATTATTATTATAAGAAACCGGTACCAAAGTAGCAAAGAAAGAAGTGGGCACAAAGCCACTCCCGAAATTGCCAAACAAGAAACTGGAAACAAAAAGCAAAGCTGACAAATTCTAAACTAGAAACTCGAGAAGTATGTCACTGGAAATAAAAAACTAACCCGGCATGAAGGTGGCAATGAAAAGCAAGAGGGTAATGGCCCGACCTCGTGCGGGGGATCAAAATGTCCTTTTTAGAATGTGCGGTAAGATCGGGAGCCGGTGTGTGGTGATTGGACACGCCTGTGCTCAATTCAAACCCCGGTCGGGGCCCCCTGGTGGTAGGACCTTTGTCAGATCCTATTAGTTCTGTTAAAAGCCAGAATTCCCACCGCTACTTTCTGTGCGCGAAGCAACGTGTGGGACTTGGAGCGTGATTGAGAACCCCACCCCGGTCCACCGAGACTGACGGAACACGTCACGTCTCAAGGCGAGAAGCCGTTTCGGTAAAGAAAACGCCCGAGAACGATTTTTGTCCCTGCATCGCCGTTGAGACTAGCACGTCACCGAGGAAAGCCTTCCTGGAACATCATTCCTCAGAAACAAGAAGTGCGTGGCAGAGAATACTGTAGCAAGGCCTCGATGGAGACGTCCTCCTGTGCTGCTCTACCGCTGTTTTCGCTAAGCCCAACACTCGATTTACCAGAATCAAGTTTTTCTATCACGCTACAAAGTGTAGGTAAATACAATGATGGCAGAGGCGTTGAATTTCTCCTTCCGGAGATATTCTCCCTACTGCATTTATTGCCATCCTAGCCAGGTTTATAACGATACGACGAACTGAAATCAGGGAGTCAGCTTAAAGGCACCTATTTGCTTGCGCGTCACCCGTGGCAAATAGTAGGCGGCGTGTCGAGAAGGGGGTGTGGTTTATTCGGGAACAAAAAAAACAAAGGGAATTCCACGGGGCGAACGTGAGCACGGACTTCAAGGGTTCTGAATTGCGCTCATTTATTTTTGAATATTTTTTGCCCGGGGAGAAAAAAGGTCGAAGACATCTCGTCGTGGTCGGAAGCCAAAACGGATATGGAGTGTCTCGGCTAAACGCTCTCGAGCCCGAAACTGTGACAATTGTTCACTGCTTCCGCGGGTTCGCGTACGCCTTCTCTTCCATTTCTTTTATGATGCGCCGACTGCAAAGCAGTTTGATCCAAGTGTACACGCTCGTTCGGAAGGAGAACGCGATTTACCGGGTAAAACGCAAAATTCCTCGGGAAACAGAGTCACGGGGATCCGGCTGCCGTTTTGCGGCGAAAAGACGAGCGCTCTAAAAAGCCCCGGCAGAGAAAAGTCAAGAGCCGAAGCCGGGTCCCTTAAGAACTAAGAGAGGCCACTTGCACTTATCTCTCGGCCTCGCTTCAAAAGATAAGTACAAAACGGTTGACAAAAACTATTTCGGTCCGTCGGTATCAGACGCCATCGTCGTCCGTCCCGGACGCGGCCGAAAACCAAGGCTAAGCTCCTAGACGACGAGAAAAACCCCAAACCGGTCGAGGTCGGCCGACACGATTCCTATCCTTTCTGATACGGGATCTGAGAATTCTCCACGCTATTTGAACTTTTTCAGCGGCGAATCCGGCAAAGTCCACGGTCGAACAACAGGGAAGGTGATCCCTCCGGCTCACGATCTTTCCCTTTCGGTATCGTTCGGTCGCCCGAGTTCCCTTTCGTCCTCGAGGGACGGTGACAAGCGAATCCGATGCGGTCAGTGACTATGACGACAACACAAAAAGAGAACGCCTCAGGTTTGAGTCGCAATCTGGCACTATTCTCCATAGGATTTTTTTTGTTCGAGTGCCCCGGTGCCGAGGTCTATAAATATTATGCGACACGGACCTCATTCGTCGTTACTATCTGACTTTTTAGTCGCTTATCCGGCATCTGCTAACCAGACAGAAAGAAGCGGCCGGGGGAGGTTTGGCAAAGGTGGAGCGAACGGCCGAGGGGGAGGCGAGCTCGCTCCGAAACAGCCGAGCGGAATTTGTTTCCGCTCTTCATTTGACCATAAGTACCTTTTCTTTTGTTACTTGCGGCCTCCCGCCCAGGCCGCGAACTGTTCGCAGGTTCCGGCGTGACCAAATAAGGATCTCGCGTCCGCCGGCGAGCGGGGTCCGACTTTTCGCTCCGTCGCCTCGGATCTCGGTCGAGCGTCCGGCGGCCCCCCTCCCCTCCTCCCGATGTCACTTTGAATTGCGACAAGTTCACATTCTTGGAAGACGGCCGGTCGGCCTCCTGCCTGCCCGGGAACGCGGGACGTTTGCCAAGCGCCCGCTAGATTTTTTCCCGTTCCCGTTCCGTTCCCGCGTCCAAAATGTCAGCCGGCGCTAGGGAACGAGCCGACCTTCCCCAAACGTCTCCGGACGACCTCGGACGACTCGCCCTCGTAAAAGCGAGTCAAGGTGCGGGGGGAGGGCCACACGAGTCCCCATCGTGGAAATGAACAAGTTCGACTCAGAGCCAAGATGTCTTTAAAAGTCAAGTTGGAGCGAGACGACGTTTGAATTCATTCTTCATTTCAAACGTGGAGAATCCGAACATTTGATGTGGGTGTTTTGCTGAAAAGGGATGACTCATATAGCAAAAAAGGGAATTTATCTATAACTTGTGTATTTTTGAGCACCTCCTAGTGGTAAAAAATTGTTGGTCCTGTGTCCCTTGCTTTTTAGCCGCTTACAGAGACATCCAGAGGTCAATATTACACATTGTCCCTTGAAAAAGACATTCCCGCCCCAAAAATGTGTCTCCGTTTTGCAAAAGGTTTGTTTTGTTTTTAATATATGTTTTCCCGTTTTTACAAAAATAGTTTGACGTTTTTTTTCAAAGTTATTCAGGAAACTTCTTTTTTTCGGAATGTCTTTTTTTTCAGATTTTTTTTTTCGTTTCACCCAAATTTTGACGCCATTTTTGGGTGGTGATTCCATTTTTTGGGCATTTTAGTTTCCAGTATTTTTTGTTTCGTTTTACAGATTTATTTTCAATTTCTTGCCATTTTTGCGGCATTCGTTTTTCAGTTTTTTAAATCTTCTCCTTTGTGGTGTTTTTTTTCCTGTCTTTCTAAATCTAGTGGTCAGATAATACACGCTGGCCCTTTAAGCCCACCTCACAACATTTGCAAGCTTCTCACTGTTTTGGGGGATTTTTTTATCCTTATTTTTGTGGCAATTTTTTTCCGATATTCTGAAATCTCACGGTCAAATAGGACCTTTAAGCCCCGCCTCCCAACTTTTGCTAGCTGCTTATTGGTCGTAAGGAGGAAACGGGCGACCTCACCTGCGAGAAGCACCTGCGAAATTCCTCCTGGGGGCCGGCGCACCGGTACCGGAGCGTTAGGCTCGGCCCGCTCCCGCCGTGAAGCGGCAAGGTCCCCGATCCCGGTCGGGAGGCTCGGTGTAGGGGCGCGGCGTACGGCGAGCGGGAGGAGCCGGACGTCGAGCGGGAGGAGCCGGACGTCGAGCGGGAGGAGCCGGACGGCGAGCGGGAGGAGCCGGACGGCGGCCAATCGAAACGGCGCCGAGCGTCCCATCCGGAGGCGGAAGCGGGCCTGAAGTCCGGCCGAGGGGGCGGGACCCAAACCCTCCCGGGCGGGCTTCTGCGAGGCGCGGGGGGCGTGCTGGGTACAGAAATGGGCGCGGCCTCCTCCTCCTCCTCCGTGGCGTTGGCTAGGTGGCGAGCTTGCCGATTGGCTCGGTGCAACGGCAGCGAGAAGGGAACTTTGCCGTAGCCGAACTGTCCCGGACGCACCGCCCACCGCCTGGGAAAATACACCCCCGCCCGGATCAAAAAATTTTCCTTGCATTTGGTCCTTTCATTTGTCTTTTTTGAAGTCAATGTTTGCTGTTTTTTGGGGGTTATTTCAGTCGTAATTTGTTTTGTCTTTCCTGCAAATCGAGTTCTTTGATCCCCACACCCTTTCGGGCGGATCTGAATTTTCATCGAAAGAAAGGGCTCAATTTTTTGCCTCTTGAGGGCTTGAGTCCCCTCCTTTTCTCCTTGCAAGCTCAAAATCCATTGATGCCTTCTTTCCTTTTTTCAGATGTCTGTTAAACTATAAAGTTTGAGTTGGTTATTGTACATCTTGAGGGTTTTTGTTTTTGTTTAGGCCTCTCCTGTTCTCATTGTAGGTTCAAAACTCATCGATGTCTTTTTTCTCTTTATTTGGAGTTTCTACTCAACTATAAACGGATCAAATTGTTCAATTTTATTTATTTTTTTGTCAAACGTGGGTCAGTTTTTAATTCTTTTTCGTGGTTTGTTTTTTTTTGGGGGGGGGGTCAATTTTGGTGATCTTCTTGACATCCATTTTTCTAGTCAATTTTTGTTTGATTTTTTTAATCTTTTTTTATTCTTTTTGGTCACATTTTTGCTCCCACAAGAAAAACAAATTGGGCCCATTATTGTTGTTGTTTTTGTTGCATCTTTATTTATCTTTTTTGACAATTTTGTGAGGTTTTGATCAATTTTGGATCGTTTTCCAGTCAATTTATTGTCGTCTTTGTATTATCTTTAATTATTTTTTTGAGTTTTTTTGTTTATTTACAACTGTTTTTTGGTCAGTTCTGTTTGTTTTTTGGTCATTTGTCCTTTTTTGGTGTTTTGAGATTTTTTGGGGGTCATTTTTGTCATTTTTTTGATCATTTTGGTCATTTTTAATGAATTATGTCAGGGTTTTTTGGGTCAATGTGTTTTTTCAAATTTTTATTTGTTCTTGGTCAATTTTGACATATTATAGTTGTTTCAGATTTTTTGGAGGGACATTATTGTCATTTTCTTGGTGTATTTTTGTCGTTTTAGTAGATTTTTTATGGGTCAGTCGGGTGGTTTTGCTCCTTATTTTCATTGTTTAGTCAATTTTGTTGTACTTTTTAATTGTCTGGTATTTTTGATGGTTATTTTTATTGTTTAATGGTCATTGTTCGGTCCATTTATTTGGGTGATTTTTCTTCTACTTTGGTAGGATTCTCTTTTGGGTCAATCATGTTGCTGTTCTTTGATATGCACACCCTTTAGGGTAGATGTGTCTTTTGTAACCTGGTAGTTTGCATTAAAAGAAAGTTCTGGAGGAGAACCTTTTCGAATGTGTCGGAATCGTTTTATCTGGGGTTCGTTTCCTTTCACGTTCTCTGTTTGTTCGGAGGCGGGGTCGGGCTCACCTCCCGGCGGTCGATCCTTCCCGGCCGGCGCCGACCGACCTCCCGTTGCCGCTTTCCGGTCCGGTTCCGGTCCCGCCGGGCCTCCTCACCGTGCGTTGCTGCTGTTGATGATAGGCCCTGGAGGGGGCGCTATCATAAGGGGAGCGGTACACCGAAACGCCGTGGGAGGATCGCTCGTTCCCGTAAAACGAGGAAGAGGGTACGGCGCCCCCCGCGGGACCGTCCCGAAACAGCGACAGCCCCCGGTCGAGGTTCGGACCCCGGTCGTGGGCGGGGTCGAAGAGGGCGGGGCCGCCCGCACCCCAATCGGGCGGCGAGTAGGACACGGGGGGCGGGGTCGGCGGCGAGCACTTCCTGCTTCTCTGGGACACGCCCACTCCGCACGACTGCGAGCAAGTCGACCAATCGGTCCACGTCGACCACGCCCCTTCCGCCAGCCCCGCCTCCGACGCTTGCCTGGATCGCCGGGCGCCTGCCTAAAAGAAAGAAAGTCAAATCGATCGATGACATCCGTTCGAATGCGTCAATTATGAATCATGAATAACGTATGAAATCATAAATACTCTAAACAAAAAGTAACATTGAACATGCTTGTATGGGGAAAAAAATCGATTACAAATTCGAATTGACTGTAAAGATAAACTCAATGAGAAAAATGTATGAGACGTGAACACTAACATGTCTTGCCCTAAAGTTCTTAGGGGGGGGGGGCAATACTTTCGCTAGGCTCTGTAAAAGAGCTGTTAAAGTGGAATCGTCTTCATACGTTCGGGTCTTTCGTTTGCCAAACGGACGGCTGTTCCTGTTCGAGTCGATCAAGGAGATGAGCGCCATATTTTGGAGGACGGCGGCAAAACCTTTTGGAGGCCCCGCCCACTTCCTGCAGGCACACATGTGTCCAGAAGCACACGTGTGTAGAAGGATTTCGCACACGTGTTTCGGGTGCCGCGACGGGCGGCGTGCGCGGCATCGATTCCGGCAAAGGACAAAAAAATGGCGTACGCTTTCCACCGGCAAGGGCGGCGCCCGGGATAAACCCGATTGGCGTTGCGCTAAGCCAGGTGGCGCTTGGGACACTTTATTATACCAAGGAATCCACGCTACTCTATTGAGCTGAAAATCCCCTGAAAAACATTCCAATTCTTTTGAGGAACGGGGGGAAATATATGTGTACCTACGTTGTGTTTTTATTGCAAAATGGGGAAGAAGAAATGCTTTGCAAAAAAAAAAAAAAAAAAAAAAGCCTTGTGGAAAAACTCCCGAAATGAAATTCATGGAAACCACACTCGAGTGCAAGCGGTTATTCCCTTTCAAGTCTCCCAAAAAGTGACTTTTCGGGGCGTCTTGAGAAAAAGGGGGAGGGGGGAAAGAAAGACGGAGGGGGGAGGGGTCCCTCACCACGAGCACCACATCGTACGCACATCCGCTACGTGCCGAGTAGCAAAAGCGGGGGCCTCCGAGTGCCGGGGACTCGCCTTAATGAGGGACACTCGCTGACCCCGAAGGAAAGCGAGGTGAGTCGGCCCCCGGGCCCCCCCTGCCACCCCCTTGATAGAGGCGCGCGGGCCCCCGCATCGCAAAAAGCGACGGCTCGCTCGGACATGCCGTTTAGGGGAGGGGAGGCTTTGGTTTTCCAGGTCTTAGATGAGTACGGGACGCGGAAGCCGGTGGGTGTGACCTTTGACCCCCGGCGTCAAGAGCCAATGACTCACCTTCCTCTCGCTCGCGGAGGTCGCGACCTCTGACACGGCCCACAGCGCCAACAGCCTGCGTGGAAAAAAAAATCAGAAACATGTTTTTGTTCGTCTTTTGCTCCGGCGAAGCGCCGAAGGACGCATCCGTGATGAAGAAAAGCCACGAATGAAAACGAATTGCACCGGCGTGAACGCAAATCCGGAAGAAACATAGGGAAGAAGATGTTTTCGATATAAAGAAACGGAAATGGGGCAGCACGACAACACGGTGGTTCGCGCTCGTGCGGCAGAGTTCTGAGGTCATGAGATCGAACCTCCTGCGTGGAGTTTGCATGTTCTCCCCGTGCTTGCGTGGGTTTCCTCCCACATTCCAAAAACATGCATGTCAAGTTGATTGGCCTAACTGAATTGTCCCTAGATGTGAATGAGCGAGTGAGTTGTATGTCTCTGTGTGGCAAGCAGATGAGGGTGTCCCCTGCCCACTGCCCGAGGACAGCCGGGATGGGCTCCGGCACCCCCGCGACCCTACTGAGGATAAGCGCTGCACATCATGGACGGATGGATAAACGGAAATGAAATGATGGCCAGCGTAGCTCAAATCACAGCTGCAATGGCCAGACATCTCAAGCCATCTGGAGGGACGAGAACATGGCAAAGAATTCAAAGAGCAGACTCTCCATTGCTACGCAGATGACACTCGACTCTATCTTCCGATGGAGGTATCTGCCGGCCACATTAAACCTTGGAAATTTGGAGGCCTGCTTCACTGAGATCAAAGAATGGATGTCACTTAACTTCTTGCGCCTTAACTCTGAGAAGGCCGAAATGCTAGTGATTGGTCCGTCTCAATGCCGTGACTTGTTCTTAAAAAGGGCTCTGAACATTGACAAATGTAATCTTAGCCAGAGCGACTCGGTCAAAAATGTAGGCGTCCTATTTGACCCCCATCTGTCCTTTCAAACACACGTTAAGAATATGACTAGAAGAGCTTTTTTCCATATACGCAACATTGCTAAAATTCGTCCTATGCTGTCTCAGTCGGATGCAGGGATTAGAATTCACGCGTTTGTTACTTCCCCTCTCGATGACTGTCATGCACTACTCTCCGGTCTCCAGAAGTCCAAAATCAAGAGCCAGCAGCTGGTACAAAATGCTGCAGAGAGGCTTTTAATTAAGACAAGAAAGTTTGACCCCGATTTGAGCTAACCTGCATCGGCTCCCTGTTAGCTTAAGATGTGATTTCAAGGTTCTCTTGGTAGTATACAAAATCATTCACGGACTTGCTCCCTCCTATCTTTCAGATTTAAATTCACCCTATGTTCCGGCCTTCGCTCTGAAAATGCTGGTCCATTAGCGATCCCAAGAACCAAGAAGAAATCCGCAGGTTCGAGAGCGTTCTCCATCCAGGCCCCGGTGCTGTGAAACGCTCTTCCCCCTGAGATCGGATCTGCAATCTAAGCGGAAATGTTTCAATATAAGCTTAAAACACACTTCTATTCTATTCTCATATGAATAACCTATATTTTTTGTTGAAAATATCCGTGTATTATTTATTATTGCAACATCCATTTCAGCCTGGTCGTCCTGGAAGGGGGATTACTTTATGTGCGGTCTTTTCTCAAGGTTTCTTCATTTTTCTCATGTTGAGGGTTTTGAGTTTTTCCTTGCCCTCATGTAGGTTTCAGACCAGGGGATGCTGTCATGATAGTCTGAAATAATAGTCTGTGGTTTGCAATAACCTGTGCAGCCCTTTGAGACTCTTTGTGATTAAGGGCCAAACAAATAAAACTTGACTTATCCAAGCACTGCCTTCTTCCATCTCCCTGTACGCTTGCGAAATACGGAGTCTCACGGCAAAACTGGAAATGAAAATTCCAGCCGTGGAGATCCGAGCTCGATCCTTCTCCAGGGAACAGTCCGAAGGAGGCAAAAGAGGAGCAGGGCCCACCACATCGAGGAATGGACCGGTACCCTCTTTGCAGGTCAGCGGTGAAGAAAACTGTCCGGCGTTGCGCTCGAGGGATCCTCGGACCCTTAGAAATATCCATCAACGTATATCGAAGGATTCCAAGAATTGAGATTGAGACCATTCCGAGTGCCTTGTTTGAGCTTGTCACGTGATATTCTTTGAGATGACAGAAAGAATGTCCTTGAAGCCAATGAAACGAAGAAGGCTTCGTGGCGAAGAAGATGAGGAATCCCAAAGAGTGTCCGCCATGGATGTCCAGCGTCCGACCGAGGTCGCTCGTCCGGCTCCTGCCGAAACGCTGAAACGGTCTCCGGCGGATGGCTCGGGTTTCTGAAATGGATACGACCCCCGTACCGGACAATTTTCGAGCCGTTTTGAAGAATTAAGGAGTTGAATTCAGGCAGGACTCGCTTTCGTTCTGCTCTGGCAACCCACTGTGTGTTTTTACGTCCGATTTGGGAGCTGAGCGGCCGAATTTCCCAGGCGAGCGCGAGCAACAAGTGTCTTTTCCACGCGTGGACGCACCGCCAGACCGCTAAACGACCGCAAGAAGAGCGCGAGAGGAGCACCGCGGCACAACTTTGGCTTTCTTGTCGGCGCGCTGCGAGTGACCGCAAGCCGCGGCGGTCAACCGAACACAGGCGAGCACGCGCCCCACGCGCACGTCAGGACCCCCGACTTTCAAGAAGACAAAATGAGACCCCGAAAAGTCTTGCCGAGAGACTGCCACCGACAGGAGCACGCGCGCGAGAACACGCACGCGACAAATAAAGACCCCAGCGTCGAAGTGCCAGAAACCGAAACGATCCGGTGCATAAAAAAAGGACAAAAAGTGCTGCGAAGAGAGTCAAAGAGAGCGTAGCGCCCCAAAACAGACGCGTGCACGCATTCGAGGGAAAAGGTCAGGATCTCCCCCCTTCGCGACCCTTTTCTAAATTTCGAATTGCGCAAAAAGAACGCTCCAAATGTGTGCGTCAAAAAGAGAGCTTTCCGAGAAGAGGCGAGTCAAGTCAAGACCACCGCCACAAAACCAAAGGAGCGACACCGCGCGTCAAAAGAAGACCCGAACCTCCAGGAATTTGCAAACGAGAGTGCCCCCCCCCCTCCCCAGGCCAGGCCCTTATACCTGAGGAAGGAGGCGATCCGCATGCTCCTGGTTCGGGTGAGGAGCGATCGGAGAGTGGCGAGGGACCCTCGACAAAACGGGGGAGCCCAAAAAAAAAGAGAGAAGGAGAAAAAGTCAAATCAAAGGGAGGAGGCTTTGTTTGCCTCCAACTTGTCGTCCTCTGCACTCTCTCTCTCTCTCTAATGCACGCGCGCGTGCACGCCTGTCCCCCCTTAGTCATGCCCGCCCAGTGCAAAGTGGGACGTCTTTCTCGTATTCTGTATTTCTTCGTTTGTTTTGTCAAGTCCAGGCGCCGCTCCAGAGCCCTTTTCGAGCAAACTTTTTCTCCAGCCCGCGATCAACGAAAATCAAAGCGCTGCGAAGAGATTGATCTCCGACAAAATCATTTTGACCTCTTTATCCAAAGTCTTTTCTTCTTTTATCTTTACCTTTCCCCCCATCCGTTCTCCTTCTCGTCATTGAGCCCATTTTCCATTTTTAAAAAAATATTTTCTTCATTTTTCCCTTTTCATTGGTTTTAGTGTTTTTCCTTCCCTTCCCACCCCTCCCCCTCATTTTTTTCGTCACCCCCTCATTATGTTGATTTTCAATTGACTCCTTGAAAAAAATGGTTTCTCCCATCTTTTCTTTTTTCCCTTTATTTTGTCATTTTCCCCATTTTTTTCTTAGTTTTTTTTTATAATTTCTTGCTCCCTTTTTCATCATTGTTCCCTTCTGTCGTTTTTCATTATTTTTGTCACGTTTTGGAGGCCAAAAACGAGGGAAGGTGGCAGTCAGGAACCAGAACTAGATCCGGACCCGAACGCGTGACGTTTTCGCACAACCCTTTTATTTGACAGGAATTGGGGAGTCCTGTACGTCAGGCAGCAGTCTGAAGTGAAAAGACGGGAAGCCGGAGGCCGACGGGATCGATATCAATTGTCCTAGTTGATATCGGACGGATGGCGTCAATACCGGACAGGATAGACGATGAAACAGGATATCCAAATACACGGGACAAACAAGACGGAAACAAAAACTAGAGGGAAAATAAACATGACAAAAACAGACAGAACGAAACTGAAAACCAATATTTAACGGGACAAAATAAATGGGAACAATATTGGACGGGACCAATAGGAACAGGACCGAGTCAGAACCCACGTCTCGCGGGGCAGAAGTTTGTTGACGGACCGACCGAGGAAAAACGAGAGCGCTGAGCTTAAAAAGACAGAAAGCCGATCCGTCAATGAGCGCGGCACGAGTGAGGCTAATTGGGCGCCGTGGCAACCGCGACAGTGGCAGGTAGTAAACATACGCAAGTTCGCCAAACAAAGTTATGCCCGAAGCAGAAACGAAAACCAAAACTGGAACCGCAAAACACGTGGAGCCAAGTAAAAAAAAGAAAAAGCAGGAAGAAAGCCGGCGTGGTGGTGGAAGTGAAAACCAGGATGAAAATGGAAGAAGTGAAAATGTCCCATTCAAGGGTGCAGGATAATCGGCACAGGGGTGTGATCATCGAACATAACTGTGCCCAGTTCAAACCCCGGTCGGGGCCCTCTCCCCATAAGGGGTCAGTCTGTAGTTTGTAATCTTCTTCGTGCTTTTCAGACTTTGTTTTTGGCTGCGCGACGCAAAACAGTGACAACTCGTGATCCATTTTACACACTGTCACTTTAAGGATAGAAACAAAAGGCCACATTAAAAAAAAAACATCAGAAATATTAGCGCGTTTGAAAAAAGGGGAAAACTGCCAATTTGAAAAAAAAACCCAGATGTCTTTGGTTCTGAAGAATAACGGCAGACATCGGACCTTGCGCCCTCCAGTGGCCGAACCTTGCACGGTTGTGGTGAAAAGACGCGGTAGGATGAATGACCGACGCCGTCCGCCAATCGCGTTGTGCGATTTCGGGCACACGAGTTGAAGAGCGGGTGACGATGGAGGCAGCAGGGATGCCCGTCGGATCTACCCCAAAGGGTGTGCGTATCAAAGAACCGCAACATGATTGACCCAAAAAGAATCCTACCGAAGTAGAAGAAAAATCACCCAAAAAAATGGACCAAACAATGACCATTAAACAACAAAAATGAACCATCAAAAATAGCAGACAATCAAAAACAACCAAAATACAACCAAATCCACTAAAGAGTGGATATAAGGAGCAAAACCACCCGATTGACCCCAAAAAATCGACTAAAACGACAAAAATGCACCAAGAATATGACAATAATGTCCCTCGAAAATGATGTCGATGAATTTTGGTAGTATTTCAGTAGTAGTACTCGTGTATTATAGTATCACCGTAGCGGTTATAGAGCGATGGATATGACACCGAGCTAAACCAACAAAGAAGGACGGTGACGACAGGGGACGTAACATCGAAGCTTTCATTTTCTGGATGTGGAAAAGCGCAACAGTAGCATACGATGCCTCGAGACCGTGTGCCGATACGTCCTCGTTCAGCCTCCCTGCATTCCGCTTTTATTTTTATCATCGCCATTTAGGTTTTGCGCTAAAGATTGCGCAATCTTTTGCGCCGGCGAGACATTTCCCGCATCGGCGGGTTTGAGCCCCTCGGCCGCCCCCGCCCCGCGACGCGCGGCCCCCGGTCGGCCCCCCAAGGCCGCTATGATAACTGTCCTAAGGAAGCGCCATTGTGCCGCCCGTCGGAAGCCGGTATTATGGGATGCCGCCAATGCAAACATGGGCTTTTTGCAACCGATGACACTTTTCGCTCGGATTTCTCGGCACGAGTTCTGACGCGGCTATTATTTACGATAAACGGCGAAGAAGATATTTACGAGGATACGTCGGTTCCCTCTAGATAGCCGGGACCTCCGAAGGAACGTTACGTTTTTCTAAATGGAGCTAAGCCAGCGCTAAATTGTGTAGCACACACCCAAGGAAAGCGGCACATTTGTGCAAAGTCCATACCGAGAATAGATTTGCAGATGAATCGACAGCTCTTAAAATGGATTCATCTTTGAATTTCTGATTTGTCCATCATATAATAATAATAATAATAATTTCCTTGTATTGTCATTCTGTGTAACAATGTACACAGAACGAAATGTCGATTGCACCTGACCCGTTGTAGCGAGCCGATGCAGCCGCAGCCAACAGAGGGCGCCGCCGACCACTTTTTAAGTCTTAGGAATGACTCGGCCGGGGCGCGAACCACCGACCTCCCAGTCTCAAAGCGGGCGCCTTACCATCTAGGCTACTGAGCTGGTCGTTTGTGATGTGCTCTTTTCATTGTATGTTTCAATTTGACTCTGTTTTGGATGAAAGTAAAGCTCGGAGGCTATTTTTGACTGGGCGCAGAGAGTCAAGCGACAGCTAAATTGGGTAACACACACGCGTAGATAGAGCAGATGATATGTTATTGGGTTTTGCTTTCGGAGGATGGAACGTCCCGGTATTCGCAGAAAAATAATTGAAAACGACGCACCGCAAAATAGAAAAAAAACAGCAAAAATGAACGTCTTTTATTTCCCTTCTCCGTTTCGTCGATATTTTTCAATACATTTCATCGACGTTACTCATTGTGTGGTCGTTTTGGTCAAGGGTTTGTGATGTTGTGTCAGACTTGCTGTGGTTTTTGATTGCCTTATGTTTCACTTCTATTCTGTTTTGGTCGAAGGAATCTTGACTCGGCCCTATCCTCTGGAAGTATCTAAAACTAGTTTTTTTGTAGATGGTTGGTGTGTTGACGGGTTGCGGGGGCAGCATTTCCCGTCTCAAACCGGGAACTTTTTGCGCGTTGGGCGAATGTGCCGACGACATACTTGAACCGGATCGGATGGAAATCGCTAACAATTTGGTGTTTTTTGTCAATCTTTTGCGGCGTGGCGTCCGATTCGTCTTTTTTCCTGTTGGATTCAATTCGACCTCGTTTTGGATGAAAGTGGCGCTCGGACGCTGAACTTTTTACGAGAAGTGACATTATGACTAGATTTTGTATCGCAAACACACACAAAGAGAGCAGAAGAACGGCTGAAAAATGACTTTCTGAAAAACGTCCCACTCCGTCGAGCAGGCTCGCCAGCCAACTCTAGAAAAAGACTGTATGATACGCAAGTGGAACAAAACAAAAACAACAACAAAAGTGAGAATCCCAGATGCCGCCTTGCTAACTCAGAGCAGGCAAAGAGGAAAATGTTCGATTTTGGCTTTAAAGGACAAACTTTTGAACCATTCCCGTCCTTTTTTCTCTACAAATTCGGAAAGAAATGAAAAAAGAACGCGATAAGGGTTGACGTTTGTCGACAAGCGCGGCGGCGCCCGCGCAGGTTCCTTTTCACGCGAGACGAGACGTCGGGCCCCAGAAAGCAAAGCGGGGGGCCGAGGGACCCTCTCCCCCCCTGTCATCAATGGAATCAATCCCGGAAAGAACGCCTGTTCCCACAGCAATTTGCATGCCATCCGAATCGCCATTGGAAGCGCCCACTTCAAGGACTTGTTTGGGTGTGGGAAAGATCAAAGACATTGCATCAAGATTAAGACATTATAAAAAGGAGTTTGGGACACTTGAAGATAAACTCGGCCCGTCGACATTCCTTGTTTCAGCTCGATCGGCAAGGAAAGAGGTGTTTTTAAACGTTTTTCATTTGCTTTGAAGAAAATCTCAGAGCCTTTGTCCATCAATAATGCTTCAAAAGGAGTTCCTGGTGCCAGTTTTGCCCTTTTTTAAAAACCTTATCTTATTGTGTCATGTCGTTGAGATTTATTTAAATATTTTGCGGTCACCGTGGCATTTTGCTTCATCGATTTTCTGTCATTTTGTACACATTTTAGCACGGTAAATGCTCCGGGGCTGCTTTGCCGCCTCAGGGCCGGGACGACCGGCAGCGGTTGACGGAATCGCGAGTTTCCGCGTTTACCGGAGGAACCCGAAGGAAAGGCTCCGGCCGTCGGTCGGCGCCCTCAAACTGGAGCGCTCTCGGACCGCCGTCCCGAATCACACCGGCCAGCCCGTCTCCGAACAGCTCCGAAAATCAAAAGGAAGGCTCCGGAGCGGCCGAGTCGATGTCCGGAATAATATCAACGGAGATGCCGTCTTTTGATCTGAAAGGGACGCTTCGTGCTAGGACGCGGATTTGAAACCGTGTCGCACTTAAGAGCCTTGGGAAAGCCTCATTAGCAATGATAGTAGACGTTTCGTTTCTGTGATCGTTGGCGTGACTTTTTCAAAAAAAAAGCCAGATCGCTTGGGATTTTTTCATACCTTAAGGCAGGGGTCGGGAACCTATGGCTCGCGAGCCATATATGGCTCTTTCTATGAATATCTATGGCTCAGAGACAAATTTGATTGCATGCAAAATTTCTCCATCTTGTTCGAAACTTGAGTTGTTCATCCTATTCAGGTACACGCAAATCCAATCCGAAGCTAAGTATCCGACGTTACTTCGCAGTATATATAGGGCACATTTTTCACTACAATTTACAGTCAAGGTGTCACACAAAAAAGGGGGGAAAAAACTCGTTTTGGCTGTACAACGCTAAAGAATCCTTTAAATAAAAGTTCACTATATAATCTGTGTTCAGTGTTCAGATACCTTATGATGAATCCACAGAACACACTGTAAATACGCCAAAACACCGGAAGAGAACTTAGTCTTTTGATTGGGTGAGTGGGAGGGATGGGTGGAGCCATGCAAAAAGCGCAAGCACTCCCTCCCATCTCTTGCCCTACGCCATCTGCGCCAAAAGTGAGCTCATCAGGCTCCCTGTTTGCAGAATGTTGTGACGTTTTTACAAAATAAATGCTTGCATCTGGTTTTGAAACCAATATTTATGATAAAAAAGGGTCAAAAGGAGTTGAACCGATCTTGAGTCATTGCAAGAAAGAGACAAGTTTAAAGTGGTATGTTTGTTGATTTTGGGACAGGGGCTCTGGCATTATTCTCTTTTCATATTTTTTATCAAATCATCAAAAATAAATGTGCTGAAGACTAAGCTTTTGTCTGGGGTGCGGGTTTAGCAATTTAGTCAATTTGTCTCATAATATATGGTGTGGCTCTTTCCCAAAATAAAATTAATATTTTTTGCTTTTATGGCTCTTTGAGTCATAAAGGTTCCCGACCCCTGCCTTAAGGTTTGAGCTGTGCATTTTCTATTTCCTCGCGTTGGCTCCGCGTGATATTCGTGTGGAAAGCTTTGCGAGTGACAAATAGGCAAAAAGGACAGGACCGGGGCAAATACTTTTTACGTTTCTGAAGAAGAATCTCCCGGACATTCCTCGGCCCGGGTCCGAGTTACTCCGCAGAAATCCTGAAAAACGAGAGCTCGGAAGTCCCCGGGGCGCGTTCCGAGCGCCTCGGAAAAGCGGGAAAGCTTGGAAAAGGTCAAAAAGTTTCATTCCAGACATTTTCAAGGTGCGCTCCGCTTTGGAACGCGTTTGAGCTCAGAGGCGAATATTTGGCAAACTACCGACGAATCTACCCGGCCCGAGAGTCAACAAGACCCCCGACCTTCGGCTGAGCCCGCAAAAGACCCCCTAAAAAGGAGGACATCCCGCTCCAACAATCAACTCTTTGACTTTGCAACGGCGTCACCGGGGAAAAGATACTCGGAAAACGTAAATAACCGTAAATTCCATCGGGTTTTTTTCACTTACCCCGTAAATACTTTTGGCCATTTATCCTAATAGAAAATCACAAAAACACCAAGAAAAACAACATCGTCGACGGAAGGTTAAATATGATCGGTGAAAACAACAAAAATACACACGCCAAAAAAGTGTTTTTGCCAAAAACGACCCTCAAACAAAAAAGGCCACCCCCTAAGAAAAAAAAACAAACGGACAAAAAAAGACGACCAAAAAAACCACAAACAAAAGTTGTCCAAAAACACGTTTCCCCTCTCTAAAAAAAGAACCAGTCACCCCTCCCCCCTGAAAAAGGACAAAATACCCTAAAAAACAAACAAAACAAAAAAACAGACATCGAAAACCTCCAAAAATGATTCAAATAATAAACCCACCATTAAATGACAGCAACAAATAAGATAAATAATCCCCCCTCCTAAAAAAAAAACAGGACAAAAGAGTAACAAAAAAAATCCCCAAAAGAACACAAAAAATGAGCCAAAAAGCAAGCAAAAGGTCCAAAGTGGGCACCAAGGAACAACACATGTTTCTGCAAGTGAAAAAAGAAAACGGCGGGAGCATCGCTTCCGAGAATTAAGGAGGGAGAGCCGTCTGACACGGAAGTCTCGGGCGGAAAAATCCCATTTAGCGGGTCGAGTCGAGTCATGTCATGTTTAGCATGTCAAGTCTTGTTTATTTGTTTGGCCCTTCATCACAAAGAGTCTCAAAGGGCTGCACAGACCGCAGACTGTTATGACAGCATCCCCTGATCTAAAACCTACATGAGGGCAAGGAAAAACTCAAAACCCTCACCATGAGGAAAATGAAGAAACCTTGAGAAGGGACCGCACATGAGCCCATCCCCTTCCAGGATGACCAAAATGCAATAAATGTTACAAATAATACACAGAGATTCTCAACATCAAATCTAGGTTATTCATATGCTATAGAATAAAAGTGTGCATTATGCTTGTATTCAAACATTTCCACTGAGGTTGCAGATCGGATCTCAGGGGGAAGAGCGTTCCACAGCAACGGGGCCCGAATGGAGAACGCTCTCCAACCTGCCGATCTCTTCTTGGCTCTTAGGATCACGAGTAGACCGGCTTTTTCTGAGCCAAGCTCCGGACCGAAACATAGGGGGAATTCAATCTTTCAGATATGAGGGAGCAAGTCCATGCGTGATTTTGTAGTCTACCAACAGAACCTTAGAATGACATCTTAAGCTAACAGGGAGCCGATGCGGGTTAGCTCAAATCGGGGTCATGCGATAAAACGTTCTCGCCTTCGTTAAAAGCCCGGCTGCAGCATCGGAAAAGTCCGGGACGGACGCAGAAGGCGGTCGGGCTCAAGAGACCGAAAGAGGAAGAAAAAGCGGGCGCTCTGCGAGGATCGGAGAGCGCTTCCATCGCTCCGGTTCCAAAAGAAGGAGCCGACGGAAAGGCCTTGCGTCTCGATATCCGGAGAAGGCCGGCCTTTCGCCATTGGCGCGGCTCCTTTCCTTCGGTTCTTCGGAATCCTACCGTCGATCGGAGTGTTCCTCCCGATGACGACCGATACGAATGAGCACGTCGCACGAATCCCGCGCCGTTCTCAGTTGGGGTTAGAGGGCTGTCTTAGAACAGAAAAAGCTTTTCTAGACGAGCCGATAACGTCCAAATTCAACCGTCGGACGCAGTCGGTTTCTCCTCAAAACGTTTGGCCGCGTCTTCATTCGGGCGAAGGACGCTTGGACTCCGTCGGCACGACATAGGCCACGGATGGAATGACTTTGCGCGATAAAGAAGACGTGATACGAATAGCAGAAGGGAGTATACCTAGGAAAGAAATAGAGGCTTGAAAGAAAGGACATTCGCAAAGAGCCGAAATTTTGAACGGTGAGAGTCAAAGAGCCGCATTGCGCGCTGACCAGAATTTCAATGAAATCCACAAAACACCGGTTAAAAAACTCGTCTTCGCTCTATGTTTTTTTAGCCCGGGCAATGTTCCAGGCCACTTTAAAGGAGGCACGTGTCACCGTTTCTCCGTGCTTAATCGATCGCTGAAACATCTGAGACCGTCTTTTGACCTGGCTTTTCAAGGAGCTCCCATTTTCGCTCGCGTAGTTTGGTACCTTTGGGGAATTCCGTGTCAATATTAGCATGGGCTGTGCTAAAATGATGCTGAAGATTTGAAGCCTTAAAATGGGACATCGCGGTGAGTGATTTGTCATTCCGTTCAATAAAAAACGAAGGATCTTCCCGTTCTTCCAGAAATGCCCCGTGTTCATCTTCATATTTCCGTTTCACGCTCCTGCAACGTCGTCTTCATTTCCCGCCATTAGACGTCAAAACTACGCAGAGGATTGGCAGTCAGTGATGTGTCCGCAGCGGCATAAAAACAACAGATCTGCCAAATGAATTTCAAAATAGGATGTATTATTTGTTATTAACTCTGATGGATTCAAGTGTGTTTTAAGAGGGGGAAAAAAACGAACCACGAAACGAAGCAAAGAGCCACAGTATATGGAAAATAGGATGAGGCAAAGAGCCTCGAGCGGCTCTAGAGCCGCGTGTTTGCCACCCCTGGTTTTTAGCATAGATTGAGAAGAGGGCAGAGTTGCGAATGCTCCTCCACGGCAAACAGTTACTCGGACTATTAGAACGCACTGTTGTTGCTCGGTTTGTCTATCGTGCGGCGTCACTATCGGTCGATCTGGGATTTCCTTCGGGGCAAATCTGCCTTTTAGAACCTTTTACGACAACATTTTACGAGAAGGTTTTAGTCAGAGTGAGAATTTGGGGGGCTTCAAAACAAGGGGATATTTTTGCATCTTGAAGAATTTTGGTCCAGTCCTCCTGTTCAAAATCCATCCATTTCTCCTCAAACCCTCTTCTGAACATTGGCCAACGTCATATCAACCTTTTTCTCAAGGTTTCTTAAATTTTTCATGCAGAAGTTTTGAGTTTTTCCTCGCCCTCGTGTCGGTTTTCCATCGGGGACGGCCCCATCGTATACTCGAGTCCGTACGGCCCTTTGAGGTTTCTCGTGATCGAGCGCGTCGCGAATCAGCACCGTTCCGCCGGACTCTCATTGGGAGTTTCTACAAATGAGTCAAAGCCGGAGCTTCGGAAAGATGCTCACTTGTCCTTTGCCGCCTTGCCTTTCTATTCACGAGGCCTCAAAGCGGGTGAGGGGAAGTTTTGGGGGGTCTTTGGCGTCGAGGTCAGTCTTGTTTGCTGTGGATTCCTTTCACTTTGCTTTTCACGAATTGACCCCCCCCTCGCCCTCCACAGAGAAAGAGGGGCGGTCCGCATTTAGAAGTTTCTATTTCGGGAGCCTTCCATCAGGGCGGGCCGCACCGATAGCCAAACAACAATAGAGCGCTACCGCTCGTTTGTCTTCCTCCAGGGGGGGGGGCGGACATCTATGCCGGGTCGCCGTCACCCCGCCTCGCCCCCGCCTGCAGGAAAATACTCGCGGAAGGGGGGGGCCGTCGGAGTACGGAGGGGGGGGGTCGGGTCACGGAATCCTCCCCCGGTCGGACGCGAGACAAATCTGTGGAGAGATTTAGCCGGGCTATTTTGGGCAGCGCTTACTTTTATCTTTTACGAGCGCTACGTGAAGAGTTTGTGTCGGGGAAGGGGGGGTGATCTAGATCACGACTCCAGGGTCCGTACACCTTTATCATCGGCAAATTCGAGCACTTTTCGAGGACATCGCGTCGTTCAAAGAAGAAATCCGCTTCGCACCAATATAGCTTCCGTTGACGTACGCCGTTTTTGTTTCTGCGTGTCGATGAATCGAGACATATCATTCGGAGATCTTAAGTAAATGGCCGCTACGTGTGTTTCAGAGACTCATTTCTCCCCAGAAGTGACTGCAATCTGACGCTTCCATTTCCAGTTGCGGGAAAGTCTTCCCATTAAGATTTGCAACTGGCAAACGCGACCCGGGCCATAATCCGTGTCCCGGATTGATCTGCACTAAAACGCGTTTCATAGTGCCTAGCATGCGAGCGCCCTGTAGGGGGCCACGACACTTTGTAGGACAATGCCGGCTTCTGTTCATCACGAGGGAAGAAGGAATGCGACGGAAAAGCCGAGCCGCCGGAGAGCAGCGTCTGCGTCCTTTTTATGCACGCTTCGTGTATAACATCGCAACGGTTCCGAGCATTTCCGAGCACTTCGGCCCAAATTCAAGCGCTTTTCAATCCTCCAAATCACAAGGTTAAATTCAAGTGTTCTCAAGGGCTTCTAGCCCCAGTACAAACCCCGCTACCTAGTCCCGTGCGGGGAGGGGTGTCCACCTCCACCATCGCTAAATCCATCATTTGAGCGGCGGCGCTAACGGCGCGCGTCACGGCGACGCAACTCCCGGTCAACGTCGGAGCGCCTCGTCGGACTCAAACTGACTCGAGGCGCGTCGAAAAACCATCCCGGCACACGCTACTCACATTTTGGGAGTCTTTCTTGGGAAAGGACGGCAAGCTTTTACGAAACCAGATCGAAATGGAGAGAAATAGACGTGGGCGGATTGAGAGAGACAAAGATAAAAAAGGAGAACAGGGAGAGAAAAGTAGAAAACCAAAGATACATTGAGAGAGACAAAGACATAGAGATAGACGGACAGGAAGAGAGTGATGGAAACAAACAATACACAGAGAGGAAGAGATAGGAGTAGAGCCAGAGATAGAAAGACAGATGGAAAGAGAGTGATGGAAATGAACAAAACAGAGAAAGATCGATAGAGAAAGATCCAGATACCTACATTGAGAGATGGAGAGGGACAAGAGTTGCAGATAAAGATACAGACAGACGGATATTGAGAAAGACGAAGAGAGAAACGGAAACACGTAGGATGGACAGCGAGAGAGATGAATAGAAAGAGTGATAGACACAGAGAGAGATATGAAGAGATGAAGAGAAAAGCAAAGATACATCCCTAGACAACGTAGACCGATCTAGACGAGAGGATCTCGATAGAGAATCGTGAATAGGGATAGAGACAGAAATTGACGGGCGAAACGAAACAAATCTAGAAGCGATAGAAAACGAGAGCGAGATGAGCGAGATGAGCGAGAGGGAAAGTCTACGGGGATGCGCCGAGTGTATAGGAGAAAGACAACTCCTTCGAAAGATAAAGAATCGTCGAGACGTCGATAAACAGAGAGACAAAGGTACAGGGATAGATGTTGAAAAATAGAAAGTGAGGTAAGAGCGATAGAAGCGGACACAATTACACAGAGACGGACGAAAAGGTGGAGAAAGATGTTGATAGAGATATAGAAAGATGGCTCCAGAGAAAGCTGCAGATCAAGACGGACAAATGCCTAGGATGCAAAAGACGGAAGAGTGATAAAGACAGAAATACAGTGATAATGAACGATAGGGACAAAGATGGATACCGGACGACCGGACGATGGATGGAGATAGAGAGACAGGCGGGAAGCTAGAGAGAGATAAAACAGAGATACGTGGGCAAAGAGACCAATCCACAGAGATAAATAGAAAAGCGTAAATAGAGAGCGTTAGAGACAAACACATCGGGAGAACAAGAACGGTCTCGTGACAAGGAGAGACGGAGGGACAAAGCTACAGAGATAGACGAACTGAGAAGAATAGAAAAGGGGACAAAAAGATGAACGGAAAGAAAAGATACGGAGAAGAAAGAAACGGGGATAAATGGATCCGGCCCCCCCCCGTTTCCCCTTGATGTCTAAAAGTTTGTCGAGTGGCCTGCCTCTGCGCGCGTTCCTCCAGCGGACGGCCGCCATCTTGGGGAAATATTCGTACCTCCCGGACAATTTACGGTCAACGGCCGACCGCCAAAGCGGCCCGGCGGCCGCGTTGACTGAGCCGAAGCCGGCGAAAGGAACCCCGCGCGAGTTTTCCGGGAGCGAGACAAAAACCTGAGCGCTTTCCCGACGTCGATCGCCATTGCTGTGCTTTTTTGGAACCTTGGCCTTTTTGGTGGCCAAATTCAAGCACTTTTCAAGGACTTTCAAAGGTCATTTTCAATTTCTCCAAAGCTGGCGTGGATTTCGAGAGCCGCAAATCCGACTGCCGTTCTTAACCTTGTCTGACGTACGAGTTTCAGATGAGTCATCGGAAAAGGTGTTTGTTTTTCAAAGGAAACCTCTGTTGAAATCCGGGCTTAAAACACACTTAGATTCCATAGCTTATGAATACCCTATATTTTATGTGGACAACATGTGAATTGGTCTGCATTTCTATAGCGCTTTTCAAGTCGATCAAGACTTCCCAAAGCGCTTTAAAATGTGCTTCACATTTCCCGATTGCGGCCGTGCAGCCGTGTAAGGCGCTAACCTGCTTATTGGGGGCATTAGGGGTTCAGTGTCTTACCCGAGGACACTTCCACATGTAACGCGGAGGAGCCGGGATCCGAACTGCGATCTCTTGATCCCGAGACGAGCGCTCTACCTCCCGAGCCCTCGTGTAGGTTTTAGATGAGGGGATGGTCTAATAATTGTCTGTGGTTTGCAATCATCTGTGCGGCCCTTTGAGACTCTTTGTGATGAAAGGCCGTACAAATTAACAGAACTTGACTTGAAAACCTCTTCCCATACGGGTGTTCAAATAATTTCCCTGCAGGGATGAATAAAGTATCTATCTATCCATCTATCTATCAAGCAGTATATCTCACGGTATCATTTCATTTTCATTTTTTTCCGTTCCAAATTACCAGCGAGAATTCCTGGCGTGGCCCTTCACGACCGTGTCCGTCGTGGATCTGTAATCCCGGAGCCCATGCGCGTTTCATAGCGCCCCCTTTACGTGTAGCACAGGTACCTGTCCGTTAGAGGGCGACGACGCCGTACAAACCGATGCCAGCTGCCGTTAAGGCGAAGCGAGGCCGCCGGGCAGCAGCGTCGTTTCGAAGCCGACGGATCGAGAACCGCGGAAACCCTTTCCGATCCGTCGCGACGCACTTTGCCCAAATTTCGATCGCGTTTCAACCCTCGAAAACACGACGTTAGAATTCAAGCGTTTAAGGATTTCAGGCTTCTGTACGAACCTCGTCATAAAAACCATCATTTAATGTTCAGGAGGAGCTCGGAACGCGAATCTTTTCGTCTTCGTATTATATCGGTCTATTGTTTTAAAGCCACGGTGTGTAATATTTGACCGCGAGATGGCGCTGTTGTCTCTCGTGAAGGAAAACCAGTGCCGAGTGAGCACAGCGTAACAGCAAGGTCCCAGACCAACACGGCGGCGACTAGGAGGTCGGGATTCCACTACGATAAAAAACACACGTTTCCCCAACTCTGACTTTTTTAAAATGAATAAATAACGTTGGTTTGTCGATGATATTTTTCCTACAGCATTCAAATCAAGGTTTTGTTTTTCACTCCGAGGTTTTGTACCACTCGCTATGACACGCTGTCCTTTTCCACAGCTGCTGTTGTGACTCCTGTCTTTTCCATGGGGTCGCCTTCCCCAACGACCAGACTGACAATGTGCTCGCTCAACTCCTATTTTAGACAAATTTCTCTTCTTCCCTCTCTCTCTCTCTCTCTCTCTCTCTGTTCTTGCGCTCTTTTTAAGGGAACACACTTTTTTTTTTACGTCCCGATTTAAATCCGAGCCCGACACGCTCGGAGCCTATTTAGTCAACACGTCGGGAAGTCGTCGAAGTCTGCCGGAACGGAGCACGTGTCGTTCGGCGGACCGACGGAGAATTGAGTTTCGCGGCTCGTAACGTTTGAAAAAGTGGAATCCGATCCGTGCGAGATTCAGAAAAATGTAAGCGGCCGTCCGAGTGCGGTGAAAAAAAAAATCGCACCAAAATAACAAAAGACTTTTCTATTTGCAGTCCTTTCTTTCAAACATACAGTATTAGTGAACATGAGTGAGCAGGACCCCCGCAAAACGTGAGCATATGCAAAGTAGAAACCCTTCTTTATGTGTTCATAAAAAATAAAAAAAAAGTTCTTTTACAAAAGTACAGTACTTAAAATGTCGAATTATAATAACTTATGACACATCACCGCCATCATGCGGTCATTATCGAAAACTGCATTACCCTTCCGGTCGTGTTCTACAGAAAACGTCAATTTTTCCAATGATGGAAGATTTTTGAATCACTAGGAATCTCCAAAGACCCGCACGTGGCTCCGTAGAGATCCGGGCGTGTTGGCGATAGAAAGCGTCTTCCTCTGTAAATACGATCAGAACGCAGAACACAAAGTACCGTGAAAACCCGCCATAAGTGAAGCGCACAGTGGCGAGGCGTCTCTGTACGAATAGACTTTACCGGGCCGGATCCCCGGGCCACAGTTTGACCACCGTTCCCGTAGAACGAGGGCGACGATCGGGACACGCAAACTTCATTTGCCGTTTTGCAAAAAGGCTCTTTTTTCTTTTGAAAGGTTAGCCTCGAGGCAGCGCTTTATTGTCGTATGCCGGCGACAAAGACCGCGAAAGGGAAGTTTCCGAGGCGGAAAAGAAAATGAAAAGCATCGCGTTGGATATCGCGTCAAGCAAGGTTTAAATGGGAGGTTTTGAAGGAGGGGAAGTCTTTCGAAAAGAGAAAAGCGCTGCGGGGGATTCGACAGGGCTAAAATGCGCTTCCACGCCAAAAGCTTCCCCTGAGAAATGGCACGCTCCATTATCCCAGGCGTAGCCCGGATCCGGGCCCGTTGGCCCTTGAAAGTCCGATTGCTTTTTAGACGGTCCTCTCCTGTTTTTCTTGCGTGATCCAAATTCATTCCGGTCTCTACTCCTTCATTTCAATGTCTGCTAAGCAATCAACGTTTTTTTTTGGTCAATTTTCTTCACTTTTGTTGTATTTTGGAGTTTTTGGGGGGTCCATTTTGGCTGATTTTTGTCATTTGATAGGGGTGATATTTTGCTTGCTTTCCTGTTGTTTTGGTGTTGTATTTTGCTCATTTGGGGATGTGTTTTGCTTTTTTGGGTCACTTTTGGTATATTTTTCTCATTTTCTTGGTCATGTTGTTCATTTTCTTCGTAGTTTAGTTTTTCCAATTTTGGGTTTTTTTTTTGTTTTTTAATTTGGTCGGTTCTTCTCTTTTTTTTTAGTGTATTTTTTCTTTATACTTTGTGATTTCATCGGCCATTTTGGTCGTTGGTAGTTTTTCTGGTTATTTGTTTGTGGCGAATCCTGTGCTTTTTTTTTATTTGATTGTTTTTTGGTATCGTTTTGGTGGTTTGTGTCGTTTTTTTGGTCAACTTCTGCGGTTTTCTCTGTAAAAATTTCATAGTCATATTTTGGTGTATTTTTCCAAAGTCTTTGGGGGTCGCTTTTGGGTCATTAGTGTCATTTGTCGTTTTGTTACTTTTTGGTCATTTTTTGTCGGGATGTCTGGGGTCATCTTTGTTGCCCTGTTTTTCTGACCATTATGTTGCCGTTCTTAGATTTGCACACCCTTTACTCCTTTTTGTCCCCTAGGAGATGACATAAAAAAGAAAGGGCTCAGGGATGGGTTTTTCTGTTCGAATTGGAATTTGGTATTGTGAGGTGTTGTGGAACGCTCTTCCCCCTGAGATCCGATCTGCAACCTCGGTGGAAATGTTTCAATCTAGGCTTAAAACTCACTTCTACTCTATAGCATACGAATAACCTAAACTTCTTATATGTAATAACTTGTGAAGCCCTTAGAGACTAATTGTGATTAAGGGCATCACAAATAAAAATGACTTGACTTGACTTGAGGGTTCTTTGTACAGTCCTTTCCCGTTCTCTTCGCGAGCTCAAGACGCATTGATGTCTTCTCTCCTTCTTTTAAGTGTCTACTAAACTGTGAACGCTCACAGGCGGGAGAAGAAAAATATCGAGAAGAGGCGCTAAAAGCGGCGAATGGATTTCGCCTGCTGCTGCAAACAGGTTGGGAACGGAGGGAGGGGAGAAGTCAGGAATGTCGGTTTTTACGGTGTTTGACCGAGAGCGTACGGGGGAGGACTGCCGAGCGTTCTCGGCCTTCGGGTCGACTACAAAACCTGGGACGCGTTTTGGAGGCTTATGATGGAGCGTTCCGTACAATGCGACGTTTGCTTGCTTACACGCGCATATTTGGTTGCGTTTCACCAGGCAGCAGAATGGTAGGCAGCACACGAGGAAGGGGCGTGGCTTAAAGGGGAACAACGACATATAGGGGGGCAAACGTAAGCACAGAACGGACAGTTAAAGTGTGCTGAATTTTCTGAGCTTTTTTTTTTTTTTGCAATACACCATGCCTAGAGAAAAAGCGTCTCGCGCAGTAGCCAGGAATGGAGACGGAGCTCATGGAGTGTTTTAAACCCAAAATGGATATGGAGTGTCTCAGCTAAGCGTTGGTGTGCTAACTCTCCAGGTTGCACAAGCCAAGAAATATAAAAAAGGTATCACTGCTCTCACAGGTCGGTGTCAACGTTTACTTCTATTTCAATGATGATAATGCTATTTTATAGGAGCTTTATACAAGTATACGCAGTATTATGCAACAAGTTACTTTCAGAGTAAAGCACAGAATTAATTCATAAAGGAAGTAACTGCAACTAACTATTGTATTAAGGATACCTTCATGTTTTGCACGTCCAGAATTGATGCGTAACACACGCTTCGTAGTGGCCTTTTTAGCTGTGGCATGCACCCGTCCTGTAGGTGGCGGTGACGCTTCATAGGACAATGTCATACATACTAAACGCAGCTGCCGTCGCTATACAATGGCAAAGCAAAGCCGCTGGGGCGCAGTGACCGCCTCAACCTTCTTGTGAAACACGGCCACCGTTTCAAGCATTTACAAGCACTTCACCCCAAATTCGAGCACACAACATTAAAAGTCAAGCATTTTCAAGGCTTTCAAACAAAAAACAGCCAACAGTCTTTGCCAGAAATTGAAAGGCACGCAAATGACGGATTCGTTGACGAGTGCATTCGTCATGTTTTTTTGTTTTGTCAATTGTGAAAAACATTATTGTAAAAGATATTTGAGAAGAGCGCAATCTTTTAGTCTGAACTTCATTGAGCCCAAACTCACCATTTTTATAGTGATTGTAATTTCCACATTCTATTTTTCATAGATAAGGCGCACGTGAAATGAAAACAACAGCAGGGTTTTATAATAAATACGTAGATCCCTTGACATTCCGATATTTCATTTCACGTCAATTCACACTTTCGACATCTGGTCTCCGCCGTTCGTTTTAGCCAAAAACGATGAACACGCTCGTCGCGAGAGGCCGCTCTACGTTTCTGAAAGGTAAAACAGTGACCGTACGCGGTGGCTTTTGACAACAATCGAAACGGGTCGTTTAATACGCCGCGTTAACGTCGACGGAAAAATTCATTCGAGTCGCGCCGATGCGTCCGGAGGATTTTCAACCGGCGTTCCAAAGTCGCGCGCTTCTCTTCGGTTTCCTTTCGGCGACACGCGATCGACACGTTCGCCGCCGCGAGGCTCTCTGGGATCGTTCGACACGTTTCTCAACGGCAGGACAGAGACCCCGTCCCGGCTGCCGGCCGGGGCGCCGTGGCTCCGCGGGCCTCGTCGACGGGCGGAAGGAAACCCGGAGCGGAGCGGACGGGCGCTCCTCGCAGAGTCCAAACAGGCCTCGGTCTCCTCTCGCAGCTGCGGGGGAATTCCCAGAAAGATAGAAAAAAAAAAAAGAGTGCAAACGGAGGACACGCTAGCTAGCGAGCTAGCGCTCGTCGCGCAGTTGACGCGGGGCGCCATGGGAACGTGTCAGGGGGGGGGGGGCAGATTACATATCCGAGCGCTAAGTTGGCCGGGGACAAAGCGGCGCATTCATCAAGTAGGAATGCGCTCGCCGTTATGAGCGTAGCCCGTCTAATCGGGGTAACGTGATCCGGCGCGCGGCGACTTTGGAAAACCGGCGTGTGCGCCGCCGCCTCCGACGCAAACGTTTGGCTTTTGTTATGTCAGCGCCGGCAAAATGTCGGCAGCCATTTTGGCAAATAGACAAATCGTGAACTCGTTCGACATTACGGCTCGAATCAGAGATAGGATCCGGAGACCGTGCCCGACTCAAATTTAAGACTAAAAGGTCGATCGTTACATCCGGTTCGGGCTTTGTTTCAATAATTATCCACCCGTCATTGTTCTTTGAGTCTCTCAAAGTGCCGCACTCGATGCTTCAAGACTTCAAGTTTTTCTGCTGTGCTTCGTGGCCCGACGGTCAAGCTGACAAAACGACAGACGGACTTCAAATTTCCACTCGACTCTTTGAAAAAAAAAATATGTCAACGATGAAAAATTGAGGGTTTATGTAACCTTCGCAAACTCAGAAAGATGTCAATATTCATACGGTGCTGTTTCATTTGGATTTGGTTAAAAAAGAAAAGACAGCTTCTCATGTTTCCATCGATCACCTTTCCTCCCGAGTCCTCACAAATAAAGTATGAATTTTGGGGTTTCTCTCAAATCGAGTCAAATTGGTCAGGCTTTAATACCAGCGGGCCTGGCTCGGGCTGGATTTTTTAGAGCCCATTTTTACCCCCGAGTCGAACCTTAGTGCTGTCTATTTTTCTAAGTGATTTGACGCCATCTTGCGGCATGTTAGGAAAACGACAAGGTTCTCGCAGAGAAACCGCAATCGTCGTTTGGTATCGTCTGCACTCTATAACAATCAGCAAGAACACATATGATTTTCTTTATAATGATGTCAAATTTTCTCCGCTCGTCTTGCGATACTCTAATCAGCCCCTGCAGGACAATAAGCACAATTTGTTTAGGCAGCGCTTACTAGAGCAGCTTGAGGACACTTGGCAAACAAATCAAAAAAGACAAATATTTCGCGCACACGATACATTGAACCTCGTACACGTGGCCAAAAATGTCGGGCGGACAGCCGCTCCTCGTGAAATGTCCGCTCCGAAGTCAAGGTCTCTATCCCGAGTGGCTACGTGTACTGTGGCTAGACCCGAGTCTGTTGTGAAATAGAATAAGGAATTCGATGTCTTTTAGATCTGCGGGAAACCCGCTCACATTTCTGCAGAGATTTCGTCCAAACGTTTCATCGAACAACGGCGAATAAACGGAACTTTGACACAATGAGAGGTAATCCGTGTAAAGCTTAAATAGCAGTGTACATTTATTTCCGCCTGAAAAATCTCCAAATATAGCCGTTCGTAGCAAAACCCCTGGGAACAAGTGAGTACACCCTGTCGTTAAAGTTCCTGAAGGTAAATATTTTGTGTGGCCACCCTGATTTTGCAGAAGCACTTTAATCCTCCTGGCCGTGGATTTCACCAGAGCTTCACAGATTACCGTCGGAATGCTCTTCCACTCCTCCGTGACAGCGTGACGGAGCTCGGGGATATTTAAGAGCTTGTGCTTCTCCGTCATCCGCTCGAGGATGCCCCGAAGATCTTCTATCGGATTTCAAACCGGAGACCCGCTTGGCCAGTCCATTCCCTTTAAAAGAGCCTCGGTCATCTTCGGGATGTATTGGGGGTCACGGTCGGGCTGCAACATTGCCCTGCGACCCAGGTTCTAGAGGGAGGGGATCATTCTCTGCTCCACAATTTTCAAGTACAGCCTCGAGTTTGTGTTTTCTTCAATAAAATGCAACTCCCCGATCCCAGTCGCACTCATGCAGCCCCAATCCGTGACACGCTTGACTTTAGGTAGGACACAAACAGGTTTGTACCCCTCGCTCGGTGTGCACCACACATGCTTTACAATATCTGAGCCAAATCATTTCATCTTTGTCTCATCAGACCACAGGATGTAATTCCAGGAAGCCGTGGCCTTTCGTGACTTTTTATCGGTCAAAGCTATGTTGCCTCAGTGACGTTCGATTAAACATTAGAGGGAACCGAGTCGGTGTGCCACCGGAGGCAAAATAAGCCGAGAGGCCCGACAGCGTGCGTTGGTTTACACCCTCTGCGTCATATGGTTTTAGTGCCGTTTCTTCTTCCTCGTCGTCTGCTCCGTTTTCAGGGAGCGGCCCTTTTGGAGAAATGTGTCGGACTAACCCGGAAGAGCGGGCCAACTTCTTGCACACGGAGTTGCGGCCCGGTCAGGGGCAGCTCGCGGCCATCTGCCGGCCACCTGGTTGGAGGGTGCAAAGGAGAGCTGTGAACAAACACATCTTAGAATGAGAGGGAAGCAATCAATGAGCACCACCGCGCTATAAGTCAACAGGACGTAACGACTAACACGAGTATAGTACCGGCTCTATTTCAACCGCAGCAAAGTGAGCGGAATAAGGATGGGTTGTTTGCTCACAAAACGGCTTAAAGCGGCGTGAAGGGTGGGAGCTGCTATTGGTGTGTGAGTGTGTGTGGGAACGGGTAAGTAAGAAATTCATCTGAAGGCGCTTCAGGAGGTCCTTGGTGAAATAAATGCAGACCGTTTACCGTGAGCCCGCTCTCTACCAATCGGGAGCCGGCCCCCTTCATAATAACGATGAGGTATTGGCAAACGTACAAGCCGGCTCTTTGAAGTGAACAGCAGGAGCCGGCTCCTCGCCAACCGAGGGCCGTCTCCCGTCGAGATAGTGATGTGTCATTGGCAAACGGAGCGGCTCGTACGGTCGGCTCTTTGAAGTCAAGAACAGAAGCCGGCTCTTCACCGATCAAGAGCCGGCTCCCTTCGGGATCGTGCCGCGTCATTGGCAAGCGGAGCGGCTCGTAGAGTCGGCTCTTTGAAGTACGGGACAGGAGCCGGCTCCTCACCATTGGAAAGGCCGTCGGAATAATGATGTGTCATTGGCAAACGTCTTTAAAGTGAATGACTGGCGCAGAATTTGACTTTGGGGTAAATGCGGAAAATACTTTTGCGTACGTTCGTACAAAAAAGTTGCTCTGAAAACATTGTGAAAATGAAGCTAAACTGCAAAGAGTTCCACACGCCGACGCCCCAACACATTCCTCTTTTTAACATACGCTCATCGTTTGCCGTTCTTGCTCCTAAAACAAATCCGAAATGAGAAAAAAGTACATCGGCCATATCATGTCAAAGCGAGTATACGTTTTGAAAATGACTTCATTTTGCGCCGACTTTCTCGTGACCGTTATTAATATTGTATATCGATCGAAGCGAAGACAAAAATGCCCGTAGAGCCGTTCGGGAGCCAAGAGAGCGAGCCGAGCGATCCGAGCCGAAAGAGCCGGAATTCTCGTTGCTCCGGTGGAAAACTCGACACGTGATTTGCGAAAAAGTGACGCTTTTGCTAGTCACCTGTTGTCTGTGGCGGGGTCATCACAAAGAACACCAAAATCATGCTGCAGCACTCCGGCCAAGGACGCAGGCTCCCGTCTGCCAAACTGCCCAAGAGAAATTTGATATTTATTCACCTTTTAGCAGAGTCGCAGTTCACATTTCTGCATAGGAGTCGTTTTACATCATGTTGGTACCCGTCCTCCAAAGAGAGAGTCAAATGCAAAAAGTTGCAGTTAGCAATCTGCCTCTAGAGGGCGCCAAATGTCCGAAAGCTCCCAGTTCACAGAGTGCTCACCAAGGCTCCCTTTCCCCTGCAAAAAACGTCACGTCAACAATACACGCATACAAATATGACACACGTGAATATAGATCAATTACCCAAGACTCTTTGCGTCCTGAAGCCCGCAATCCATTGGACGAGCTGCCCGTCGCCTCGGTGCTCACGAATGCACTTGGCTCAAGTTTCCCCCTCTTCTTCTTGTCGTTTTGTCCGAGGAGACGTCAAGTTGCCATGGCAACGCCTGGAGACACAAACGCTCAAATGAGATGTTCTCGTAGCACTTTGCAGCGAGTCCATATTGTTCATCGAGGTTCGCTTTAAATCCATTGAGTTTGGCACACTAGCAAAAGAGGGAAGACGTCCTAACCCGCAACAACCACCGGAAGATAAATTGCAAGGAAGCGATCCGGGAATCGGTTTCATTTCAAATGGACCAAATAGTAAAACAAATATTGCACCAGCAAATTTGGACTCAAAGAAAAAAGTTTCTTCCCCAGGCAAGGCCATCATCACCCACAACAAGCGCGCAGGGCTGTGAGAAATGAAAAATGGGAACTCGTATTGACAGACTTATTTGTTATTGCACTACTCGTCAAAGCACGAATGGTACGATGCATTGCAATATTACAATTTAGGCCAGTCTCCAAGAAGTCATTTATAAATAGTTTTGTGTTTTCTGCCATTTTTTCATATTTCTCTCCTAAGTCTTTATTGCGCGTTTACTCTGGAGAGTCATGTCTAATCTGATTGCAAAAAACGTTCACTGCATTGTCCAATTAAATGTAGCAGTACAACTGAAATGTTCGTTTTGGATCCAATTGTTTTCATCGAACTGTAAATATCTTAATCTTAGATTTTATTCACGAGGGGGGAAAGGGCAATAAAATGAACCCGACATTGTCGCCCTTGAGTTCAAGAAATGAGTGCGTGAACTACAAATGACGTCATTGGACTACAAGTATGAAAATATTGGCGTACGTTGAGAATATGTCAATATAACATCATTCGCGTTTAATTCCACTAATCAAGGAAAAAATGGTGCTGATTGGAAAACAAAATAGCATTTAAAAAAGTCGAGGTCAATCTTGTCCTGAGCAGGCTAACGCTAGCTTCCCCTTCTAACGTACGGCGAAGCAGGCTACCTTTAGCTTGTGATGCTAACTGCGGGGGGAACCAAAGACTGGCACACCTTGCAATGGGTGCTCGCCATACGCGCGGACGGGGCGCCGTTCGGACCAGCGACCGAAACAGCCGGTTCGCCGCCATTTGGACCGCCAGTATTAAAAGTAACTGGGGCCGGGACCATAATTAGGGAATGTTGGCTCGAGGGCGACCGTTGTTGCGGAACTAGCGGGCCTGTGACGTTGGCGCATGCGCAGAGCCTCACTACACGAACGCCATCAAATCTAATGATGACGCAAAAGGAATTTGGGGCGTCATTAGTAGTCAGTTTAGCGACCATTCGGTGCAATTTCCTCAACAGGAAGAGACATTTGAATTGATAAGAGAAACCGCTAAGTTCTTGATTTGGAGCGCACGATGGCGCTAAAGCCACGATGACGTTTGGGGTTGTGAGGTCGTAACGAACTAGCACTTAGAATGGAGCAGGAGAGCCTAGAAAGAGAATACCAAAAGTAAGTTTTCTTCTCTTAAAGATGAAAAGAAGTCGGAAAACAACGCTGCTTTCACTTCCAAAAATGTACACCAAGGAACACATCCGCTGGGATTTATCCATAATACACTTAACTTTTATCATCCTTTCCTGTATTATAACCAAATTTGGTGTTAAATACAGCATTTTTATAAAAGGGAGGGGACTGAAACGTTTGATATATTGCCTGCAAGACAAATCGGGGTATATGTGACGTCAGCAGAATGGACGCGCTCGTTCTATCAAACAGCATATTTGCTAGAACGTTTTGTAACCTAGTCATGTTTTTAACATGGAGAACGGACAATAATCGTATTATGAAGCGTAAAGCTTAAACAAGAGCTGGGAAAACCAAAAGGAAAGATATTCACAGAGTAAACATTCACAATACATCTGATTGCATGTCGACTTGTTGCATGTTGTGGGTGGGAAAGTCAGCCTTTGTCTACATTTGTAACATGTGAACAATAAAGTCATTTTGGAAGAGTCATCTCATTCAACACAGCACATAACTCCTAAACCAAATGAACATCAGGTTCCACAAGTGAATTGCAGTCCAGCGCAAACACGTGTCGTTTTGGTCGGCAACCGCATCAAAATGAACTAGCATGATTTACAGCCCTGCTACAAAAAAACAAATCAAAGGCGCACAGCAACTATCATTTATTCAGTAGCATATAGAATAATCCCTCCCAGCTTCCTTTTGTTGGATTTTATTCAAGTCAGTTTCCCAAAACGGAACAACACACACCAGTGAGGCTCCCCAAGCTATAGTTTTGACTTGCGAATAGAGCACCGCCTTGAGATGAGAGCTCAATCGGTCCTCTCATGAAACAATTTTTGCCGCTTTCTCATATTGTTCGAGACGGGGAGCAAATACATGTTGGCCCTGAGAGTTATGGGCACCACCAGACTGTCATTTCCCAAGACACACCAAAGGAAATGGTGCCCCAACCACTTCTATTCTGTAGCATATGAATAACCTATATTTGATGTTGACAATATCTGTGTATGATTTGCCCTCATGTAGGTTTTAGATCAAGGGATGGTGTCATAATAGTCTGCAGTCTGTGCAGCCCTATCAGACTCCTTGTGATGAAGGGCCAAACAAATAAACAGGACTTGACAAAACCTGTACCTGCCAGGACCACCGGAGGCAAGATCAAGGACCGCTTTATGACTCATCTAAAAGCGTTGCAGTATGCAGAATGCGGCGTGCCTGCGACTCTGGGAGCATTGATGGTGCGAGTGTAAATATTTGTTTCTTTGGGCTAATCTGAAATTCAGATATCAATACTTCCTGTAAGCATAAATGTTTCTCATACACAACAGTATTACATTTGGCTCATTTTTGCCATGTTGAGGACACTCTTATCTCAAGGCACCATTCCAATTTAAAATTCTGAATTAGGGATGTAAATAAGACTACATTTATTCACACGTGGAGGGACATTTTAAAGGAACTGTGTGTATTATATATTTGACAAAATGATGTATGCTGTATGGTGTAGTGACACCCAAAACGAGACATAAAATGACCAAAACACACAATTATTTTTGCACAGCCTTTTTGAAGTTTTGGGGTACCTGTAGCAGCAAGATGGTGAACAATTATGTCATCTCCCTTGAGGTAAAGCTCATGTCAGATAAATGCTCCATTTCTATACTAACGAGTGTTTTTATGATAGTTTGTGCATTTTTGCTCATTTATTTGAATATAGCGTTTTTTTGTGAAAAAAGTTTATAATAGAGGGCGCTAAACAATACACACGGTTCCTTTAAAAACACTTGATACTCGTTCAATTTAAAAAAAAAGATGGCCATTTCTAAGGCAATCTATCTTTTCCTTGTTCTGTATATAAGGGAAGGACCGAAGAATAAAAAGGAGCGCTTGATAGTAAACGAGCGTTTGAAGAGGAGAGAGAAACAAAAGCAGGTCAGTCACATTTTTATATTTACAGCTTGAGGATTACAAAGTGGGGAAAGAGAAACCGCGAGAAATGCCAGGAAACATCGGGACATTCCGAAAGCATTCGGGGAGAAAAAGCCACTGTGCCATCCGATCCCTATTTCTTCTCATTCTATGTCGTGAAGGCTTGAGTGAAAGGTACGTCAAGGGGAAGGAATGAATACGAGACTGGCCGCGTCTACGCTCTTGTGCAAAACTCCGTTCTAGGGATAAAAGACTACAACATGGCGGCAATATGCTAACTACTCGCACGCTGAAATGGAAGACTCATACCAGCGAGGCAAACACACTTGAATCTAGCGCAGACGCTAGCGCTCGCTTTCTCTTAGGTCGCTTCTCTTCAGTAGCGTGGCTGTTGGAAGGGTCTCTTGTGGGTGGGTTGGGGGCCCCCGGCGAAGGGGGGGCCGGGACGCTTGTTGGCGTGGAACCTCCCGTTGCCGCCGTGTTGCTGCGCCGCTCTGTGCTGGTTGGGCGAGGGCAGGAGGGGAGGCCTTTGGGCGGGCAGCGCCAGGAGGGGCACGGGACCGGCAGGGGGGTTCTGCTCGGGAGGCGGGCCGTCGCCAGCGGGGGGTGCGGGAGGGGAGGCGGCCGGAGGATTCTCCTTCATTCGGCCCAGGAGAGGCGGCGGGGGGCCCGGCGCGCCCGGGCGGTGGATGGGGGGCGCGTGGTGGGCGGCGAAAGGCTCTTTGACGGTGCCGGGTCGAGGCGGCTTGGGGGCGTCGCCCAGTAACGACAGGAGAGGGCGAGGAGTGGAGCGGGCGGGGTGGGCGCCGCTTCGATCCAGGGGGAGCGGCAGAAGTCCGCCGTGGGGCAAAGAGGGAGACGGGGGAGGTCGCGGTACGTTGGGGGGCGCGCCAAAGAAATGGTGCGGGTGTAAGACCAGCGAAGGGGGGGGAGTCTGCAGACTTTCGGGGTGGTAGAGCATTTGGAAGGCCACTCGGGGCGGGGGAGGTGGCGGAGGCGGCGGGAGCGGCGGGAGCGGATGAGGAACGGAGAGGGGGTGAGCGAGGAGATGTGGAGGGAGCGGCATGGCGGGGGCCATGTCACCGGCGCCCCCCGGAAGAGAGGGGAGCGCGTGGGAAGAAGCCGAATGAGCCTCCATGTACTCTTCCTCTTCGTACCACATGGAGTCCCCCGAGCGGGCGTCGGCCCCGCTCCCCCGTCCTCGCCGAGCGTCTCGGCCGATCACGCGGATGCTCTCCACCGTCTTGATCCTTTCTCCCGCGGCCGGCCGGTTGGTGAAGCCCACCGTCTGGATAGGGGCCCCCTCGGTGCAGGGGGAAACCAAAGTCTCGATGCGATGGTACCCCCCGCCGTCCTCCGTCGGAGGCGCCCCGCCTTTCAGCTCCTCCTCCCGCTTTTCTTCAGTGTTGCGGGGGCCGGCCGAGAGCCGCCGCGCCGCCTTAGGGTCTTTGCCGAAGCCGCGTTGCGCGCTCCCCTTGGCCGGACCGCTAACGGTGGGTAGCTTCCCGGCGCCGTTAGCCTCCTTACCGCTTTTGGTGGCTTTGCGGCTCGAGGAGGAGTCGTCGCGGTGGCGGCGGCTTCCGGAGGGCGTGATGACGGCGTCCCAGGGCTCGCTGCGATAGGCCGTGGGCGAGAGTTGGTTGGAGTCCATGATTTCGTCTTGAGTGGGGGTCCCGGCGGCCTCCTCGTCCGCGCAGTCGGGGCTGCCCCCGCCCAAGGCCAGGCTGAAACCGGGATTGCCCTGTAAGAAACTGTTGATTTTAGATTCCAAGCTCGGGGCGGGAGCGGGTGGGGGCGGCGGAGGCGGGGGGGACAGCGAAGGGCTCTTTTCCCAGACTCTGCTTTTGCCGGCCGCGTCTCGCTTCCCGACCGTGGATTTGGCTTTCGGCGCCTTCGCCGCCGCCGACTTTTCCGGCGAGGTTCGAGCGGGCGGGGCTGAGTTGCTCACAGTGTGTAAGAGCGATGACAACGCTGCACAAAAAAAGAAACAAATACACGGATTAACAAATGACCTTCCCTTCCTTACAAATACTGTATTTTCTGGACTATGACGCACTGTGTTAAATATGGTGAAATGACATCTGAGCCCTTTAATGTTACCTGCGGTGTTCCGCAGGGTTCAGTGCTTGGCCCCCTTCTTTTCAACATTTACATGCTTCCATGAGGTGACATTATTCGCAAGTACAATATCAGCTTCCACTGCTACGCAGACGACACTCAACTCTATCTTCCGTTGGAGGAATCTTCCACACTAAACTGGAAATTTGGAGGCCTGCCTCACTGAGATAAAAGAGTGGATGTCACTCAATTTCTTGCGTCTTAACTCTGAAAAGACCGAAATGTTAGTCATTGGTCCATCTAAATGCCGTGACTTATTCTCAAAAACTGCTGTGAACATTGACAAATGTCACATCACACAGAGTGACTCAGTTAAAAATTTAGGTGTCATATTTGACCCTGATCTAACCTTTGAGATGCATGTAAAGAAAATGACTAGAACCGCTTTCTTCCATCTTCGTAACATTGCCAAAATCCGTTCAATACTGTCTCAGTCTGATGCGGAAACTATAATTCATGCATTTGTTACCTCCCGTCTCGATTACTGTAATGCACTACTCTCCGGTCTCCCGAAGTCCAGAATCAAGTCTCTTCAGCTGGTACAAAATGCCGCAGCGAGGCTTTTAACTAGGACAAAAAAGTACGATCACATAACACCGATTTTGGCTAACTTGCACTGGCTCCCAGTTAGCCAAAGATGAGACTTCAAGGTTCTCTTAGTATTGTACAAAATCATACATGGACTTGCTCCCTCTTATCTTTCAGATCCGATCTGCCCCTACGTCCCGGTCCGAAGCCTACGATCTGAGAGCGCCGGTCTTCCGGTGATCCCGAGAGCAAAGAAGTGTTCTGCTGGATCGAGAGCGTTCTCCATCCGGGAACCGGTGCCGTGGGACGCTCTTCCCCCTGAGATCCGATCTGCAACCTCAGTGGAAATGTTTAAATCTAAACTTAAAACTCACTTCTACTCCATTGCATATGAATAATAACCTACTCTTCTTGTCGGCTGAAAAATAGTCTGTGTAACATATTGTACTAATCTGTGAAGCCCTTAGAGACTTATTGTGATTAAGGGCTATACAAATAAAAATGACTTGACTTCAAAAATGTGAAAGTGCATCATAATCGCTGCGTGCTACTACACGAGGTTTGACGGTATACTACCGTACTTTCAGCAACGACGACTCGATCGTCACCGGCCCAAGTCACTCAACATTGTACGCGACGGGATTCCAACACCATCGTGGTGGTAAGGGCACCGACGACACCTTACAGCGAGACCACGTAAAGGCATTAAATGCTAATCAAAAGAAAGTTTTTTAAAGCTCAATTATGTATGTAATGTGATAGAAAACCGTCATCGTTTTCTTTTCAATATTTGATACAATAAGAAACAAAACATTTACATTTTTATCATTGAGAAATATTATTCAGTGTTGGTTTTCAGTTTAATTCGGAAACTTTTTATTTGAGATATTCCGATATATTTGTGAGTGAATAATTAATATATATATTATATAATTGATTTTGATCAGTTTCGATATGAAATAATAATCATTTTAAATAAATTGCATAGTCAATGACCTGCGATGTATGCCGACAGAGATTTTTCGTTTTCCGGAGTTCCGTTTAGCAGAGTGGATGACGTCACACCCTAAGCCGGGAATCGGAGAGGAAGTTGGTTCCGGTAGCTACCGGTTGCTACAGGTAGCACTACGTCAGCGTCCGGGATGCTAGACGTGAGCCACGTTTCCGTAAAAGACAGCAAAGTGCGCTTCCTGTACGCTTTGATGTTCAGTTCGTCACTCTTATTTGGTAGAGTTCACATTTCCCATGATTACGGACTGTACAGAAGACTTATAACGCCGCTAGCCGCTTAGCCTTAGCTCCGGCACTGCATCCACGATAGGGCCCTCATCACGCCGGCGCGAGAATTCTTCAGGGCAAGGAGTTGATGATTCCTCGGATAAACGCATTTTTACGCGTCAAACCACATAACAATATGATAGAAAGTGTACAGACGGCACAGAAGACTTCATAAAAAAAAACGTAGTTTTTGTGACCCAACCGTAATACCGTAGTGGGTTCAAAAAAACCGTACTCATTACGGCAAAACCGTAGTAATTGGCAGGTATGTGTTCAGTGTCATTTTACAACATTTTTGGTGAGTGGTGTGCCACAAAATGTTTCCAATGTCAAAAACACGCCCCGGCTCAATAAAGCTCGAAAAACACTGCCGTAGACGACGGCTCAACCTCCTGAGCTATTGCCGCATCGGTGTCACACCGTGAACGATATCACGCGGTGCCGGAAACACCATTTTGCACGGTACATTCTGATCGGCTAATCAGTCGCTTCACTTCGCTGACGACTGTTGGACCATGGTCTTTCAACAAAATACTGTACAAGCTCTTTCACATACGTAAACATATTCATCCAGGCTATTTATGCACAGATGAAGTGGAGAGACTGTTTGACAAAATGCACCGTGCAAATCAGTGCAACTGGCACGGTGTGTAAAAATAACCTGATAATACTCTAATGCTTCTCAAGGTTTCTTCATTTTCCTCATGTTGAGGTTTTTGAGTTTTTCCTTGCCCTCATGTTGGTTCCAGATCAGGGGATGGTGTCATAACAGTCTATAATAATAGTCCGTGCAATAACCTGTGCAGCCCTTTGAGACTCTTTGTGATTAAGGGTGTCACAAATAAAAATGACTTGACTTTCTGTCATCTGTACCGCCTAGTAGTCAGGTGTCAGCACCCTTGCTTTTCCATAGTGCAGGTGTTAGCACATTCGCCTGGCATGCAAACGGTTGGAGACCGAGTGGAAATGGATGTTGGCCTTGAGAGGTATGGGTGCCGCCATGCTCTACTTGCCCAAGACACACCACAGGAAAGCGTACTCCTACCACCCGTGTGCTTAAGGGTTCCAACCAAGCAATTAGCGATACGTCTCGACTGTTATACAGGAAAATGCACGGTAGTTCTTACTGTTGTGTCAGTTTCATGCCCGTATTAGTTCTGTGTGCCTTGTATCTGAACTACATTTGGGGGCTCACCTTCTAATCCCGTGCGTAAAATCTGACACATTGAGTTACCTGGCGTATTTTTCTTGGACAGAGCATTGAGGAGGCCTTCAGGCGTGATATCCACCCGAGACAAGATGTTGGCGAGGCCGGGGCTCTTTGTAGGGGCTTTGGAGGCCACCGCTTTAGTCAAGGGGGTGCTGGCGGAGGGACTCGCTGATTGAATATAAAAGAACAGAGTTTTTTAGATAGATAGATACTTTATTCATCCCCGAAGGGAAATTCACAGCATTTGTAAAGTCTCAAATTCAATGTAGCTCGGGGGGCCACAAAGTAGAAAAGGCACTCTCACGGGGGCCCGGACTAGTGGATAAATGGCATGAAAGTGTGCCTTGGGAATCATTCACAGGCTCACAATTAAATGACGATTAGGGTTCGAACACCGTTTTAATGGCCAAATTATAGTTCTTTTCAAGGACTTTCAGAGCCAATTTTCCCAGTACCATTCAAAGAAGAAATCCAGCGACGATCAAAAGAACGGCAGCCTAAACCCTTACTCTAGCCACAACCTTTTTTCGGAACCTTAAAATCAGTTCGAATCCCTGACTTGTAGCCAAAACCCTAGGTCCTAGGCACAGCTAACTCTAGCTATAACCTTAGCCACCACCCTATTTTAGAATCCTAAAATTGGAGTTTAACACATTGTGTTCTGCATTCGCAATGGTGAAACAGAGGAAGATACTTTCTATTGCTAACAAACCGGGACCTCTGCACTCAATAAACCTGCTCTGGAGCCAAATGCGGCTTTTTAGCGCCACCTGGTATGTTTTGAAAAATGTTTAAAATGGCAAAAGATATGGTTTGTATAGGACAGGACCTGTAAAATAAACGCGGTTATCCGTAACGGCCACATCGTTGCAGCAAGATATCATGTAAAGTGGATCGGGTCTTTAATCCATACAGTCTTGCAAAGATTATCTTTAAAATTATACTTTGACAAAAAAAAAGTTAAAATATACAGTACTTTAATATATTTGGACTATCAAGAGACTATTTGTTAATGCAATGTCCATGATTGATTCGTAATCCTTGTACTAATACACAATTCATAGTGCCCTGTTCAAGTGTATCATGCACATCACCCCTAGGGGGAGATAACGCTCCATAGGAAAATGCCATACAAACTAATACTAGCTGCAAGGAAGAAATTCAATGGCAAAGCGAAGCCACCGCAGTGCAGTGCAGGCGTCCTATTGAAGCAGATTCGTTGCATTTAAAATCTCCTTTCCGCCTTTGAAAACTCAACATGAAAATTCAAGCACCCAGACGAAGCCCTTCTCCCCCACCTGTATTCTTCATGGCGGCGGTGAGCGAAGTGAGGATGGAGCTGATCTTGCCCAGGTCCACTTTGGCCATGTTGACCCCGAGGGGTGCGGAAGTGGGCGTGGCCCCCGTCACCGTGGCAACGTTGTTTACAGATTTAGGAGGCGCGGAGTCAGAGTCCGACTCGCCCACCGGAGGGGACGTGTCCCCCGTCTTCTCACCTGCTCGTGCACAAAACAGGTCTCTCGTTTTTTCGGGCTTTTGTTTTAGAGCGGCGCAACTGGTGGGTCGGGGGCGTATACCCCGGGAAAATAATGCCAAGAAAAATAAATGGCGGCGGGTCGATCACACTTCTTAAGAGTAGATCACAGTAATGCTCGATCTCTTCTACCCGGTGGATTTGAGAGGGACCAAATCTCATGCCGTTGTGATTTGTTGGGTTTTATTTCTCTTTCCTGCTCATAATAATGGGCCCAAAGAAAGGTCGTGATAAGGGGAAGAAAAAGTAGAAAACGGTGACAACGATCGAGTCTATGAAGAAAACGTTTGAGAAATACAAAAATAGTATACGAGTGTATCATATTGAAGTACTGCTAGAAGGTACAGTAAAGTATTTCAAAATGATCTATTTTTTTTTTGTTTTAGCATTTTACCGCTCTATTTAGTGCGTGGCTATTTTAAAGCAGATTTCGGGAGTCGCTTATATTCGAGTAGATATAGTACTGGTTTTGCTGGTTATTTTGTCTTTTGGAAAAAAAAAAAAAAAAAAAAAAAAAAAAAAAAGATGAATATACTCGACCATCTATGCCCTAAACAGCACGATTCTTTTATTGGATACATTTGAGAAGTGGATTTTTTTTTCCGGATTTGGGTCGCCGCTTGTCACTAGGGTGGGATGCATTGTGGGTCCTCAAGTAGGACACGTTGAGAAGCAGTTTTAGATGAGTTTTGTACCGACCTCCAGCAGAATATTCTTCGTCGAACGAGTCTTCTTCTCTGCCGTCGCTGGGCAAGTCGGCTTCGTCCATGGCCTTGCCGTCCAGTTCCGGGTCCACCCGGGCCGTGGCCCCCCCCAGGAACGGGGAGTCCGAGCCGCTGGGGGAGGGGGCGTCTTCGACGGGGGAAGGCACGGGCGAGTCTTGGGTGTCCGGGAGCGTGGACTTCAGGGAGTCCAGTTTGCGTTTCAGACTAGCCACGCGGTGGGCAAACGCCATATAGGCCTGCGGAGGTAGACGGGAAATTCGTTCGGATTATTTAGGGGACCTTGTGTAGTAATTGTTGTGCAACCAAAAACAAGTGCTAAAAAGAACAAGAATACAAACTGCAGAGGCTCAAAGTGACCAAAACACATGATACATGCTCATGTTAAGGCATCCATCCATCCATGATCTGCACCGCTTATCCTCAGTATGGTCACAGAGATGCTGGAGCCCATCCCAGCCATCTTCGAACAGTGGGCAGGGGACACCCTGGACCGGTTGCCAGCTCGTCGCAGGGCACACAGAGACGGACAATTCACTCGTTCATTCGTACCTAGGGACAATTTGGACCTGACATGCACGTTTTTGGAATGTGGGAGGAAAACCGTGCCTGGAGGAAACCCACGCAAGCACGGGGAGAACAGGCAAACTCCGCACAGGAAGGTTCGATCTCACGACCTCAGAGCTGTGCCGCGGACGTGCTAACCACTCAGTCGCCGTGCCGCCCTCATGTTAATTGCAGGACCTTTGAGGAAAAAAAAGGGAAAATGACAAATGCCCTGCAAGTTTTAGAAGACCTGAAAAAAATGAGGCGCTTTGGTCTCTTCAAGTCTCTGTAGTTTGTATTCTACCTTGTGCTTTTTAGCACTCATTTTCAGTGCACCACACAGAAGAGCGTCATCTGGTGGCCAGAAATGACACACTGTCCCTTTAGGAGAAGCCATACGAGAGGAGAAAGGCTCACATTGGCAACAATGGTGACTTCCTTGTACTGCATCTGGTAAAAGACGTCCGCGTTGTGAAGAGCTTCAAGCAGAGAGGGCCCCGTCTTCAACTCCTGGTCCAGAAAAGCCACAAACTCCTGCAGCTTGTGCCCGCCTTCCTCAAAGTCTTTGGCAAACTTGTTCCCTCCGGCCTTGTCTAAAAGACAATTTGACTTAGGAGCAAAAAAAAAAAAGTCCATCATAAAATGTAGCCAAACAATTTTTGAACCTTTTAGCCTCCTGAGAGCTTCGCTGCTGCAAATGTCCAAGTGGAGAGCGTCCAGTTCCTTTTCCCTAAACTCTTCTTCTTCGAGGGCTTGTTTGTATCCCGACAGCTGCTCGATCAGCACACTCGGCTAAGAAAAAAAGAAATCGATGAAGCCAGCATTTAGCTATTTCATACGGGCACCAAGAAAATAGACAATGTTTATCCGAGACTTACTGCAAACTCTTCAACAATCTTGGACTTGATCGCAGCTTTGGTCTTGGCTGGAGCTAAGCATTCAAAAAGGAAAATGACAAATATCCCGCAAGTTTTACAAAACCTTGAAAGTTGCTCAGGTGTGTACCCAATTTCATGACCAAATTCAAGCACTTTAAAAAGACAATGTTTCAACTTCTACAGTACCATTCAAAGAAAAAATGTGTCGCGAACTATGCCATTTTTAATCTCGTGTGAGCATTTAGCAAGACCTAGATCTAGAATAGATGGCAAATCTATTCGTTTCGGAGAGAAATCTCTCTCCATATAGGGTTTGGTAAAATGATGGTAATAAGTATCTTCCATTTGCAGTTGCAGGAAGTTCTTCCCATTACAATAGCACGCTACCGTCATTTTTTTGCACGGCCCATAATAAATGTCCAGAATTGATACGAAACCCATTTTATACGCCCCTATTTAGTTGTAGCGTGCAGCCGTCCTGTAGGTGGCGACGATGCTAGCTGACGTTAATCAGAAGGGAAGAAAAAAGGCACCGGCAAATCCAAGCCGCCAGACTTAAGAAACGAGGCAACATTTTCAAGCATTTACTTCAACCCTTGAAAACAACTTTAAACTGTGAGCTTTTCAAGGATTTCAAGCAACCCTACAAACCCTGCATAAAAGATCAAATGCGTTTCAATTTCTCTGTAGTGTAAAAAAATGTCATTCTAGTTAGGTAGTAAATTAGATTCTTTTAATTCATTATTAAGACATGTCATGCAAAATGATAGATAATAATAGCTCACATATGGATGAAAGCAGCAAAAAAATCTGAAAAACCACTCTGGAAGCAAAAGAACCCAAACGGCCGTCACTACTTACCAGTGGCGGGCGGTGTCTCTTTCCCCTTTTCCTTGAGCTTGTCTTTTTCCTTCTGCTTCTCCTTGTTGAGGTTGCTTTTTAACTGGGTGATGAGTTCCTCAGAATACACACTGCGTTCCTCCCAAATGGTCAAGATCCTTTCCACCGATTTACGCACTTTGGAGTCTCTGAAAGCACCAACGAGACAATCACGCCGTCCGGAGGAGCCGCGGCGATCGGCCGACAAAAAGCGCTACGTGAAAATTGTCGACGCGGAACTCCTCGATTTTGTCCCAGCTGAGTGAAGCGTTTCTACGTTCGTATATTCTCTGCTGCGCGGTAGCGTTTCCATTTCCAGTGCTTACATACAAAAAAAACCCAGCGTGAACATAGAGTATGCCTAGCGTTTTAGCCTGCACGCGGCCCATAAACAGACTACGCGCAAAGTAGACCTCGCGTATCGTGGCAGTAGCTCGATGGATGCGCGAACGTTCAAAGAGATCGGGTGGACTGCTGCTAATGTGCCGGTTCTTGGTTTTTAGGGATTCAAAAATAGAATTGATCATTTTTTTGCCTCTTCCCCAAAAAATGGACAGATGTATATTTATGGATCTATGTCTCCACTGTGCCTATTCGTTAAGATTTTATGGGGTGAAAATGTGCAGTGTGGTCCATAAAATCTTCTTTTTTTTTTTTTTTTTTTAACTGTACCCAATTTTCTTGCGTTTACCATGATTTGCCGCATCATTAAATCCACTTTATGGTAAATGGAAGACAAAATGAATCGCGAACTGTGGGCGATCAGCGGACTATTGGAATAGCGGTTAACGGAGTCTCACTTGATGAGGAGGGCGGCGTTGGGGAGAACGTCCGCAAAAGCCGAACGGAAGACGATAGCGTTCCTCCGTTTGCAGTTCTGGATCACGTCGTTGGCCAAGTAGAAAAGATTCAAGCGATGGTTGCTGTCGGCTGAGGAAAACAAAATGCACACGGCTTGATTTTCACTTTGGGGCTGAAACGGGAAGCGCATTATGGCATCGATGGATTATCTGTAAAGCGTTCACTGAATATTAGAGCCTTTATCGACATCGGGTCGCCTCCAGTGTGGGTGACGTTCTCGTGAAGGTCTTAAGATACTCATGAGATGACGATGGCTTTTTTTGTCCTCATGGCGCCAATTACACAACACCTTCCGTGTGCGCGTCGCTGCCAGTTGACGACATTTCAGTCATCGGTAGTCACAAAGGGGAGCGGAGAGAAAAAAAAAAAAAGACACTCATCGCGAATGTAAAAAAGTATTCGCAAATAGGAAAACTATTAGCGACAGCGTTAACTTTTGCTCCATTCTGACCACGGACTGTGCAGAGTGGGACTTCCTGCTTCAGAGGCTCCCCCCGGTTTTTTTTTATCCAATCAGAAGGTGCGAGGTGGGTTGCGTCAGAGACCAGAAGGCAGGGTTGGCCGTCGCTCAGTGTCGTGCTTAATATCGGCTGCATGATATCGCCTTACCGATTGGTGCCGATCATCGCTCGACCTCTATTTATATATGATATTATATATATACATGGGGCGGCAGTAGCTCAGGAGGTAGAGCGCTCGTCTCGGGACCGAGTGGTCACTGCTAGGATTCCCTGCCTCTCCGAGGTCAATGTGGAAGGTGTCCCCGAACCCCTAAAGCGCCTTCGACGAGCAGGTAGGCGCCTTGCGTGGCATCGGTGTGCGAATGGGTGGTTGTCAACAACATCGTCGAGTGTAAATGCGGTTCATTATCATTACCGGGTTCATTATTGGAAGTGCAGACGCTGCCCCATTTACGAACGATCGTCGTTGAATTTGTTGGTACGTTGCTTCATTTTTAAGGCTCGTATAAGTAACCTGTATTGTTTTGTACTACAAAAATAAACATTTCATCAAATAATATGCTCTCTAAAGTTAAGTTGAACTTACTTTTGAAAGGTGGGCTTCAAGAGTTAAGACTACTTCCTCCTCCGTGGTAGAAAGTGTCTGGAAAAAAGCGCTTCGACCGTTTTCCAACAGCATCAAGCTTCCTTATTCCACTTTCATTTCAAATGAAACGGCTCGCCTCTTTACACGTTACGCCAACCGTATTGAACGGATGCACGAGATATTAAACAATAAAAATGTCAAAGTTCGCGTTGGAGATACAGTATAGAATGTTTGAAAACAAACTAGGAAGAGGAAGCCGGAATTCTTCGGTGTGGATGCCGGGTGACCTCTCAGAGCGCCACACGTCGGTACCAAAGAAAAGAAGCACTACAGTAATGTACTGTACTCGGAAAACGGTGCACAATACAAAATCTATCTTACAGCAATGTCTGGATAAAAATCTTCGTATCTACCGTTTTGAGTAAATCCAATGGTCGTAAGTAAGGGAGCGTCCGTCGTATTAAATAGAATCGGTCAACCGCTAAAAATGTAAATAAAAAAAAAATCCTTTTACTAGAAAATCACGATGACCCAGCACTGGTAAGCCCCCTGTTCTAAGGGCTCATCATGCCCATAAATAAGACCCGGCACAACTGAAAGGGAAACGGTGTCGATTTTGTAAAATACAAAGGAAAACGACTGTTTCAAAGCACAAGGATGAATACAAACTATGTGCGACTGAAAGTGAGCAAAACACATATTTTTTCAGATCAGTCAAAAGCCCCTAAAATGTTTGCTCTGTTCTTCAGTAATACGCCGTCATTCGGCTTCCATGAGATACAAATGCACATTTATTCACAATAGAAAAAACATTTTTCATATTTGGCATTGAATCTACCAACAGTTTAGTAAATCAATTTTACATCCAAACCAACTCAACAAACGTCACAAACAAACTTAAGCGGGAGCTATGAAAATAGTTACGCTTGCCTCGGTTGTCATACTGCTCCAAATAAATAAATACAAAATAAGAGGTTTGCGATGAACACGCAACGACACCGCACGATAAATGATCGTTAACACGAAACCAGAGTGGACGTCAGCTCTTTTACACATTTGTGGCAGAAAGCAGCATTTGGTTAGTATTCATTTTTAATTAAGATATATATTAATATATCCATCCAGGGCAGCGCGTCAGTGCAGTGGTTAGCGCGTGTGTGGCACAGTTCTGAGGTCATGGGTTCAAATCCAGCTACCAGTGTTGTTCTCCCCGTGCTTTCCTCCGGGCACTCCGGTTTCCTCCCACATTCCAAAGAAAAACATGCATGTCAGGTGAATTGGCCGGTTCAAATTGTCCCTAGGTGTGAATGTGCGAGCGAGTCGTCTGTCCCTGTGTGCCCTGCGACTGGCTCATTGATTGTAAGGCGTCGCTTTATTGTGTAAAGCCACCGTAAAGGAGTGCTACAAAGCACAAGGAATAACACAAACTACAAAGACTCAAAGTGACCGAAAAGCACCAATTTACTTCTCATTTTTGTTGCTCATCCTCTTTAATTTTTTGGGTACCCATAGTAGCAAGATGGCGGACAAATATGTCACTGGTGACGCTTTTGCATTTCTGTTCGTAGCTAGCCGGAATGAGCTAACTCGACAGAGTTGACTATAGAAAGTTCTCATTCTCAAACACGTATTTTGTGACACTTCATCGATTCTTTACCAAAGTACATCGGACGATACTAAGCTAAGTGTGGCTAGAATTGAATTATCAGTGATCGCTGATTCCTTGCAAGAGTTGTGTTTCAAAATTACAACGTGATAATAATAATAACACTACATTGTATTTGGAAGCGCCTTTCAGGACACAAAGGTCGCTGTACACATGAGTAGGACACAACAATAGACGTAGAGTAACACAAGAGTAAAACAAGCAAGTAATGATTAGCCAATAAAACTCATATTTAAAGGGGCGGAGTGTGAGGCATATGTTCAAGAATAGGCAAGTCTGAAGAGGTGAGTTTTGAGTCAGAATTTGGTCGCAGAATTTCGGAGGTCAGGCGGCAATGAGTTCCAGGGCCGGGGGCAGAGCAGCTGAAAGCTCTGCTCCCCATGGGGCTGAGGCGGGCAAGGGGTATAGTGAGATGGAGGGAGGAAAATGACCCGAGGGTGCGGGATGGCGTGACAATGTGAAGGAGGTCGGAGGGGTAGGGAGGAGCAAGGTTATGAATGGTAGATTGGAAGCCAGTGGAGTTGCTGAAGGACAGGGGTGATGTGATGGCGACAGGGGTTTTTGGTGACGATGCGTGCGGCAGAGTTATGGACCAGCTGAAGTTTATGGAGGGAATTTTGAGGAGGAAGTTGCAGTGATCGAGGCATGAGGTGACGAGGACAAAAACTTTCATTTTTTTCACTATTATTAAATAATTGGATAACATACAATGCATTCAAATCAAAGAAAAACACATTACAAGCCCAAGCATTCATTACCCTTCTCATTGACCTTCATGAATTTTAAATACGTCACCTCGCTCTTATTTCTTGGCACATCAAAGAAGCAAAGTTTTCTTGAGGCTGTTTCTAAGTGCATAACCTATGACAGAACGAACCCATTACCGAATTTTTCAAGGTGTGTCCAGGTTTTCCATTTCATGGTAATATGCCAAATGAGCTATATGTCATTCTGTGAGGCTGATAGGGTGCTGCGTTAGAACCGACCCAACAGCAGCGTAAAATTCTATTCAATACGAATGAAACACTTCCTGTGGGGGAAAAAAAAAAAATCAACTTTGTTCCGGTTCCCATCAATCAGCTTCACGTTGAGTTGAACGTGAGGGCCACAGCATGCCTTTATCCACTTCAAACACATCTCTAAATGAGTTTTTAGCTGAAGAAAAGGGACAGCGCTCACCACTTCCACTCGTTCCGGATACTTCTGATCAACGTTCAGAGCGTCCCGGGCACATCCGACCAAAACACTTTATACTTACAAATTTCAGGTTACAAAGCTACCCCCAGATTGGAATCAATTCATAAGTAGAGGCACAATTGTACATGCGTGAGAATCAGATCTGATACAAAGACGGACGACCTAAAATCGGCAGCCGCCGTCTGTCTTCACGTTCCGATCGGCTGAGAACGAGTTCGTCGGATCTATTAATCGCCGGCCATCTTGGCCCCGACCCCAAAAAACAAAAACTTTGTGAAACAAAAAAAGGAAGAAAAAAATGGTACAGTTTGGTCACTTTGAGTCTCTGTAGTTGATATTATTCCTTGTGCTTTTTAGCACTCGCTTTCAGTTGCACAGCCACATCTCATGCGACAATGAAATCCGGCCAATTGTGGGGGGATCACTATTGTGCCGTTAAATACAAGAGCACAACGTAGGACTGTTGCTTTTTTTTGTACAAATCAAATCTGTTATACCAATAGAAAGATGCTTTTGTTTTGACCTGTGGCTGTTAAAAAGCCATAGGATGATTTGGAATCAACATTGTTGAAAATAAAATGTATTCAAGATGAGGCGAGAGACAGAAAAATATGCAAACAAAGGGAAGTCATCATTTTGTGCGAAATGCATCGTTTGTTGAACCAGCAACATTGCATGTTTACACTTGAGTCAACACTCCCTTGGGCTGCACCATGAACCCAAATAGAAATCGCAAAACACTGTGTTTTCTTTTCAAGGATTCATAGACGGCAAACTCCAACCCCTGAAGAGGGCGCTGTTGACCTCAATTTCACCTCTTGGCGATCCTGTAAAATTCACCTCAATCCCGAGCTTTTGATAAACGCTTTTGGTCTCTTTTGACAGGCAACGCTCGGAAGTTTTGTCCCGGACTGAAATAATCACTGCAAGCGCTACCCACAAGAGCGATCGAAGTCGGAACGCACAGAAATAGGTGGCTTTTATTCTCGCCTGAATTGATTTTTTGCCGTTATGTGCAAGAGGAGTGTCGCACGGGCATCTTAGCTGGTACGAATGCATGAGGATTGACTCGGTGCTAGGTCAAATTGGATCACGATCTGGAAAACTAAACACGAGTATTTGGCACATTTTTCAAACGGTAGGTCTAGGCGTTTCCAAAAGTGGCCGTTCGGAGTAGAGGTAAGGTTTCGGACCCCGGCCCAAACCCGACCCTGGGCTTAAATTGTCAGTCGTTATGTCGGGCTTCCCCAGCCATTTCTGTTTTCCTTCGTGGAGGATCTACACAGCGTGCGCCAACTTTGACTCAAATCAATGTTCGGATAAAGAAATGCTTACCAAACTATCGGTTGAAGTGCAAATGACTAAATCCAAGGACATTTTCCTACCCGGTGTTGGGGTAAAAGATGCGCGGCTTCCGCCTCCCTCAGGTCAGACCTCATTTCTGCTTCTTGCAAATAGTTTACGAGCTTTACAAAATGACTTTCTGCTTCTTGGCATCCTTTCACCATTTGCAGCACGTAATCTGCAGAATCTGACGCCCTTCGACGCCAAACCGTCGGTTCGGGCAACATACCCGATTCGAAGGACTCGGCCCCGAGTAAATCCCGAGCCGCGTACTTCGGTGCCGAACCGTGCGTTTCGGCTGGAGTAAAGTTTGGAGTTTACATCGGCGACAAACGAAAGCTACGGTTTATTTCGGGCTCGTTTATCACATCGAGTTCGTTCATTCGGAGACTCCAAAAGGATCAGTGACATCAAAACGGACACACGTTTGCTTCTCAACAGTAGGCCGACTCGCAGGCGGGTTAAAGCGCGTCGCTAGTATTAATCCTTAGATGCGTAAATGGTCTCAAAATGGACCCCATGGGTTAGTCTTCAAAATCTTTGTAATACGGTCATATTCCAGGTATTCCTTGTAAAAAGCGTGTGACAAGATGCCATGAGAATTGAAGTTTAATTACGGACCCCGCTCGTGGAAAAGTGTATGTACTGGTAAGTCACGCATCCAAGGGTTGAGTACTTACGAAAAAATTACAAAACTAGCAGAGAAAACGCTCTCTTGTTAAAATTGAAAAACGCATCCAAATTGCAATACCGTTTTTTTTTTCCACAAAATGGCGCAGCCCTAACTCACACGTGAATTTGAGAAGATTTCAAAAAAGATAAAAATATGTATAACGGTTGGGGTTTTACTTAAATGTCATCAAAAAAAAACCTCATATGTCTTTTATCACATAGGACCTGAGCAAAACTGGAAGCTTTTATTCTTGAATTTCTGAGGACTATCCAAAAAAAGTATGTCAATGATATTGTTTAATAATTAGAAGTCAGTCATGAATTGTTTGATGACTCATTGATGAGTCGTTGTCACTAATTCAACTTAATGTCAACGAGAAAACAAAAATCTGAACACATTCAGTACGGCAGTAGCTCAGGAGGTCAAGCGCTCGTCTCGGGATCAAGAGATCGCAGTTCGAATCCCGGCTCCTCCGTGTTACACGTGGAAGTGTACTTAGGTAAGACACTGAACCCCTAATGACCCCAATAAGCAGGTTTGCGCCTTACACGGCTGCACGGACGCTATTGGAAAATGTGAAGCACATTGTAAAGCGCTTTGGGAAGTCTTCATTGACTTGAAAAGCGCTATAGAAATGCAGATCATTTCATTTCATTCACAAAGTGCAAAGTGATGCCACCAACTCTACACGTTTTCCATCTTGGTTTTATAGCAGATAGTCTGATCATTTTGACAGAACACCATTTATTTTACTTTCTGGGCAGCACGGCAGCGCAGTGGTTAGCGCATGTGCGGCACAGTTCATGTCTTGGGAACCTCCTGCGTGGGTTCAAATCCAGCTCCAGACTTCCTGTGCGGAGTTTGTATGTTCTCCCCGTGCTTGCGTGGGTTTCCTCCGGGCACTCCGGTTTCCTCCCACATTCCAAAAACATGCATTTCAGGTGAATTGGTCGGTCCAAATTGTCCCTAGGTGTAAATGAGCGAGTGAGTTGTCTGTCCCCGTGTGCCCTGCAATTGGCTGGCAACCAGTTCAGGGTGTCCCCTGCCCACTGCCCGATGATTGCTGGGATGGGCTCCAGCACCCCGCGACCCTACTGAGGATAAGCGGTGTAGATAATGAGATGAGATGAGACCATTTATTTCTATCCATCAAACATATCCTTCAAGAGGGGTGACCGACAGCAAGACAAACATACACAAAAAGAAAAAAGAAAAAAGTAGCAGAAAACACAAAAAATGCCAACCCTAATGCCCAAACGCCCAAACACCCAAACAAGTTGGGTACCTCGGCACCCAAGTCGGTCATGCTTTCGTCCCTCCAGATAAAACGGGAAATGAGAAAGCGGCCGTGTCACTCGGGTCAGGGTGACACAACACACTCTTCTGTCCGACAGCAGGGCCCGACAGCTTTCACTGGTTTACCCCCGCCGCATCATACGGGTGCCCTGCCCATCCCATAGATCGTGTCCAAACATCCCACTATCCTTTCACAAGCATCCCCATCACCAACAAGAGCTCTAGATTTCACTAGATTTCCTGCAGTGCACTCATAACACCATCCATTCACGTCAATCGTGGCCTTCCACTTGGTCTCCTTCCATTGACTTCTGCTCTGTAGATCCTCTTCAACATTCGCTCCTCATCCATCCTCTCCATAACACACTTCTACTCTATAGCATATGAATAACCTATATTTTTGGTTGACAATCTCTTTGTTTTATTTGTTATTTCAACATCCATTGCAGCCTGGTCATCCTGGAAGGGGGATGACCACATGTGCGGTCCCTTCTCAAGGTTTCTTCATTTTCCCCATGTTGAGGTTTTTGAGTTTTTCCTTGCACTCATGTAGGTTTTAGATCATGGGATGCTGTCATAATAGTCTGTAATCATAGTCTGTGGTTTTAAAATACCTGTGGAGCCCTTTGAGACTCTGTGATTAAGGGCGTCACGAATAGTCATGACTTGACTTGACATGTGTACAAACCAACAGAGTACTCTTATTCACAGGCTTGCTCGGTTCCACTACTACTCCAGTTCTGTCGCTTACAATTTAATTTCTCAATCTATCCAACTTGTCACTCCTAACATACTCCCCAAACCCTTCATCTCAAAAACATTTCATTTCTTTCTCAAATCCGCGTTCAGGCTCCAAGTCTCTGCACTATACAACACAATCGGCACAATCACACTCTCATACGGTCCTCTCTTAACATCCGTACTCATACTCTTGTTATTTATAGTAGCAAGTTCACCATTTACTTGAAATATGTATTTAAGTTTAAGCAATGTGGAGGAAGAAAGGAAAAATCCATGCATGGGCAAGAAGACAAGAAAGCAGCAGTACCAAATCGCTAAGTGGCCAAAGCCCGAAAACAAGGTCACCTCCAAGACACAAAACCAAGAAAATCCTTTGACTGTTTGGCCGGAAACAAAATATAAATACATTTATTCTCAAGATTTTATGAAGCAATCTCAAAGTGGCATGACATGATATGCCTCATCTGGAAACTTGTCAAGTGTTAAATTAGAAAGCATTTTCATTTTTCATGAAACGATAAACCATCGGTCAGTAAACCCAAAGTGCAATGAGTAGCTTTATGATGATGTCCACAAAGAGGATTTGGAAACAATGACAAAATGGAGTCAATTGGCAGTTTTTTCTCTGACCCTAGGATAAGGGTTAGGAATTAGCCAACCGCAGGGATACATACTGGTCTTTTGCGGCCCGATTATCAGGACGGCCTAATATCGCATTTTTTCCCATTCACGCGCCGATTATGAAGTCTCGCTCTCTCTTGCTTCATTGTTCCCACTCGTGGCACTGCCGTCACCAAATATTAGCGCTTATCATAAAAGGAGTCGGTCAATAAAGCGCGCGGGTTTGTGAGACGTTAGTTTATCAAGCCGCCTGCAAGACATTTTTTACATTTGCGAGCTCCAGTGTAACGTCGTTGAACTTTTTGTTTGAAGTGAATTCATGTCGGCCGCATAGTATTTGACGGATTTAGGCGATCGTAAAACGGGAGTTATTCAAGTATTGACGTACCTTCCTAGGATTCGCTAAGCCCGATGGTATCTCCCGCACCCTTTTTGCTTCAACGATGATTCACGTTCGGCGCGTTGAAATTCTAATCGATTGACTGCAAAACGTTTCGGAGAGCTATTCAAGTTTTACAGCAAACGAATATCGGCTCTCGGCCTCCCCCCTCAATGCACATATTAGGATAGGCAACTAAAAAGGAGCGCTACGAAGCACAAAGACAATTCAAAATTACGGAGACTCGGAGTGACCAAAAAGCAACTTTTTTTTCCCCTCACTTTTCAAATTCAGCCTTTCACACGTTTTTTTCTAGGGGTACCTATAGCAGGAAGATGTCGGAGAACGATGTCACCTTCCTCTGCGTGAACCTCATCTTATGTCGGATGAATTCCAATTTCTCAAAAATAATAACGCACGTTTATTCCATGGTTTACGCATGTTTGCTTATTGAGCAAATTGGGTCTTTTGGTCATGAATTGGGTTTTTGCAGAGGAGGTAGCACCGATTTTGGAAAAAATGTATCGCAATTCGATGGCGGTTAGGGGCATCGTTCCTTGTGGTGGGTCTTGGACATGTACGGCCTGGCAGCACCCACTGCTCTTCAGGGAAACAAACGTTTCCACCCGAACCGGGGACCTTTCGTGCGGTAAGTGACTGAGCTAATAAGGAGACAAGACACCCGTGGCTTTTTAACATGCTAGGAGAACCGGGCAAGAAAGGACAGGAGAGGAACTGACCCTCCAAAAAGAAATGCCAACCTGTCCTAAAAACAGCCCTCCCCGGAGTTCTTTCTCCTTATGAAATCTTGAAGGTCCATAAAAGCAGGTCTGACCTAAAGGGTGCCGTATCGAAGACCAGCAACACGATTGGCCGATAATGACAAACGGCGCATAATAGTCCAAACAAACAACAGAGCACGAGAATAGTCCGTATAGGGAGCTGGAATCCTATGCAATAGTCAAAATACAAACTCATCAATTAGCTAACCACAGCAGTTGACATTCGTCCATTTTGAACGAATGCTGTCGATTGGAAAACGGATTCATTCTTGACTGGAACAAAATTGGATTTTAGAGCAGACTGTTGTGCGCAATTATCGGCCATACCTGAAAAGAAAACGGTCTTCAAAACTCAAAGGAAAACCCACCGGAGTGGGAAGTCAATTCACAAAAGCTGAAGGACTACGTTGCTCCACACGGCCGTCCGTACCAAGTTAGAAGACCAGCTAACTTTTGGTTTCGAGGACTAAAAGGAACATGAAAGCCCACTACAAAGTTCTTTGGGGATTTTGTCCATGACGGCAATTCCAAAACATGTCATCTGCCGAAGCTCCGCAAAAACCTTTCCGGTGAATGTTCCTTCTCCTCTAGCAACTTTGGCCGTTATTTGAAAACAGAACAGCTGCGGTGTGTCATATTTGACCGCTAGATGGCACTGTTGTCCGACGCAAGCGTGGACAGGTGCCACAGAGCAAAGTGCGGCGGCAGGAAGACAGACAAACATGGCAGAGCGGATTCCACTGTTTAAAAGAAATCCACGTTTCTTGACCCAGGATTTTTTTCCATTTTAAAAATTAATATTGGTGTGATAGTAGATGTATATTTGCCTCGTATTCTAATCATTTTTGGACCACTAAGGAGGCACTAAATATTACACGCTGTCCCTTTACATTTTTAGCATCTTGTTTGCTGCGCCAAAGCTTTAATGGGATCCGGCAAGCAAAGTGAGCAGCAGTAGAGAAGGCATTTTCAGACCCGAGCTCACGTTTAGCAGAATTTTCACCCTCCAGCGATGGCGCGAGCATTGCGAGGGTGCACGATTTTGGAAAAAAAAAAGGAATCGAGAATTTTTTTTGAAGACCTTTCGCAATTTCGATGCGATTTTATGCTTGAAAAATGAGAAGAATGTGATGAATTTTTTTTCTGTTATATATATTTCTTTTAAAGTCATACATTGGAGATTTGTTACAAATCCGGCCCGAGTCAAGTCCCATTTATGCGTGATGCCCTTGATCACAAAATGTCTCAAAGGACTGCATAGGCTACAAGGACGCCATCCCCTGAGCTGAAACCGACATGCGGGCAAGGAAAATCTCAAAAACCTCAGCATGAAAAAAGTAAGGGTGAAACATTGCAAGTTTTAGTACCTTTTCCAAGCCTCCTCGTATACTTTTTTTTAATGATACTCTAACATTTGGAGAAGGGTTATAGGAGTCTTTAATGCCATCAACAGCTATATTAGCACAAGAAAACTTGATCTGGCATCACTCCAGAACGGATAACATTCTTTTTTTATTGATTGCATCACAGAGAATTACTGTGAGAATAATTATAGTTTGAATGTGCATTTGTATGATTTCCTCCTCAGAAGTACCTCAACGAAGCTAAAGATTATATCCAGGTGTCTTTTATTACAGCTTAGGTAGCTGATTTTCCCCTTCAGACGCTCAGATGACGCAGAAGTCCTTCAGAGATAGCGTCTGGCTGTCTCACCTCCCTAAAATGTGCCTCTCCTCCCCATCTATGCTTCCTTCGAAATACACCGCATCATTGTTTAAGCTTACCGTAAATAATAAGCGCCTCGCCCTTCAGGAGGGCTAATCTTTATCTTCCAAGGTCAGTTGGGCAGCTGGCCTATACTTGAACTATCATTTCTCACTCATGATAGTCTGACGCCTGGCGACCAGCGTCATATCATTTGATCTCATCATGTATTGAGTGTTATTTATTGGCATGTTTGCACGCGGGAAAGTACAAGTCATTTCATCTGTTCTGTAAAATGTGCATATAGCATATGCCTCAATCAAGTTGAAATATGACACACTGTCCCTTTAAAAAGATCGCCCCAGAATTGAACGACAAGTGCAACACAAAAACATGTTATCGGTGGCGATCGACTCAAATGTCAACGAGTTGCCACACACACACACACGGGAAAAACAATAATGAAGTTAAATCAAGGCTAAAAAAGCGAAAATAAAATTGGAAGGCCCGGCTGATTGTCAGCATGCAGAATTAGCATTAGCATTAGCTTCGTCGCAGTTAGCCAAGCGTGTTTTCATCCGCTACTGTAAAGAAATTCCTCAATGGGGAATGCAACACTTATGTTCATTCTTCGGACAATCGGAGCGGGTTTGGGAACTCGAACAAGGCTCGTCTTAAGCGGGTGTTTTGAAGCGGGCGACTCACATTTTTTCAGCCACTTCATCCAATAGCGGACGACCAGGCCACTCTGCTTCTTGTTTTCGATGCACCAGCCGGATAAGCTTTGAATAGACTCCATGGTGTTGGATATTCCTTGAAAGCGGCGGTCCAGAGAGGCCTCCAGGGCGGCGTTGGGGCCGCTGGAGGAGCCGCTAGAAGAGCCTCCGCTTCGGGCTCCGTTGCCGCTCGCAGCTTCGGAACCGGCAGCCATCTTTGCTGCTGCAGCTCCGTTCAGCTAGAGGAGCTCCGTGCTGCCCTGGGATTGGCTGGAGGGGGAGCGTAGCGGCCATGCGATTGGTTGACACCAGGAAGAACCCGGATGCGGGGGATAATCGTGACGGACGGGCAAATAATGCTCGCTAAAACGTATTCATATTTATTTATCTTTTTATTCTCACTCTTTTTGAGAGACAAGTGCAAAACTTTATTAAATATGTTTTAGTCTCACAAAAAAATAAAATCTTTATTAGAACATCAAAGCAGGAATGTCACACATACAGGATGCGGGCCGGATCGGCAGTTTGAAATGTGTCCAGTTGATGTCGCCAAAGGCACTTCCAAAGCATCCGTAGCTGTATTGCTTTCTTTCTGTCTTTTTAATAATAATAATTATAATAATAATTTCCTTTGTATTGTCATTCTTTGTAACAATGTACACAGAACGAAATGTCGATACACCTGACCCATTGTAGCGAGTCGATGCAGCCGCAGCCAACAGAGGGCGCCGCCATTATACCAATTAGGTATGTCTCGGCCGAGGCGCGAACCAGCGACCTCCCAGTCTCAAAGCGGGCACACTACCATCTAGGCTACTGAGCTGGTTTTTAAACTCAGTCTCCATTTCTTTCTCTCTTTTGTCTATTCTTTCTTTCTCTCACCCTTTTCTTCTCTATTTCATTCATTCTTTTTCCTCTCCACCTACTTTTTTGATCTTTTGCTCCGTTTTCCTCCCCATATTTTCTTTATCTTGCTTAAACACCTGCTCTCTTTTTGTCTTTCCTCTCTATGTCTCTACCTTTATATTTCTTCCCCTCTTTTCTTTCTTAGTAGGTCTTCATTGAGTTGGAAAGTGCTATATAAATGCAGACCATTTACATAGATACTTTATTCATCCCCGAAGGGAAATTCACATTTCCAGCAGCATCCCTGAAATGTCATTATCATTTGACTCTTTTTCAATCACTCACTTTCTTGCCGTCTTCTTCCCATTTTCTTTGTATTTATACCCTGGTCTTCATTTCCGCTCTTTTATCCCCTTTATCTTTTTTTCTTTGCCTTTATCTTTCTCAATCTCTCACCCTCGTTGTCTTTCTTCTCCCGATTTCTTTACCTCTCTTTAAATCTACTAGTCCAGCCGCTGTGAACTTTTTTTTCCTACCATATGACCCTTGGGCTGAAATGAAATTGACAACCCCGCATTAAAGGGACATTGTGCGTTATTAAACACAATAGTTGTATGACATGAAGCTCATTTAAAGGGATCTACTATGATGTCAGCCACCTTGCTGCTACAGTACCCAGAAATCTCAAAAAGGGTGGGCGGGAAAAAAAGAGAAAACGGAGCTTTTTGGTGACGTTGAGCCTCTGTAGTTTACATCCTTTCTTGTGCCTTTTAGCATTCGTTTTCAGTTGCATTGCACAATAAAATGTCACTAGCCAATAAAGTGACATCTAGTGGTCAGTCTTCCTTTAATTGATTTTTTCTTTTTCAGATGAATTTGCTCCAGCAAAAACAGTTTTTGGCAATGAGTTCATTTATCTAGTCTCATTGTTTTAGAAACCACATCAAGCCCTTTCCCATTTTATTGGATCGTAACAGAGAGATTCTTTAACCTTGGGGTGAATAAACTTCTCAAATCATCGAAGGCATCGACTTTTATTTTAAAACGAGCCGATACACTTGAGCTGACTCAAAACAGAAATGTGTGGCGAAGTGATCGATATCACTTACTTTACAGAATAATTCCCCCCGAAAACACGTCATTCGTACAAACGCATTCACTCACTAGCGCTTAAATGACGTTGGTCTTCTCCGTTTCCACCTCGGGGTGTCCTGCGGAAAGCTTTTCCCGTGCAGAGTTCAACTTTTTCTTTTGTGTCCTTCAATCGTCCGGGCTGTCCAGCACGCTCTTACTGAGCGCCAGATCCCAGTAGTGTTCCGTGTTGTGCTTTTTGAAGTGTTCCCTGGCCATGTTTTCCGTGGGACACTGCTTGAACTTCATGTCTCCGAAGGAGCGCTCCTTGGCCGTGCCCTGCGCCACACAAAATCCAGAAAACAATGGTGAACCGTGCCGTTTTATTTCCGGGATGTAGACGCTCACCTCCCAAATCATCCAGCACTTGTTGTTCCTCCTGGTGTCGTCGTCGGCGTCCGGATCTGCTCCGGGGAAAGACGGACGAGCTCAGAGTACTGCCCCATGAGAAGCGTTCGAAACGGTGCGAGCGACTCACCGTCTCTTTTGGAGTTGTGCTCCTGCCACTTGATGCGATGCATCATCAGTTTCTTGAACTTCTTCTGCGATTTGGGGCCTGCAAGCAAAAACAGTGGCGGCAGCTCAATTCAGATGTTGCTCATCACCGGAGGTAATCGCACCTCTCGAATAGCTCTCGATAGGTTCAGGTTGGCGACAGCCATTAAAGTTTTATGAGCATGAGATGTGGACTGCCTCGAGGGTACGTGTTTTTCTTGTATATAGATGACTTGTGTAATGTGTCCTCAAAAATGAAATATATTCTTTTTGCTGGTGACGACACAACATTGGGTTCAAAAACAACTATGGGGGCAAAAATGAGCGTAGAACTTAAAGTCAGGGAATGGATGGATAAAAAAGATCATAAAATCTAACAAAAACATCGGAAGTCCAATAAAAGACATAAGAAAATTTTAAAGGCAGAATTTGTGACACCCGAAAAGCTGTTCGTTTACGGGATGATTCAGATTATTACCATGAAAATCTTCCTATTTTAAATAAATAAAAAATACACTATACGCATTCAAAAATAGATCAAGATTTTTGACTGGTGTGAGACAGGGGTGTGTGATGTCACCATGGCTGTTTAATGTGTACATGGATGGTGTGGTGAGAGAGCTGAATGCAAGAGTATTTGGCAGAGGTGTAGACATGATGGACAACAGTGGAACAGTGTGGCAGGTATGTCAGTTGTCGTTTGCAGATGACACAGCGCTTGTGGCCGATTCTGAGGAAACATCGAGAAGGTTGGTAACGGAGTTTGGAAGAGTATGTGATAGGCGAAAGTTATGTGTCAATGTTGGGAAGAGTAATTTGATGAAGTCTTCACGTGATGGAGTAAGCATGGTGTTAGAAATAAGGTTGCATGGACAGGTGCTGGAAGAAGTTGAAAGCTTTAGGTACTTGGGTTGTGATGTGGCTGCAGTTGGTGGAATGGAGTGAGGTATTGCACAGAGTCAATCAAGGAAGTAAGGTTTTGGGTGCTCTGAGGAGAGTGATGAACAACAAGAGTATGAGTATGGATGTTAAAAGGGGACTGTATGAGAGGGTGATTGTCCCGACTGTGTTGTATGGTGCAGAGACTTGGAGTCTGAACGCAGATTTAAGAAGAAGGTTGAATGTATTTGAGATGAAGTGTTTGAGGACTATGTTAGGAGTGACAAGATTGGATAGACTGAGAAATGAAATGGTGAGAGACAGAACTGGAGTCGTAGAGAGTACTGGGTTGGTTTGGACACATGGAGAGGATGGATGAGGAGCCAATGTTGAAGAGGATCTACAGAGCAGAAGTCAATGGAAGGAGACCGAGAGGAAGGCCGCGATTGATGTGGATGGATGGTGTTATGAGTGCACTGCAGGAAAGAGGTCGAAATATAATGGAAGCTAGAGCTCTTGTTGGTGATTGAAAGGAGTGGAGAGGTGTTGTTAAAGGATAGTGGGATTGTGGACGCGTTCTTAAGGATGGGCTGGGCACCCGTATGATGGTAAACCAGCGAAAGCTGTCGGGCCCTGCTGTCGAACAAAAGAGTGGGTTGCGTCACCCTGACCCGAGTGACATGGCCGCTTTCTGGTGTCCCGTTTCATCTGGAGGGACGAAAGCATGACAGACTTGGGTGCCGAGGTGTCTCACTTGTTTGGGTGTTTGGGCAATTGGGTTGGCCATGGTCCAAAAATGTTTGTGGGTTTTTTTGTTTTTTTTTTGCTATTCATTTCCCTTTTATTTTCTTTGTTATTGTATGTGTGTGTCTTGCTGTCGGTCACCCCTCTTGAGGGATATGACCAAGGTAGATAGATAGATGGAATTATAGGTCAGTGTTTGTCAACTTTTTTTGAGCCAGGGCATGTTTTTTAGATTTGAAAAAATTTGCGGCACACCACTAACCGAGTATGTTATAAAATGACACTTAAAAGTATGTTTGATTACAATATAATTTATAGTACCCCCGGTTTTACAGCACAGACTCTTGACAATGACATCATATTTGGTGAAAATGATTCATAAATTTTTTATAAAATTTCAAATTTTAAAAAGTGACATGGGATCATTTCTCACGGCACACTAGTGTGTCGCGGCACAGTGGTTGAAAATCCCTGTTAAAGATTGTAGGAGTCGTTAGCTGTAAAACTTTAGATATAAAGTGTCACGTCTATTACAATTTCATGTATCCTACTACGATCAGAGTGCAGATACGGGACAATGAAATAAGGGAGAAAAGCCCGATCCCCGCTGCCATCACCCTTCTAAACAGCAGACGCCCCTGGCCAATTTCAGCAGTCTGCCGTCATTGCCCCACCGTCAGAAATGTTTGTCATTCTCCTGTTTTTGTAAAGTAAGGTCTGTTGTTTTCCCCTAGTACAGTCGATGGAAGTGAATTTCTCCACGGGGACCGAGAAATCAAGTCTAATCTAGTCTAATTGTACATTGTAATACATTGTAATACAGTTCTTTTTTTGAGTAGATGTTTTGTTGTTTCCATTAGATAAGTAGTTGATGTTATTTCTTGTGTGTCGTCGCCTTAAAAAAAGCCAGGAAAAATCTGGGAGAGGACGCCATCTTGTCCCCTCACCTCCTTCCACCACCACCAAGTTGACGTCTTTGTGCAGGACGACGGTGCCCGTCAAGTAGAGCTGGTTGGCGTTGGCTTCCACTTTAAATTTCTTGGCAGGATTTTGCAGGTTACGGATCCTGGGCAGCAAAAGGCGAGTTGAAAAACTTCGCGTAAGGATCCACGCTCCGGCTGCTCACCTGTACACGGTGATGTGAACGCCGTTGCTAAGATCTTCCTTCAACTTCTTCACCTTCTTCTCTTTGCGCTGCTCGGCCGTCAGCTTCCGAGCCGCGTTGGCCTCCTCGTGAGCTCTGCGGGAAAGAAGGCAGAGTTTAGCCCGGTGTGCCGCAGATAAAAGCAGGGTGGAGAACATACTTTTGTCTTTTGGCCATCTGCGCCCTGACGTGAGCTTCCACCTTGGTGGGGTCCTGGACCGCCTCCGTTCCCAAAACTCTCATCAGGTTGGAGATACGAACTGCAAAGAAGAAAAAAGAAAAAAATGAAACACGTGCCCATGTCCTTGGAAGCTGAATGCCAATTTTGCACTAGGTGGACAAACGGTAAACCGTGTTTTTCAAAATGCCGTCATTTCAGAGTTTCTTTCCCAAGGCCGTCACCATCCTAAACAAGAACGCAACACTAAAAAGTATATACCTTCCCAAATGTCTTCGAAAATTGGTTTGCTGCTAAACATTACAGAACAGCTTTTATTTGTACTAATGTTACGGTGCACTATTATTCGTTAGACTATTATTAAACCTTGGGTCAGTCTTCAAGCACAGCAATGTCAATATTTTGCCTATTTATGCGAACATGATTCATCTTAAGTCTTTTTTACTCCTTTATCCTGGAGTGTCATGTCTTATCTCGTAGTAAACAATGATTACTCATTGTTTACAATGGCAAGAAAAATATTTGATTCAATTCTGGTCCTAAGGTTGTATATATATTGGTGTGATTAACATAACACCCAAACACCTCGTCCGGAAATGTGAGCAACTGTTTTGTTTCTCCCTCTTTACTTGGTTAAACTTATCCCACGTTTATCCATTTTTCTTTCGGTTACTGTAAAGGAAATTATGGTCTGAGTGTGTCTGTTATACTCGATTACAATCCTTTTGTACATCTATATTTACTTAATAATTGTACAGTTACATTGTCGAGTTGTTTTCCGGAGCGAGCGCTCCCAGGGTCGAAAGCGCGAGTTTCTCAAGCGAAGGGAGCTTTGTTTCTAAAGAGATGGAAGCTCCCTATCCGTTTTCAAAGAGGTGCACGGAACTGCTTTGGGGTAAGCCGAGCAACCCAAGGACAGGAGCATAACGTTCCCGTCGCCAGTTGAACTACGAGCTCACTGCTCATTCTCCCAAGACTCTTCTCTATGTGCAAACAATAAATTGCTGTGATGTATCATTTATTATGCTCTCACGCCATCTAGCGACCAACAATATACACTGTATTGAAATAACAGTAATGGTAATGTGATGGTAAAGTACAGTGGGACCTCGCTACTTCTCGGTTCGAAGTTCGCAGGTTCAGAGCTTCGCGGGTCTCAAAAATAATAATAATAAAAAAATTTTTTTTTAAAAAGCATTTTTGAAGGGGCGTTGCTACTTCGTGGTTCCACATTCGCGGGTTCAGAGCGTCGCAGGTCTAAAAAATAATAATGATAAAATAAAATAATTTTTTTTTTAAAGCATTTTTAAAGGGGCGTCGCTACTTCGCAGATTTTCACTTTTCGCGGGTGGTTTTGGTCCCCATTAACTGCGATAACCGAGGGATTACTGTAAATGATAAAAGTAATGATGGTGATGATGAGAATGTTGATCATGAAGAGACTGTGTATCCACAGAGCCAATGTAAATATGTATATTCAAGGTGTTTGTTGTATGTAAATACACAGAAAAGCTAGCTGTGAAAAACAATTACAAATGATATCAAAGGAGTAGGATTTAATAAGCACGCTTCTCCCTACTCCCTTTCGAACATGTACAATAACATGGTTTTATTTTCTTTTTTCGATCCGTTGTTTTGTTTTCGCTTTGTTATGTTCAGAATAAAAGTTACATTCATTCATTCAAACTAATTTGGTTTTCAGAAAGATGAGCTGGTTTTAATACAAATATTCAACTCTCTTCAGATGAGTTTGATTCTTCAAATCGTGTAGTGACGCCTACATGAGACACGATAGTTTTACCTTTGGGTTCAGGTGGAGGCATGAGTCCCAGGCGGACCTTCTCCTGCAGTTCCTTCTGGCCCTCCCTTCGAGTTTGTCTCCTCAACTTCTTCTGTTCTTTTTTGGTCAAGTACAAACCTAGCGTCACCGGCTTGTCTTTGTCCACTAGGAACACAAAAACAGACACACAAAGACTGTAACCGGTTTAGTCCTTGAGGAATTTCTCAGGCGACGCACGAAACCACACGAGAAAATTCCACTGACCTGGTGGACTGATTTGGGCCGGGTGTTCCACTAAATTGGTCACCCCGAAGAGCACTATCTCGTCTAGTTTGGTTTCGGGCTTTCTTTGTGGGAAGATAGATAGATAGATACTTTATTCATCCCTGCAGGGAAATTCACATTTCCAGCAGCATCCCTGCGCTGAGAACAATACAATAATAGAGCAAAAAGAATACAATATACAAATACCCAATGTGACGTGCTAATACCCACTGTAGCGTGTTATATAGAGTATCTAGAATGATAGTGCTACACAGAATACGTATTGCAATAAAATTCTGTAATATGTAATGTAGGGGGTGTGGTTTCATGTGGGCCTTTACTCTGCCGAATGGAGTTAAAGAGCCAAGAGAAACAAACAAACTCTTTAATATCCCGAAAATACAGTATAGTCTAAAAGTCATTTTATATGCCCACAAAAATAAATGGTACAAACGTATGCTATGACCCAAAAACTACAATTCCAACAATGCATGTCGACGACTATACCCGCAAGGTGCCTACTTATCAACTGACGGAGTTTCCAAATCAATGCCAATGAGAGGAACTGAGAAATAAATGATCACAAAAATGTCCAAGAAGATTTTGTTATATTCCGTCGATAACAGACGACATGTGTGGAGCCACATTTTTGAATGCAAACGTAATATTTGGGACACCATTATAGTCATTTTACATGAAGGAGTAATGGTGTTTAGTTTACACATCATTCAATTACATTGAGTTATACAGTGCATCCGGAAAGTATTCACAGCGCTTCACTTTTTCCACATTTTGTTATGTTACGGCCTCATTTCAAATTGTATTAATTCAATCTTTGATCTCAAAATTCTACACAAAATACTCCATTATGACAATGTGAAAAAGTTTTTTTTTTTTTTACTTTTTTTGAATTTATTAAAAATAGAAAACTAAGAAATCACATTTACATAAGTATTCACAACCTTTGCCATGAAGCTCAAAATTGAGCTCAGGTGCATCTTTTTTCCACTGATCATCCTTGAGATCTTTCTACAGCTTCATTGGAGTCCACCTGCAGTAAATTCAGTTGATTGGACATGATTTGGAAAGGCACACACCTGTCTTTATAAGGTCCCACAGTTGAGTGTGCATGTCAGAGCACAAACACCAAGCATGAAGTCAAAAGAACTGTCTGTAGACCTGCGAGACAGGATTGTCTTGAGGCACAAATCTGGGGAAGGATACAGAAAAATTTCTGCTGCTTTGAAGATCCCAATGAGCACAGTGGCCTCCATTATTCGTAAATGGAAGACATTTAAAACCACCAGGACTATTCCTAGAGCTGGCCGGCCTTCTAAACGGAGCGATCGGGGAAGAAGGGCCTTAGTCAGGGAGGTGACCAAGAACCCGATGGTCACTCTGTCAGAGCTCCAGCGTCCCTCTGTGGAGAGAGGAGAGCCTTCCAGAAGGACAACCATCTCTGCAGCAATCCACCAATCAGGCCTGTATGGTAGAGTTGCCGGACGAAAGCCACTCCTTAGTAAAGGAACATGGAAGCCCGTCTGAAATTTGCCAAAAAGCACCTGAATGACTCTCAGACCATGAGAAACAAAATTCTCTGGTCTGATGAGACAAAGATTGAACTCTTTGGTGTGAATGCCAGGCGCCATGTTTGGAGGAAACCAGGCACCGCTTATCACCAGGCCAATACCATCCCTACAGTGAAGCATGGTGGTGGCAGCATCATGCTGTGGGAATGTTTTTCAGCAGCAGGAACTGGCAGACTCGTCAGGATAGAAGGAAAAATGAATGCAGCAATATATAGAGATATCCTGGATGAAAACCTGCTCCAGAGCGCTCTTGACCTCAGGCTGGGGCGAAGGTTCATCTTTCAGCAGGACAACGACCCAAAGCATACAGCCAAGATCTCGAAAGATTGGCTTCGGAACCACTCCGTGAATGTCCCAGAGTGGCCCAGCCAGAGTCCAGACTCGAATCCGATCGAACATCTCTGGAGAGATCTGAAAATGGCTGTGCACGAACGTCTCCCATCCAACCTGATTGAGCTGGAGACTTATTGCAAAGAAGAATGGGCAAAACTGCCTAAAGATAGGTGTGCTAAACTTGTGGGATCATATTCAAAAAGACTTAAGGCTGTATTTGCTGCCAAAGGTGGATCACCAAAGTCTTAAGCAAAGGCTGTGAATACTTATGTAAATGTGATTTCTTAGTTGTCTATTTTTAATAAATTCAAAAAAAGTAAAAAAAAAACTTTTTCACATTGTCATAATGGTTTATTTTGTGTAGAATTTTGAGATAAGAGATTAAATGAATACAATTTGGAATGAGGCTGTAACATAACAAAATGTGGAAAAAATGAAGCGCTGTGAAAACTTTCCGGATGCACTGTACCTATGAATCACAGCAGGCATTTTGAAGACAACGACGACGATGATGATCCGGTCCTCGGTGAAAAGAAGTTTGACACCCCTAAACTTAAAAATATCCTTAGTTCCCTATCAATTTCAAACAGTATATCCATCTACCCTGGTCATATCCCTCAAGAGGGGTGACCAAACAATATTTACATTTGTATATTAGATAAAAATGCTAAAGAGAATCAAAATCTCTGAGTATTATGGTATGGGAATTTCCAACGTTTTCTAATTTTAAGAATCTGTTTTCTTGTTTGGATTTTCAGTATTCCCTCTCTGCAAGGAAAACAAACGGAATAGGCCCTTAAAAGCTGTAGCTTCCGATTGCCACCTTTGGGGTCAAGTGCATGTATTATTTTATTGCGCAAATATTTTGTTGTTTCTTTTGTTCAATAGTTGATGTTGTTTTTGTGTGCTGCGCCTTAATTAAAAGCCACAAAGAAAAAGACGCAGCATAGCACGTCATCTCTTCTTACATCTCAATGTTGGTGGGCAGGATGAAGGAGTCCCACCATTCGATGTTTGGCACTTCGCTGTCCCCGATGTCTTTCCTGGGGGCGATCAGCGCCAGTTTAGTGGAGGCGTGGATTCCAGTCTTCTTGGCCGCCTGCGAAATCTCGTTCTGAAGCCTTTCCAACTGGGCCTGCCGGGGGGATGCAGATTTTCACAACCAACCGAGTAGTTTTCCTAAGACCGGGCTCCGGTCGCTCTCACGGACCTTAGTCCGGATCCTCTGAGCGATCTTCTCGAATCGTCCCTGCTCGTGGAACTTGAAGGTCTTGCGAGTACGCTGATTGGGCAAGACGTTCACGCGGTTGTCAAAGTAGGACGTGGACTCCAGATCCTCGCCGGGTTTTTCTTTCAGCTGCTGCCGGAACTGCTCCCTTTTGACCGCCCGGATGTTAGCTGGGAACAAGACCCCCTCATTTTACACAAAAAAGATCTCAGAGAAATGTCATTTAGTTTAGTAGAGCCTCAAAGAAGGAGAGAAGATATCATGAAATTAGGCTTTGCGAGGTTAACAGGAAAGGGCAGGACCAAACCACCAAGATTCAAAAAACCCACTCCCGGTCCTTTATTTTTACGAAATCTTCTAGGTTACTAGAAGCAAATCTGCCCTACAGGGTGTGAAGATCAAAGAAAAGCAACGTGAATTGGCCGATAGCGACAATGATGTACATCGGGGGTGTGGAGGGTTCTGGCTGTTGAGCCAGGTGGGGCTTTTTCATCGGACTCGCGGTCCCTGACGTCCTCTGGCAGTGGGCTTGTTGACTGTTCCCAGGGTAAGGACCAAAACCTTCACTGAAGCAGAATCTAGCCATTTTGGTCCTCACCCGTGGAACAGTCCTCATTTGGGGGTACCGCACTGGTAGGGTGTTGTTCAATGGCTGAAAATCCTGAGGCCGACTGCTGCCATCCCTATCATTGTGGATAAGCCTGCCCCCCGGTCCCTTTCCATCATCATATTTTATCTCTATTACTATTGATTTTGACTGTATTGTTTTTCAACCATCGTGTGCGTCTATGTATGCGTTTTGGGTTGTCGGGTGGAGTGGAGGGGGGATTTTACCGTCTTGTCGTAAGCTGAATGCTGTTGTACAGCACTTTGATTGGCAATTTTTGCCCGTAAAGTGCTTTACAGATCAATTTGATTCGATTTGTTTATATGGGACGCAGTCTCCGATAGTGTAACTATTTGATAGATTTTGAAAAAGTGGTCTAAATAGATGTCCGTGAGCCAAGCAGGCTTGAATGTGTTTTTCTTTACCTTTGAGCGTGGGCATCCGATGCGTGAGCTCGATCTCTTTACCGCTGGCGTCCACCGTCCGACCTTTGTCGTCCAGGATGAGCGGCGTCGGCTTATTCGCTTCCCTCAGCTCCACTTTGCTGCAAGGACGGCGGGATTTTGGAGCCGAAAAAGATCTGAAAAACGGAGAAGCGCGGCGTACTTACGGCAGCGCGATCCCCATGGCGTGGAGGTTGGCGAGGGCCACAAAGTTGTGAGGGATGGAACTAGACAGCATTCCCAGCATGTTGGGCTGAGACTGGAGGCGAGCTTGCTCCTCCGCCACTTTACGAGCTTTCTCGATGGCGTCGTTCATGAAACTGGCGGCCGCCGAAGGCACGATGGAGCCGCCCGCGGAGGCGGGGCCGAGGAGGCGGGACATGGCGGACTCCGATTGCATCTGCGATCAAATTGCGTTAACGACGGGCTCGAAATCTTTGCTAGGTGCCATCAATCACCGTTAGAATTGAAATTTTGTGGCAGAACTCAACGACATTTTTCTAAATGTTGGCATGGAGAGAGATGCGCCCCACCAGGCTATACTTGCCCAAGACACACCACAGGAAATGGTGCCCCTACCACCCGTGAGCTTAATGGATCCAACACACCCACCTACCATGCAGGTATTATTTAGTGGTAAAAAAAATTAATTCATTAACAATAATATTGATTTGAATAATAAGCCAAAATACACGAACTAGAATATAAACCTGCATTTTTTTTAAATAAATATAAGTCGAGAATTTTGTATTTTTTTGACATAACAAGGCTCAGAGGTAGCTGACACGACGGTTGGCAATTTTGCTGCTCAGGGTAGCCAAAGCACGAAAACCATGTGAAAAGTCGAGTTACTGTCGTTTTTCGGGACATAGTACGGCGACATCTACTGGTCAAATATTACATACTGTCCCCTGAATGTAGTCAAGACACATTTGAATTGGATTGTTTTGAGGTTTTCTTTGCAAGTTTTGCATGATTTTGGTAAGCAGATCATAAACTGGCTAGATGACTCCAGCATTTGTGGTGGATGAGATTTCTCCCAGTACGATGTCTCATCAATTAGATGATAAAAGGGTCTTTATAATGTTTTTTGTTAAAATAAGAGAGCGATGTCACACAAACTACTATAAGATCGGTGCATTTCCAAGTTGCATAAACTCCGCTTGGAAAGCAATCCCTTATCTACTTTAGTTCTTTCTTTTTTTTTTATGGGCTCATCCATTTCTAAAACACCCACTACAAAGCAACACTTACATGACTAAATCGTTCATTTATGGAACAGCTGAAATCCCCGAAAGGGCATTTTTATTCATCCCCTCTCAAAACTGGTAACTGGCATCTTGTCGCTACCACCAGAATCAAACTGAATCCATTTCGATAGAGAGAAGATGCCCTTTCTGCTTACCTGAGCAGGTGATGGAATGTTGAGCTGCTTCCTCCGCTGTTCAATCTGCTTTGTAGCTTCCTCCATCATTTGTTTGATCTGAAGACACAAAACAAGTCATAGAAGGACGCCCTTTCTGCCGACTGTACCGTTTCAACATCGCACCTGCATTTTGCTGAGCATGCCCGGGCTCTCCGAGGGCGGCGCCTGAACCACCTCGGGTTCCTCCACCTCCTGAAAGCGAGGAACCCGTTTACGTTTGGTCGCCGCGCCGCCATCGGTGGCGGCGGGGGGCGGCGCCGTCGCTCCTCTGCCGTCTTTCTCTTCGCTGAACGCGTCCTGAAACGCAACGCCACGCGGTCATCTTTTGTCCTTCAAAAAACGTTGGGCTCAAAAGTGTCTCTCGGGTTTACCTTGCTCTCTCTCTTGCGAGTCTTTTCTCCCTTTCCTTTGTGGCTTCGGGAGCCGCGACTCTCCTCCCACGCTTCGAAAAGACGCTCCACGAAACCGCCGGCCGACTCGTTCAAGAAAGGGTGCAGCTGGTCTACGAGGAATACACAAATTCTTGCACAACTCGCAATTTTGCTTTTTCACGAATAGACCGTTATGGCCCATACCTTAACTTTAGCGGCCCACCAATAAATTGTGTTCGAGACCCCTTTTTTCGATTTTGTTTAAAAACAACTCAATTTCTAGGCGTACCAGTGGTTTTCCGCTTGTCCAGGCCTTTTCCCACGCACTGCAGCGCCACAGTGACCACGGTGGGCTCCGAGAAGCCCAGCATCTTTTTGACGGTGCGCTCCACCCACGGCCTTAATTCCTCCACTTCCCTTTTCGGGAGCGACATTTTCTGCTCTTCTAAAAATAGACAGGCAAATATGCATGCGAATGTTAACAAATAACTGCAAGAAATGCATAGCACGCAGAAAGACTGCGGCAAGAAATGCATAGCACACTCAAGTCATGCGGGTGTTGGAAAGACAAGAGAAACAAATACAAATCCAAGTCTGACAAATGTGAATAAATGATGAGATAAAGCAACATCTCCTCTGGAAATATTGATGAGGCAAACGAGAATTGAACTCTCGATAGGACTGAGCACACAAGAGACAAATACAACATACCCGTCAACCTCAGCCAATGGATCGCCGTATTTATAACTGCAAATTATTTACCAAACAACACAAACTGGTTTATCAAGCTCTTTCTTAGTTCTCTGATAAAAAGCAACACTGAATTACCTGCAAGTGGTCACTCTATTATCCTACAATCAATCAATGTGACGTAGCCATATCCCCTAATGGGAGTTGGCTAGAGTAAAAAACACTCTCAAATTGACCACACATTCATTTCATCTTGCTCTTCTAAAATTGACACAGAGCAATAAGCCCACAACAAAACAAGGGCTGAGTTGCCATGCAACCCTAAATTAGCAAAGACCCAACAGCGTACAATAGTTTACCCCCTCCGCATCATATGCGTATCGACGGTCATTCTTAACTCTACACACACACACACACACATACATATATACATATATACATACATATATATATATATATATATATATATAATTTGATAATTGTATCAGATACATATATTATCTATCTAGATTCTTGTACGTAGCAGTGAGGAAAAATTATTCGTTTCAAAGTGTTATACGGCGCACACAATATGAAATACAGAAAGAAACGAAAAGAATAGAGGGGACGTACAAGTTGACGTGTAAATGTGATCAAATGAATATATTTGATCCCAGTCGTGAAAGCGCCTGTCAGGCTACATGCTAGCATTTGCACCGCTAGCAAACAGTGGCACACAGAATTCAAAGTTTACCTTATAAAGTCTTTTTTGATTTCGTGATGCAGGATATATGAATGAAATTGAAAGTGAAACAAGCTGGAATCGGCGAAAAACGTCAAAGAAAAACTTTTTTTGACAAGTTGACTCGGGTAGCGCGGCTGGGTCCGTTCACACAACGTTGTTGTCCGGCAAACCGGAAGCGGAAATGGTCTCACTCTTCTTCGTCCTACGATTTCACAGGAAAGGTCTTTGTTCAATTTGGCGCCCTCTAGCGTCGTTCAAATAGACTCACGGTCATTTTACATGCACGTGTGGTTTTCATGGCTGAAATCTGATCGAATTGAACTCAAATACCCCTTTGTTGTAAAAATAATCCTAAATATTTGAAAGAAACGAATGAAATAAAAAAATACACGATATGTATTTTTACAAGAAATACATGGGGAGTAATAGCATGGGCCAATATGATTTAAAGGGACAGTGTGTTTTACTGAGCGCCTTCTCGAAGTTCAAAAATAATTTGCATTTAATAATAAAAAAGCTACACGATCGATCATACAAAAATGCATTTTTAAAAATCTTATATCTGTCCCTCTAAGTTTTTGAATTTTGCATTCTCCCTCGTGCTTTTTCGCACTTGTTTTCGGTTACGCTACATCGCAGGAGTCAAAGTTGCGGCCTGCGGGCCGAACGTGCCCCACGGGAATGATTTCTGTGGCCCCGATTCTCCGTCGCATCCTTCACCAAGAATCGTTGTGTCCCGTTTTCACTGTACGTTACTTTTTCTTGAAGAAATGATTGTATTTGGTTATATTTTTTTTGCACTTGATTTTATTCAGCAGCTTCAATTCCGTTCACGTGTATATCATTTAGAAAATGTTCAATATTCGATTCGTCCGTCCCTTGGCCTATAGACACTTTTTGTATTCGGCCATTTTTCTTTTTGACCTTGACACCCCCGCACTACAACGTACAGCGACATCTCGTGGTCAATAATACACACTGTCCCTTTAAATATGTATCCACAGGTCAGCAACAGGTGCTCTGAAACTACTCTTTGACACTTCTTAGTGGCTCGTTGGTGCTTTCTCAAAAATGATTGATAATGGAAAAATATATTGTCTCTGTAGGGGTACAACTAAATACAAACATTCTTTATGTTTTACAATGATAATAGATATATACAGTATGTGTCTCCCTCCCTTTTGGCTTATATTAAGCTTTTAATTTTTTGCTGCTTCAAAGAAATGTTTTTTTTTTGTTCCAATATAAGCCCCGATCTGTGCAGTATTATTGATTGTTGTGAAACTCAATCGATGCTTTATGAATAGAATGACGCATAATGCAACAACTTTGTGACCAAACTGCCTCAGAGGCAGCTATTTTATCATGAAATGTTGGGATACCCTGCTCAACGTATGAAGGAATGAATGAATGAGTGAATGAATGAATTCTTGGGACTCAACAAAAGCATGTGATGGTCAGGTGCGAGCTTTTGTAAAGCCCGCCGCCGCTGCAGCAGTTGACTCTCTTTTTCTGGAAATGGGTCATCAGAGCATCGCTGGCGTCGCGTGCAAGAGCTAGAAAAAGTCAAATGAGCCTGAGGCCGGCGCCTGATTGGCTGACGGTTACAGGCGAGCCCCCATTCCCTTCCCCTGCCAAAAATCATTGCACATCCATCTGAGGAACGAAATCAATCCGAATTGTGAAAGGACGTTTTCGGGTTTGAGGCGACCCTCAAGGTTCAATCTCAAGTCCCGTTTTGTTTTTGTTATTTGAAATCTTTTGCCCTATAGAGACAATCAAAACACATTCAGATGTGAATGTGAACGGTAACATTTGGAAAAATGTTCACCATTACGGACAAGGTTTTAAAGCAGGGGTCTCAAACTCCCGGCCTTCAAGATGAGATTGTGAGACGCTGTCTTACCACAAAAGTGAACTCTACCGCTCCTCCTGCTGTTTTAGGTCAAGAATGACACCCGTGATGAAGGTTGGGAAGGGCTCAACACGTACACGAAGGTGGGCCCGAGTATTGGCGAGATGCGCGGCGGCTCGTAGTCTATAAGTTATTGTCCTGCGGTGGTGGCACTGACGGACAAAAAGTTGTCCCTCGGTCTATTTGCCGTGAAGTCCGCTAAAGGACGTCTGGAGACGGTAGAATGTTTCAGGGACACCGGCGTCGGCCGGTCGACAGAAGAGTGGTCGGTCATCGGGAACGGCAGTACCCAATTTTCCCTCCGTAGGGCACTAGAGAACCCACCGAAGCATATCACACCCAAGCAGATGTGGATGGAGATTGTTCTTATTTATTGGGGTGCCTTGACACCAAACCTAGCTAAAGGCACTCACAGAGACTTGAATTAGAATTTTGCTCATTTTCACACAAACTGCTCGGGCGGTTTCCGAGTCTATAAGTCACCTACAAACACACGCGCACAAAAACACCTCCACACAAACGAAGATCTATAAAGTAGTTTGGTTTTAGATGAGACAAATGCAAATTTTTCAATTTAGAGGTCATTCAAAAAAAAACACTCATTTATATCATATACACGAAATCAGCATGTTTTTTTTAAAGGAATAAAATGTTTATTTTACCACTCGGAAGCGCTAAATAATATACACTGTCCCTTTAAGGCTTTCCTAGGTTGTCTCCAAAAGTCAAGTGAAAGGGGTCCTCTTCCTCTTTCTCTTCCTCCTCTTTCTCGTCTTCAACTTCCAGACAGGGTGGGATAGGGGGGCAGGAAGAAGGGGGGTCTACTGCGCTAAAAACTGCATGGATACAAGGGTGGGGGGGGTGTTTTTGTGCACTTCCCTTTTTTGTGTCACAAGGTTGACCCATCGGCCGACAGTCGGTGTTTGTGGGGGCGGGCGGCAGCATTTTAACACATATAATACGTGATTATACACTCATATTGTGCTTTGTATGTGTGTGTGTGTTATATGAATCCATATTTTGCGTGTGAGAAGCACGGCCGATTTCACAGAGACGGGTTGGGGGAGGGGGCGCCTCCGAAGCAAAGCAAACGCACCCTCCCAAAATGTGCCACTGGGCTCACATTGCTCTGCAAAGTCAACCGACAAAAATCGCAAGGAGACTCCAACCAAAACAACAGAGGTTTTTTTGCCTTTCTTGGTCAATTGGAGAGTTCACTTCATTTGTTTTGCTATTTTTTGTTGGATTCATTGCGTGTTTTCCCCTCAGCTCGGGATGAAACGGTTGGATTTTCTTATTCGATGGATTTAGTCGTTTCCCGTTAATATGAAGTTTTGCGTTGTAGCCGCGTGAGGGAAGCCGAAACCGAGGCGGTGGTGCTCACAATAAGGAAAACGGGGAACAAAGTAACAAACGAACCCGAGAGCACTCATCAAATGACGAGTCCGAATCAAATCAAACCCGACAAATTCCCAACCAAACAAATGAAGAAATGTCCAAACAAGAAACGGAAATCAAACTGAGTGTGGCAGTAGAAGGAAAATGACCCAACGCAGTGTGCTGTCCAAGCAGTCATCATAAGGTCTTGGGTTAGGGTGTGCGGATATTAGGCACAGCTGTGCTCAGTGGGTGAAAGGAGGAACATTGGACCCCAAGAGTTCATCTACCAATGTTTTTTTTTCATTCTTGGATTTGTTAGGTTGGGCAGTTAGCCCCACGCACGGGTACAATGAACAGTGTTGGCCGTTTTCTTGGAGTTAAGGGTAAACAACAATAAGCCCTCCGCATAGGTAGAAGGGAAAAACGAGCAAAATCAAAACACAGTCCAAAAGACTCCCGGCTGGAGGAATAAAGGCCAGGGGAGTCAGGAACTTGGTCAAGCAGGAACAACTTGAAGAGCAACAATAAGACAGCTTTTGCTGTCGGCACAGTCCACGTCTACTAGGTCCTCGATGAGCCTAGGTGTGGATAATTGGATGCTGGGGTTGGGATTCTCCGGCCCTTTTGGCCATTGGTGCTCTCTGGTGAACGCTGGCACACTGGATCTGGACAGTACCACAATCCATTTTGCAGTGTTTATGTAAGCGTATTCTGCGGTAATATATTTGTATTATGACATTTCTGTAGTACTTGCTATAATTGGACGCAGGTGTGCTGAATCCATATGCTCTTTGGCGCCCTCTGAAGGTGCGCCGGACCACGTTATCTTTTTGTAGAGTCCGTTTCATTTTTCGACACGACTGTGAGAGATTTGATATTTTCCTCCAGGTTTTTGAGGGCTTTCGTTCTTTTTTGTTTTGGATCATTATTTTTGCTTTTCTTTCTTTTTCAACATTGTTGTGTTGGATTTTATGTTTTCTTGATTGTTTATTTTGCCTTTCCTTCGTTCTTTTCATTTGATATTTGAATGACTGTTCTGTTTTGGATTCCTTTTTGCCATGAACTTGTTTAACCGTATTGTTTTTGCATTGACTTCACTTTTTTTTAATCACATCATTCTATGTATTCACCCTTTTTCTTATTTGATTTGCGAATTTCTCAATGTACTTGAGGGTTGATTGACAGCGAGTGAAGTGTTTTTAAGGGCCCCCGCCCTGCAAGTTGACACCCAAAAGTGAGGTATTTCCACTCTTGGCTTTTGTTTTGCCAGCTGCTTAACAGACCCTGCGTCGCCTCTTCATCCCCCTGTAGCCACACGTATCCTCTTAAAGTGTGTGATATTGGGCCACTCGACGTCGCCGCGTTATGCTGGGCATCAGGAAACGAGCGCTACAAAGCACAAGAAGAAATACAAATGACAGAGATTCGAAGGGGCGGTAGTGTCATGGATAGGACACTGAGCTAAAGCCCCAAAGAAGGAACGTGACCACAGTGGACGTGATATTGAAACATTTCCTATTGGTGAAAACTGCAACAGTAGAACTCCTTTGCACTGGATACATTTTCTTTTGGGAGAGTTCGACTCCCGAATTCCAAGCCGCCTATCGCTCCTTTATGATACTCGCACCCTATCTAGCGACCAACGCTATGCACTGCGTTTCCTGTCTGAACCAATCAAAAACCTTATGTCTCCTCCAATCAGAATCCACAAGACCGTATAAAAAAGAGGCGCGCACTTCAGTCTGCGCAAGTATTTCATTTCAATTCAAGAACGCAACTTTGCCTTTGTTTTTATGCGCTTGCTTTTCTGGAATAACCCACTTCGATTGTGACTTAAACCTTTCTTATTTCATCCCTTTTCAACCCGAAAATTTTACGGAGTTTATCCCTAGTAGTATTTTTCTCCTATTTCTCTCATCATTTTTCTGCAGCAGTATTTCTGTAGTATTAGTAGTTTGCGTATTTGTCGAGTATTTCCATTGGAGTATTTTTGTCGTTTTTCTGTTGTGTAGAACACTTCCTAATGAACTTGCATGCGTTTTCAGCCTGGTATTAGATCTTCAACACACCGACTTATTTTTTGGGGAAAAACAACAACGCACTGACCAAAGTGCAACATTTCTCTTCTCATTTTGTTGCCCAGCCTTTTTGAGCTTTTTGGGTACCCGCAGTAGCGAGATGGCAGTCGTGCACGTCAGCTCTCTGTGTTAAATCCAATCGATACAAATTTCTCATGTTTATATGATAATTCATGTATTTTTGCTTATTATTCAAATCGTTTTTACCACTAGGAGGCGCTAAAAAATACCCATTGTCCTTTTAACTATTAAATATGTCTGTGTGCTCCTCTTTATGTATAAAAGCATCGCTAGAAACGAAAGGAGTCCACACAGCGAGAAAAAAATCAGTGCCCACGCTATCGCTGGGGCACCGTATCTAAGCCTTACTCTCACTATCGCCCTCTGCCACCGGGCAAGAGAATTGCGTGCCTCACTCTGCATCCTAGCAATTTAAACAAAAAAAAAAAAAACATCTTTTTGTTTCTTATCTAAATCAATATCGTTTTTTCTCACTAAAGGGGTCACCAAATTGTTACACACAGTCCCTTTAATGTGCGGCAAAATCATCATCAGCACCATTTGTTAAAGAGTTGATTTTATTCCAAAAGATTTTCATTTGGTTATTGAAAACAAAACAAAAAAAAAAACACTTTATAGGCAGAGTAAAAAGCGAGTGAGAAGAAAATGAAAGGGCGGGGCCCGGGGGGCGGAGCCAAGTGGAAAAGAAAAGTAGTCATAGAAGAAGAAATTCCCAAATGTCGAGTAGAAAAATGAAGTGCAAAATCTGTCGGTCACGCCTTGGCCGTCGTACAAAAAGTGAAAGTGGGGAAGACGAAACCCCGCCAAAGTAAAACACCGAACCGGCCGCCCCCCCTGCAAGCTGGGGGGGTCGGGACCTGCAGGGTCGGGCTCTTTCAGTAAAAGTGTCTTGTAAGGCTTGCAAAAAATGCATCGGACAACAACAAAATAAATACAACCGGAGAAATCGTTTCAAGTAAAACCAAGAAAAGAACGAAACCAGTACAATGGAAATCTCCAAAATAAAAGCGTTCCGTTTGGAAAATCGAGCACGACTCAAATCCAACATTAAAATCGTCACCAGAAATCAATGAGAAAAAAACAATATCCAAAGTATAATCACATATCAAAATAAATCACGAAATAAAGGAGAAAAGGATAGTATATTGAAAAAAGATAAATGAAATGAATCGAATAACAAAAAGATTAGAAAGATCGAGATCGGTTCGCAACGATAGCCAGAAAAATCAAATAAATAAAAACGACTGCAAAGTCCAAAGAAACGATGGCTAAAAGAAATGTGAAAAAGTCAAAACGATTTTCAAAAGGAATCCAAAATCAAAACGCATTGACGGTAAATATAATTGTAAAAAAATCCAATGTAAAACGTAAAACAAAAAAGACATCCAAAACACAACTTTATTTTTGGAAAATAAACAAATAGGACATAAAGACAAAAAAAAAAAAAAAACAGAATAAAAACAAGGTTTCAAAACAAATGATAAAGGGATGTCAAAAACTGAAAAACAAAGAATATGTGAGAATGCAACTCCAAATAGAATCACAGAAAATACGTAAAGAAATATGTAAGAAAAGAAGATTCCAAAATAGAATAATTTGGAAATATAAAAATATCATAACGCGCCTCCGAAAGAACACCATGAAAATCCGATCCGGTCGAAAGAACATTCAAGGACAAGGAGCCGAGGCCTTTCCTTCTTCGCCACGTCTTTGCCGATCGGCTGTAGGCTCCGTGACGATACTTTCCGAGCGGGGGCGGGGTCGCTCACCCCGAGCTCCTCCTCCTCTTCCTCGGCCACTCCCGAGTTCCATAGCAGCGCGGGAGGAGGAGCCCAAGGTTAAGCCCCGCCCGCCGGCGAATCCGAACGCGTCGGTTTGAACTTTTCCAGTTTGTTTTTCAAGTTTCCGGAGAAAGAGACGAGGAAAAGGTTTCTTTTTCAAGTTTAGGGGAAAAAAAAGACGACGACGGAAAAAGGCTCGGGAAACCTCGCTAGCCCCGCCCACTCGCTCACCGGCTAACTCGCTCGAGCGCCCGCTAGCTAGCGCCGGCGAGTCCGAAACGCGTCGGTTTGCATTTTTCAAGTATTTCTTCAAGTTTCCGGAGAAAGAGACCGGGAAAAGGTTCGGGCTAGCGTAGCGCCGCCGCGCCCGCCGGCTTCGACTTGCCCGTTAGCTTTCCGCTACGATATCGACAAGAATAAGAAGGACGCTCGCGGAGGTCGTTGTCGGCCGGCCGCCAAAAACATCCCGGCGTTTTGGCTACCCGCGTGAGCTCGGTCGCGTCAACGCTGAGGCCGAACGGAAAATGCGCTCGCGCTCTAAAAAACCCATCCGAGCTACAAAGTGTGCGTGCTGGCACTCGACTAAAGTCGTCCAAAAAACCAAAGCGAAAGAAAAAAAAGGGTTTGGCTAGCAAAGAGGCTAACGTCTTGCGGCGGGTGACTACCGGCAAGATGCGTGAAGAAATCTCGCCAACGCTTTCTTCAAACGGGAGCCGAAGAAAGCGCAGGGATCTTATTGCAGGGGCGGGCAAATACACCGCAATGGCTTCTAAAGCTGAGGCCGGAGGGCCCGTCCTTGGCACCTAGCCCATCTTTTCACCAAAGTACACCTTGTTTTCCCTTTCGGAACGGTCACATCAAATTGAGCGTCTATTTTGTTTAGTAGCATTACTGTAGTTTTATGATTTGCGTCGCATATTTTAGTAGTATTTGCGCGGTATTTCCTTAGTAAGTATTTTCGTCACGTCTATGCAGCGTTTTATTGTATTTTTATGTTCGGCGTCAGTTTGTATTTGTTTTGTCAGTAGTACCTCGTTTACGATTATATACGTTGTCATCATAGTTTGAGCGTTCCCATTCGGCGGGCCCGACGTAAGAGCCGAGCGGACCGCGCGTGGCCCGCCGGACGTCGTTTGCCCACCCCCGTCGTATCGGCTCGAAGGCACGGCGGTCAAAAAAAGGCCACGCCCTCTTTGTGGCTTTCGACCAGTTACCTGTCTGAAAAATAAATACCCGAGAAATAAATAAAATATAAATTAAGCGTATGCGCTTGTCTGACTACATTCTGTAAATGATTTGGCGTCTCCTACACTCTCCAGAGTCCTTGAACGCAACGTGCAAGGACTTCCTGTTTGATTTTTTTTTTTTTTTTTTTGTTAGAATGAATTCGATTTGCACATTTGTGATTATCAACACGCGTTCGGAGCTTTGTTCGGCTCCGCCCTTAAGTGGGCGGGCCCCGCCGCTCCTCCTGGTGGGCGTGGCCTCGGCAGCGCGCGGCTTCCCATTGGTCGTTCCTGCGCTCGGGGGGCGTGGTGGAGGACACGGCGCAGTCCTGCGTGGCTTCGGCACCGCCCGCCGTCCCCGCGCACGGGATGGGGGCGGAGTGAACCCAGGTCAGGCTAGGCTCCGCCCCCCGGCCGCTTTTCTCACAGTCGGCCATTTGAAGGGGCGGTGCTTGCAGGTGGAGGGGGCGGGGTCTACCTGTCGGGGCTTCCGTCTCTTCTTCTCGCCCGCCGTTCTGGCCCCTTTCCTGGTTTTGAGGGGCCCCCCCGTCGGGGACCTTAGGGGGCCCCGGCGAGGGGGCCGGGGAGTCGCTTCCTGTCCAGCTGAGTCGACGTTTCTGCGGGAAAAAAAAAACACAATCCGGTCGCTAGGGCTTTCCGAATGGCTGACGGCGTCGGGTAGAAAAATCTGGCCCTGGGTCCCGGAAACCTATGACCTTTTTCATATTAAGGTGTTATTTTTCATTTGGATTAAGATCAAATTATTTATGAGCTCCCAGTTTTAAGCACTACATTTCATATTTAGTTTTGTAGTGTTATTATAGTTTTATTTTTCTAGTATTTCTCTAGCATTATCTTGTTGTATTTCCGTCATTTTTTTGGTATTATTACTGTAGATGCATTCTTGCAGTATTTCTCTTGTAATATTTTGTAGCATTTGAGTGTTCCTGTAGTCATATTTTTGTTGTCATCGTGTACATGTTTTTCTAGTTCGACTGCACATTTAATTTGTAGTATTTCTGCATTATATTTTAGTACAGTATTTTCTTTAGTAATATTTGCTGTAGTCTGTCTTTAGTCATATTTTGTAGAATTTTATGGTATCCCTGTTGTCATATCTAAGAAGAAATGTCCATAGGATTTTTGAGTATTATTGTACATACATTTTGAAGTATTTCTGTAGTACACTTTCTGTAGTAGTGTGCTTTATCATAGTATCATTGCAGTAGTATTCTTGAGGTATTTCTGTATTCATATTTTTGTAGTATTTCCATGATAATATTTCTGTAGTATTACTGTAGGTGTAATTTTGTAGTCATTTTTGGGATAAAAGTCAAAATATATTTTAGGTCCCTGTTTTAAAGCACCAAATGTGATATTTACTTCCATAGTATTCCTGTATTATACTATAACTGTAGTAGTATTTTTCTAGGCAAAACAATATCCAGTGATATGTCCCTAAATTTAAAATTTAGTATTGTCGTCATTTTGTTATATTTTTGTAGTAGACGTCTAAAAAGATAATAGGGTTCAAAGCTGGCACAACCCCAAACAACATCATTTTCCATTAGTAATACTTGATTTACTATTATATACTATTTTGGTTCCAGTGCGCTAAATGAAGAAGCCCGGGGGACCAGGCCTGGCCCGCGGGCCCTAGTTTTCCCAATCGCCTCAATTTCAAAAAAATTGCGCCGCTTACCTTGACGGGGATATGCGATTGGTCCCTGTGCTTGCGGGGGGGCGTGACCGCGCCCGAGCAGCCGGGCGAGGGGGCGGGGCCGGGAGACGGGGCGGGGCCAGCTTCTGAGGAGGGGGCGGAGCTGGCAACATGAGGAAACCACAACTTCAGCATCATCTCTACCTGCAGGAGTGTGTTCAAGTACTTCTCCCTGAAAGAAAAAACAAAGATATATATATATATATCCACCCATCCATCCATTATCTGCACAGTAGGGTCACAGGGGTGCTGGAGCCCATCCCAGCCATCTTCGGGCAGTGGGCAGGGAAACTGGTTGCCAGCCAGTCGCAGGGCACACGGGGACAGACAATTGGACCGGCCAATTAACCTGACATGCATGGTTTTGGAATGCGGGAGGAAACGTGCAAACTCCGCACAGGAAGGTTGGTAGCTGGATTTGAACCCATGACCTCAGAACTGTGCTGCACGAGAAATCATTAGCAGAATATATTTTACTATTTAGTTGGGCTTGGCTGAACAAGGCTAACGAATTTGTGCTACGGGGGTAGATGCTAACGACTCCATGCTAACGACGACACACTAATGACTCCGTGCTATCGGCTCCATGCCAAGGGGTAGATGCTAACGACTACATACCAACGATTACATGCTATCGACTCCATGCTCGAGGTTAGATGCTAACGACTACACGGTAATGAATACATGCTATCAACCATATGCTAACAATACATGGTAACGAGAAGATGTTCAGGACTCCAGCCTAAGGACTCCGCGCTAACGACGCCGTGCTAACGACTCCATGCTAACGACCCCATGCCGACGACACCACGCTAACACGCTTATTCAGAATTAACGGGCTTGTTCATTTTCATTCATTTTCTTATGGTCCTGTTATCGCTGTGTTCTTACACGGAGTAATGGCACAGGGCTATTACTGTTATCACTGGAGCTAACGAGTAGTTGCTAACCAATAGATGCAAAGGACTACGCGCCAGAGCCGGGACGCGACTGCGGCAACGGCCTCTGCTATGGTCTGATACTTGTCCGGGATTCGAAAGCGTTGCCTTACCCGCCATTTTGTTTCTGCAAAACGCCCACGATGCGCTGGATGCGGTCCACGGCCACCGTCTGCTGGAAACTACTCAGACCTGCGGATCCAGAAAAATGGCCGTCAATCACCGAATCCACCGATTCGCTCGTCGCCGAACGAAATTTTTCCCCAAAGCGATCGCCGATGAATAAACTCGACTTTGGACAAAACACCGCCTCGAGGTCGAGAGTGGAATTACAGCTTAGTCGTGATCAGTAACGTACGGTGAAGTTTCTGTCTCATTTCTAAAAAAATGAAGCCTCATTTGATGGAAACAAACGTATACCTTTATTTCTAAATGCTGATACTTTTGGATGAAAAGAGAGAGGATATGCGTCCTATAAGCGTGAAAATATGTGTCCTATAAGCGAAAGGATACGCGTCCTATAAGCGAAAGAATATGTGTCCTATAATCGAGAGCATATGCGTCCTATAAGCGAGAGAATATGTGTCCCTTAATAGAGAGTATATGTGTCCCTTAAGAGAGAGGATATGTGTCCTAGAAGCGAAAGGTGAGGTGTCCTATAAGCTAAAGAATATGTGTCCTATAAGCGAAAGGATATGCATCCTATAAGCAAGACGGTATGTTTCCTTTAAGAGTGAGAATACGTGTCCTATAAGCGAGAGCGTGCTCAAAGATGCTGACCTCTGTCGAAGCGTCCCTTTTTGAGCCCGTTGAGAAGTTCCAAGAGCGGGCGGACGAAACCTTGCAGCTCGGCGCACTGTGACAGACAAACACATCGGCGTTTTTAGACCTACTCTATACTCCCATTTCTCCATGACACTATTACTCTAGTACGCAAGTATTGATGTCGTGTTGCTTTTCCTTTCAGGATAAAAGCCAAAAATATAGCGGGGCCCCGTTTTCAAGCTCTAATTTTGATACTAGGTTTCTCCGTATTTCCTGTTGTATTCCTGTACAAGTATCTTTGCAGTCATTTTCTATCATCATTTCCGTTATATTTCTGTAGATGTATTTTTGTAGCATTTCTCTCGTAGTCGTTTTTGTAATGTTTCTGTTGTTTTTGAAGCAGTTTTGTTGTTGTATTTTTTTTTATATTTCTGTAGTAGCATTTTTTCATATTTCGGTTATATATTTTTGTTATGTATTTCTGTAGTAGCGTTTTGTGGTATTTTGTAGTCTTCCTGTAGTCGTATATCTGTAGTTTTCTTGTCGGATTTCTTTTATACTTTTTGGACAGTTTTTTACTGTATTTCTGTAGTAATGCTTTGTAGTACTTTGGAGTCTTTTTAGTGTTATCTCTGTTGTAGTTTTTAGTTTTCCTGTAGAAGTATTTTTTTTAGTTTTTGTATCACTTTTCTGTAGTTGTTTTGTATTGCTGTAGTAGTATTCTTTACTTTAAGTTGTATTATTTCTGTCTTGTAGTTAGACTGTAGTATTATTTTTATAATATTTCAGTTGTGGTATTCCTGCTGTATTTTCTGCATTCGTGTAGATGCATTTTGGCAGTATTTCCGCAGTAGTCTTTTTGTTGTATTTTTGTTGCATTTTTGTACGACTGTAGTTGAATATTTGTAGTTATTCTGACGCATGCTTGCATTGGAATATTTGTAGTCGTTTTTCTTTAGTATTTCTCTTTCCTTGGAAGAATAAAAGCAAGACTCACTTTCTGCGCAAAAAGCAGGTCCCCCTGCGACCTGGGCACGTGGGCGGGCGAGGCCCCGCCCTCTCCGGATTCGAACCCGTGCCACAGGGCGCCGGGGGTCGGCGTCTGGCCCCGCTCCCCCGCCGCCGTGGGGTCGCCCTCCTCGGGGGCGTCGGCCAGGAAGACGTCGTCCGATTCGCCGAAGAGGAGACTGTCGCCCGAGCTCAGCGAATCCAGCGACGGCTGCGATGAGGTGCTGCCCTGCGATTGCATCCTCCCCTGGGGTGGCGGGGGCACACGAATAGAGGCAGAAAATGTACAAAACCTTCTCAAAATAAAAAGGAGGGGGGGGGTCACGCCCATGCCCACGTGCCGCTGCCACACTAAATGGTGTCGGCCTACTTTAAGGGGAAGGTGGAGTGGGTCCATTTAAGACACATGAGAGGAAAAACCTGTAAGAGAAAGTGTTGTGTCTTTGATGAACGTAACGGCCGTTTGAGCCAGCTCCCAACCAATAAATGGAGAGAGTGTCTTTGGTCAACATCAATGACTCTATGTGCCGGCTCGTTGAAGTCATCAAAGACGGCCGCCACCCCCGCATCAAAAAACGTTCGAGAAAGTGATGTTTCGTTCGCAAAAATCGACTGTACGAGCCAGCCCCCCACCAATAAAGACCCAGCTCCCAACGGGACAGTGCTGTCTCGTTGGTTTGGTGAACATAGCGGCTCTACGGGCCGGCGCCTGCAAACACGGAGACGTTTGCGAAGGAAATCTATATTCCTTCGAAAGCTCTGCGACATCCCCCTTTCTCCATTTTCATTGCCGTCTGGTGGACCCCGAGGGGGGGGTCACAAGAGGAGAGCGCCCTTTTTACGCCCGCCTCGCAGAGCCTTTCTCTTTGCAACTCTTTCCAATGCACTTTATTGCCACCTCCTTTTTAAATCCCCCCAAAACGATTGTTCAATTTCGAGGCACGTTTTCATGAAACGTATGTCGAGGGACACGAATTCCAAAATGAATTGTCGGCACCGGTTTGAAATGGAATTGTCCTCTTACTAAATTGATATTTTCACGTTGTTTTATCATTTGTGGTCACGGTTTACTTATTCTAGGTGATAGGGGATTTAAGTCTATTTTCTATGCGATTGTATCCTGTTATTTGATAGATATATATCATTCAATAAACAGCCGCCAGTGAAACATTTGTTTTACAACATTGGAAATCCTTTTTTTGAAAATTCTAACCTGAAAAGTCTTCGGAGAAATTGCGACTTTCTATTTCTAACGAGCTTTCTGACTCCTTTTTTTCGTTTCAAGTCACAAAACGTGCAACGACTTCTTTTGGATTTGGATTTGAATTTCTAATGAATTAGAGTCAGGGTTCGTACACATTTTGATGGGCAAATGCCAGCACTTTAGAAGGACTTTCAAAAGCATTTTCCAAGTTTCTCCAGTATCTTTCAAAGAGAGAATGTGGCAAAGCCACAAATATATCTGTGATTTTTAAACTTATGTGTGCATTTATCAGACATACAGTTTTCAGATCTAGAGCAAATTGTAAATGTGTTTGATTCGGAGAGAAATCTTTCCCAATATAGGTGTTGGATAAAAATGATGAGACAAATAGGTGGCTTCAGTTGCAGGAAGTTGTTGCCATGGCCGTTTGGGAAACGCTACCTGGACCATAACAAATGTCCAAAATCGAGACGTAATCCTTGCACTTCTACACTTTTGATAGCGGCCTGTTTAGGTGTAGCACGCACCTGTCCTGTAGGGGGCGACGACGTTTCATGGGACAATGCCATACAAACTAATGCCATCTGGCGTTCATGACGAGGGGAAAAGAAATGCGACGGCAAAGCAGAGCAGACGTGACGAGAAACACGGTAACAATTTCAAGCGTTTACAACAACTTCACCCATCAGCGAGCTCTTTTCAACCGTAAACGACAACGTTAGATTCGAGCGTTTTGCAGGATTTCAAGTTGCCGTATGAACCCTGAAGCGTGAAATTTGGCTCGGGGAGAACTTTCCATCGCTGTACAATTTGAAACAAGAATTGACTTTCCAGGTTTTTGTTTTGTTTTGTGCATCCATTCTAAAAAAAAGGACTTGAAAGTAGCAAATCGTTGCAAAGGGAGCAAACAGGATGCAGCTAGCATGACAACTTGGGGAAGACCCCTCCTGCCCCCCCCCCCCTTTCCCCCTCCTTCCCCCCTCCCCTCTATCCCATCGCAGAAAAGGACTCGACTCACCTTCTCGCTCGCTGTCGACTAAAAAGGAGAAGAAACAATAAAGAAGAGCGGCGGTTTCGGTCCAGTTCCAGTCCGGTTCTGGATCAGATTGGGTTCCGTGAAGGAGCGGCGAGCAGGCGACGTGAGCATCCGGGCGAGCGAGCGAGCGGCGTCTCCCGAAGGCGCGCGTTCACGCCTTCGTGTGCGCGTGCACCCGCACGCGCGTCAAGCTCCCTCCCCCAATTTCTCTTTCTGGTGCCGTCAACATGTGCCGGGATCCACGTGCCCGCGTCATCGGCGCGCCCTGATTGGTCGGAGCCTCGCAGCCAGTGTCGGTTCCGCCCAACGCCGATTGGCCGGCGGCGCCTGGGCCCCGCCTACTCATGTGGCACCCGTGTGGAGGCTTTTACTACGGCGAGAGCGAGCGTGTGTAAACACAGGCGTGCGCGCGCACGAGGCCACGCCCACACTCGGAGAAATTCTCCCCCCAACAATAATAAAGACGAGGTTGAGCTTTCGAATGCGTCGACCCCAAAAATGAAATCGACACAACCTCATGTCGCGGATTCCACGGAAATGGGAACCCATTTCATTTTTGACGCGATAAAAGTCATCACATTTCAAGTCAAATAAAATATCATTTAGAGTTTTTTTTCACACAGCGGCGAGTGATTTTGACGACAGGACAGTTAAAAGTACGATCGAATCAATATGTATTCATACATACGTCATATTTCTTCTTTCACGAGGTTTTTGTTTCCTCTATGTGAGCCTCACCTTTTGACAAATCCATCCATCTATTATCTGCACAGCTTATCCTCAGTAGGGTCACGGGGGTGCTGGAGCCCATCCCGGCCATCTCCGGGCAGTGTACAGGAGACACCCTCAACCGGTTGCCAGCCAGTCGCAGGGCACACAGGGACAGACAACTCACTTGTCCATTCACACCTAGGGACAATTTGACAATGAACCTGACATGCATTTTTTGGAATGTGGGAGGAAACCGGAGTGCCCGGAGGAAACCCACGCAAGCAAGGGGAGAACATGCAAACTCCGCACACGCGCTAACCACTGCGCCGCCGTGCTGCCCTTTTGATAAATCAAATGAAACATTTTACATTTTTACGAGTGTTCTTCTTTTTGATTATTATTCTATTCATTTTTAGTGCTTCTTTTAAAGAAATGTTCACGGTTAACCGGGGGGCAGCGCTTTCTGCGGTGTGTCATGGGCAAACACAGGCTTGTGGCGCCCATTCCTCTCACACCCAAAACAAATCCCCCGTGTAAAGATTGTAATTCGGTGTACACAATTTTTTAAAAAAATGTACCAAATACGGGAGAGATGTATACGTTGACACATGCTAACATAGGTGCAGAAGATGCTCCCGTTCTCGTATTCTTTGCATTTTTTCTTTTCAATTCCTGCAGTCACATGCTTGACATGCAGTCCATTGAGGTGCTCCCTCCAGAGCCTCACCCCCCACCCCCCCTTCCCCCCCCTTTCATGAGGGAGGCTTTACTCGCTCACATGCTAAAGGCTTGTGAAATGGGCCAGGTCACCCCCTCCCCCCGACTTCCCCTCCCCCACTCACTGCAAATGCATGCTCGCTTGCATGCAACATACAAACGAACCCGCCGACCTTCTCCTTGACGCGTGCGCGCGCACACGGGCATGCGCAAAGATACATGTGCACGCGCACCAGTCCTCCCAGTATTCACAATACCTGCCATTGATACTGTGTGAAGGGGGTTGAAGGGGAAGGGGGGAAGCGGAAATAAACATAAGAAGAAGAAAGGCCTCCTGATAGAAAGTCGATGGGAACAACACAAAAGGAATTCATTTTCTTAAAACTTCAAATCAAATGAGCTGCATTTCTATGGCGCTCAATGACTTCCCAAAACGCTTTGCAATGCGCTCCACATTTCCCAATAGCGGCCTTGCAGCCATGTAGGGCGCTCACCTGCTCATTGGGGGTGTTAGGGGTTCAGTGTCTTACCCAAGGACACTTCGACACGTAACACGAACGAGCCGGGATTCGAACTGCTGACACGAGCGCTCTACCTCCTGAGCTACCGATTCACTCATTTGTGATCTTAACCATTCATTGGCGAACGTGTTCATTTCCTCAATATTTTTCAATACAAAAATAAAAAACACAAGTCAATATTTCTTCATCCATCCTTTTTCTACATTGCTTATCCTCACTCGAGTTGCAGCGGTAAATATATATTTACTCAAAATTTGGATTTACTTATTTGTTTTATTTATGTGTACCTGGCTTGTAAATGAATTTATTTTAACTACATTTTTTTATTTGTTTTAATGACTTATTTTGTACCTCTATATTGATTTACTTATAACTTATCATTATTATTCATTGACTTACATATTGATTTAACCATTCATTTTTTCTTATTCACTTGTTTTTACGTATTGACTTAAAATGTTTTGTTTTTTTGATTCATTCTTTGACATATACATATTAATTTCCTCATGACTTTATTATGATTTTTTTCTTATGACCTATTATTAAATACTGATTTGTTTTTTTCTATTTTTCATACGGTTAACAATAGCTGCCACGGATCGTGAGTGCAGGGAGGGGGGAAGGGGATGAGCCACAGAGCAGAATAACATCATTTTCCAGTCCTGTCAGCAAGCGCATAGTTAACCTTTACTAATAGTAAACCCGGTCAAGGGGTGGGTGGTGGGGGGGCTTTTGTTTGTGTGTGTGCGCTGAGCAGGTCAATGACACACAAAAAAGAAAAAGCAGGCCTTCTTTCCCATCCCCCTCCTCGCATTCCTCGGCAACACATGAACTTGGCGAACCCGCTCCCTGCTTGTCAAGACCACCCCCATCATTTACATCTCGGACAGCCAACCCCCTCCCCCACCTTGACACGTATGTTATGTTCACTCGGTCTTCATTGTGTCAAGCATGGAAAAAGCAATCTAATGACACTCACCGGGAGGGGTAAATGGAGCGAGGGGAGGGGTTGTCAGGAGTCCCCCCCCCAACCCATGATTTGGGTTATCCCTCGTGCACTCCTTCTCAACTGGTCTGATTTAAGAAGCCACCATCCCACCCTAATGCCACTTCTCAAATCAGTGCGCAGTTTGAAGCAAAGATAAAACATTGACCGGAGAAAGCAAAAAGACCTCAAGTATTTTCTATTCTTGCATGTATTTTCAGGAGCATCGGGCGCAGTGGTTAGCGCTTGTGCGGCACAGTTCATGTCATGGGAACCTGTCGTGGGTTCAAATCCAGCTCCAGACTTCCTGTGCGGAGTTTGTATGTTCTCCACGTGCTTGCGTGGGCTTCCTCCGAGCACTCCCGTTTCCTCCCACATTCCAAACATGCATTTCAGGGGAATTGGCCGCTCCAAATTGTCCCTAGGTCTGAATGAGCGAATGAGTTGTCTGTCCCAGTGTGCCCTGCAATTGGCTGGCACCCAGTTCAGGGTGTCCCCTGCCCACTGCCTGGAGATGGCTGGGATGGGCTCCAGCCCCCCCGCGACCCTAATGAGGATAAGCGGTACGGCTGATGAGATGAGATGAGATGTTATCATTTAAAGAGCGGATTACTGGCAAAAAGCTAAACACATTACAATGCTTAACCTTTTAGTAGTCCTTTCAGCTGCACTTCAATGGCAGACACTTATACACCATTGTTTAATTTGGCAACTTCTTCGACTCGATTGTTGTTGTCACCGTTTTCTACTTTGTCTTCCCCTTATCACTACCTCTCTCGGGAGGCATTATCGTGGCCAGAAAAAGGAAAGCGAACAATAGATATCACAATAAAACGAGATGCGGTCCAACCCGGCCCGAATTTTGGGTTGGGGCATAAAATGTCAATCATTAAGCCAGGCCGGGCCGGGCTTCACGTTTTTTTTTTAACTTGGTGGAGGATCTGCATAGCGTGCACTTACCTTTACTCAAGTAATTATTTGGAGAACTACTTTTTACTCCTACTTGAGAAATATTATTCTGAAGTAACAGTACTTTTACTTGAGTAACACACTTTGGCGCTGCACTTCGGTATACTATGGTGCCGAAGTTTACGCTTGATTTGAGGGACCGATCTCGAAGTAAACCCGAAACCGAATTTCAGGGTTGCGTTTCGGCGCCGCGCGTACTTTAGCCGAAGCGCGCCTCAGTGGGCAGGGTAGTATCGTTTTCTTTTCAGAATGAAAGCAAAATGATATGTTAGGTCCCTGTTTTCACAGACAAAATGTGGGATTTAGTTTGGTTGTATTTTTGGGATATTTCTGTTGAAGTCATTTTGAAGCAGATACTCAATAGAACAATGGCGACAACGCCGGCACAAAGAGAGTTCCGGATGATGAAAGCCGGCTGGGCTGGATGTGGCCCTGAGGGCCCTTGTTTGCCTACCTCTGCTATATACACAATTACTACACGCATCGAGAGGAATCCATGTAATCCATCCATCCATCATCTGCAGCGCTTATCCTCAGTAGGGTCGCGGGGGTGCTGGAGCCCATCCCAGCCATCTTCAGGCAGTGGGCAGGGGACACCCTCAACTGCTTGCCAGGGCACACGGAGACAGACAACTTACTCGTTCATTCGCGTCTAGGGACAATGTGCGGCCAGATAACCTGACATGCATAATTTTGGAATGTGAGAGGAAACCCACGAAAGCACGGGGAGAACATGCAAACTCCACACAGGAGGTTTGATTTCATGACCTCAGAACTGTGCCACACACGCGCTAACCACTGCGCCGCCGTGCTGATCCATGTAATCAATGATCTATTTTGAGTAAGAAAAACAGCTCTTCCGTTTTTTCAGAAGCTAAAAGTTTTCAAAAGTCCTCTCAGTCATAAAAAAAGACAATTAGATATCAATTTGATGAAAGGAAATCCTTTTCTTTATTTCGTAAACAGAATCAGCTGATTGCATATGCCGGCGGGATTTTATGAATGAAGGCGTAGGACGCGCCCTCTCACACAAACTGTCCAATAGTGTGAGGCGCTACGAACAGAGCGACCAATAGGAGGCGGAATAGGTATGCGTCATTTGGCTGGCACGTTTCGGCGAGGAAGTGGCAAATGCGCATGCGCAAAGGCCGGCACGCTGAGGGGGGCGGGTGCGCGACGCACGTGTGACAACAACAACAACTATTTTACCGCATTTCAGTTGTCAAAAAATGTTTTTTTCACGCTCCATCATGCACTCAACAATTAATTATGATAGACAACCTACTTTGACACGTGATTTAATTTAAAGAAGATGAAAATATTCATTTTTTGAGAGCCAAACGGAAGAGTGACGTGGGGAGGGCTCTCTCTAGCGGCAAAACGCGACACAGCCACGAGGAGAATTTAGTTTTGTGGGAGATTCCACGCTCTCAAAAGCTTTTAGACGCGTTTTAAAACCTAAGGACAATGAAACGATTGCCTTGTAGAGTGACATGCGGAAGAATGGAGCGCAGGGTCGTCAAACTAGTTCGGGGGCCAAATGGTAGAATAATATCTAGATTACAGAGAAAGAAAGAAAAAGAAAAGAGAGGGGGGGAGGTAGTGAAAACCAGACAGAAAAATGGATGGACGAAGACAGAAAGAGAAAGCGAGGAGTACGTGAAAAAGAGAAATGAAGATATAGAGAGGAAAGAAAGAACGATAGACAGAGAGAGAGAGAAAAAAAGAGTATGAAAACTAAAAAGAGAAGAGAACGGGAGAGAAAGAAAGTTATAAAGCGAAAAAAGAGAGAGGGTGCTAGTGAAAAAGAAAGAGAGAGAGAAGGCGAAAGAATAGATAGCGAGAGGGAAACGGAGGGAGAAAGTGTGAGAGAGAAAAAGAGTGAAAGTGAGGGGTAGAGCGAGAACAAAAGAGAAAAAGGGAGAAAGAACGTTAGAAAAAAGAGAGAAAGGGAAGTTGAGAGAATAGAAAGAAAACGAAAAAAAAGAGAGATTCGAAAAGGTGAATGAAAGAAATACAGCTTCATTGGTTCTGTGAGCGGCGGCTGTCTTTAGCACCATCAAGTGGACATATTTCAAAGCGCAGCTCCTTTTTCACCTCACCGTATTTTACCTCTTGCGATTTTTTCACGGGCCGGGTTCGATCGGGTGCCAGCCCCGATAAGGTGGCGAGGGCACCCTCTAGCGCCCTAAAGTGATACTGCAACGGAGAGGAGATTCTGCCCTCGACTCCGAGCAGGGGTAAGGGGACTACTTCGAGCGACCATTTGTTACTAATTGTCGAAAAGGGGACCCGCCTTCATATGCATTTCTAAAATAACAACTCACCATGTTATTACTACGCTGTTACCATGTTCTTACCAGGGTAATTATTAGAGGTCGGCTTAACTAGAGAGTCACAATGACCCAGCTGTTATTTCCGTCAGGGGACACCCTGGTGCGCACAAACGGCACGTCGGAGACCCCACGATTTAAAGCGGTTCGAGTGTCGTTTTGTGCAATTACCTTTCAAAAATAACAAATAGAATGGAAAAGTCAAAAGTCGTTACTGAATGAACGAATCGAGTTTCTTTGTCAGAACAGGCAATAGACCCAAACGCATCACTTTTCACACAAAGCTTTACTGGGAAAACGAGGAAGCCAGGCACGGGGAAACAAACAACAGCGATCCGGCGCTCGCCGGGCAGGCGGAGCAGGAAGCCCTCGCGAACGAAGCGTGGTCCGGGATCGGAAGCGAGTCGTTCGGCAGGGACGGGAGAAAGGAACGCGGTCGGAAGACGGAAGCGAGTCCGGTAGCCGGGATGGGAGATCGGGACGAGTCGGGTGACCGGAGACGTTCGGGAAACCGGGGACGGACGAGCGGGAAACGGGTCGGGACGGGACGGAGCCGGAGTCCAAAAGTGCTCGCCTTGCACGTGACTGACAAGGAGTCAACGAGAATGACGCGTTTGAATAGGAGGAGAAGCATTAGGAAACGAGTGGCGGCTGGGGCTAGACGAGTGAGCGCAGGCGAGAGCAATTGGCAAATCATTACTTAGTCAAGTTTCCTCAAGTTCACACAAGGAAAGGAAAAACAATAAGCGCAAGAGTTCATGGAGTATTCAAGAGTTAGAGGAAAATGTGAATCAACGCACATGAAGAAAATGCTCCTCAGTCGGCATCTTCTGTTGACCGCAGTTCTTTATAGCCACAAATGACGATTTTATTTTTTCAACAGAGGAAAAAGTGACTTCAAGCAAACATATCGACCCTTTTAATGAAGAAAATCATATGTATTTGTCTCAACAAAGAATATCTCAGAAATATTTTCATTCAGTGACGATCATCTCCAACACGTCTTTCATTCAAATCAAATACTCACCTTCGTTCGAGTTTAGATGAAGGAAGCGCTTATCACATCAAAGATATATCAAATCGTTTGCAAGCATCGACATTGAGATCCACTTCTCATTATTAACACAAACCATCGATAGAGATCCATTCTTTCTCAAGATTTCTTGTCAGTAAATATATTTTGGGGCATATTAATCTACCCCCAAAATAAATAAGAAGGAGATTGCGACAGCCAGTAATACATGCGTTGTCCACTGGGGGGGGTGCACAACGCAAATGAAGTAGGATCTTGCTCTTTAAAGGGACAGTGTGTCTCATTTAGCGTCTCCTCCAGGAAAAAAACAATACTGATTTTAGAAATAAGAGGAAACATGTATCCGACATAAGACAAGGATCACCTCGTGGAACCTGGCGACATGACGAAACATTTGCTAAAAAGTTTGTATTTTTCCTTTTGTATTTAGCCCTCGTTTTCATTTGCACGACACGATGCAGCGACATCTAGTGGTCAAGTGTCACACGCTGTCCCTTTATATGTATCAGGTTAAATATGGGCGCCGATAACCATCCGATCCGTAGCGCGCAGCTTCGGCGAATCCTGTTTTGGAGCGGCGCGGCTTCGGCGCCGCCCGGTAGCGGCCGAAAGGGACGATGCTTGTCCGAGGGCACCGTGGCAGGTGGGCTCCATGTGCCCGCCTGTTTTCTCTCTCTCTCTCTCTCTCTCTCTCTCTCTCTCTCTCTCTCTCTCTCTCTCTCTCTCTCTCTCTCTCTCTCTCTCTCTCTCTCTCGCTCTCTAACTCACACTACATCTTCTCCCTATCTCTACCTCCTTCTCTTCCTCTACCTCTCTCTACCATCCTCTCCCTCTTTCTACCTCTACCTATACCTATATACCTCTTTCTCTACCTATCTCTTACTCCCCTCTCACTCTCTTTCTTTCTCTACCTTTCCCTAAAATTTCTTCTCTCGCTACCCCATTCTGTTTCTCGACCTACCTCTATCCCTCTTGCTCTTTCTCTACCTCTCCCTTTACATTGCTCTCTCGCTACCTCACTCTACCTCAATCTACTCCTCCCTCTCTAGCTTTAGCCCTCTCTCTCTCTTTCTCTCTCTCTTTCTCTGGCTTTGTCCCATTGTCCCCCCCCTCCCCCCAATCGGCTCGCCCCTCGGGTCGCCCCCGTCGAGTGGCGTCGCGCCACCCGGCGTCGCGTCAGGTAGTGCGGGCAAGGAGAGCTGGCGATCAGGACATGGAGTGGCCGGCGCCTCTGCTGCTGATTTTGTTAGCAAACCTCCAGAGAAAAGCCGCCGACGCCACCGCCGGTAAGAAGCCACTTCTTTCAATTGCCATAACGGGAGAGCGAGGAGAGCCTGGCCTCATTTTTTCGATTCTTGTCAAACAAGTGGCAGAGAAAAGCAAACTTGTTTCACAAAATCTACCGGCAGCAATTTGACAGCCCGATGACTCCCTTTTTTTCTCTCTCCAGAAGATACCAGCTGGACCTACACCGGTAAGTCATCCGCTTTGGAGGGCACTTTTTTTTCCCGACCGTATTTTCTTGACAATCAAGCTCAGATTGAAAACATTTGCCAGCTTGTAGACGGGAAAATGCACTCAATAAAATTTTGGGGGAAAAAATGACAATTTTTCTCCAAAAAAAAAAAGATTTCCCAATAGGAATGTTCTATAAAAATGGAATTTTCTGATGTTTTTAATGTCAGCCTTGCTTTCAAAGTAGCTTTAATATGACGCGCCTTATAGTCAGGTGCGCCTCGCGCACGTTTCCTGAAGTTGCGTCTTTTCGTCCACTGCGCTTAAATAGTGCAGTATTTGTCTGGATAAAGCAGTTGATATGTTCGATTCAAAGTTATGATCTGATTACTGTTGTTGCTGTACGCACAGTCCCCATTACGGCGCCCTTTTTTCAATCTTCAAGTGGTTTTAGTTGTGATATTTCCGTCGCATTTTTCCCCGTCTGATAACGATCCCGATACCGTTGCCGTGTGGATCTTGAGCAATCCATACCGATTGCGTTCTTCCTCGTTATCCGCTCGTTTCATAATGAAGTGTTTAAGCGGACAAGCCTCCCTCCCTTAGTTAGTTTGTGGCCTCCCATCATCACATTTGATTTCTATCGCTCTTTCTTTTGTTTCGATTGTATTTCAACCTTTGGATGTGTTTGCGTGTCAAGTGTTTGGGGTCGCCGTGTGGGGATGAAGGAGGGGATTTTATTGTCCCTCTTGAAATTTACGGCAGGCCGGAATAAATGATCCAAGAGGCTGGCTATGGTACGCTCTGAAGGATGGTATTTAATCACAAAATAATCATCAAAGTAACAAACCAACGGCCAATAACCAACTTTACTATCCACACCGGAAAAGGAAAACCAAACCTCAACGACAAAGACGGAACAGAGAAAAGGCGATGGCGGTACGAAATGTAAAAAATGCCGATGACCCGACACGGGCTGCTGTCTAAAATGTCCTTACCAAGGCTCAGGCTAATTAGGGAGAGGTGTGGGGTGATTGGACACACCTGTCCCAATTACAAAGCGATTTGCCGCCCTCTGGTGGACGGTGCGACTCAGCCTCACATTTTGCCTGTGAAAGTTATAGGCTTTTATGTTACGCTTTCGCTGATCGAAAACACTTTTTCCATTCGTAGCTTATGAGCCAGGCGTGGTTTTCTCTTACAGCTTTTTTAGCACGGTCTTTGTCGACTTCGTGTACGTAGGCATGCCAACCCTCGTTTTAAATCGTCGGTAAAAGTCCTGTTGATCAGGGGATGGTGGCATAATAGTCTGAAATAATAGTCTGTGCAATATCCTGTGCAGCCCTTTGAGTCTCTTTGTGATTAAGGGCAATACAAATAAAAATGACCAGACTTGACTTGTATTCCTGCTTTTAGTTGATTACAAAGAAAACCAAATTGCTGTCAGATCAGCCTATGGTAGGACGGAATTTCATAACATTGCTTCTGTTTTGCTACTTCTTGCCTGATTGAGCATATTTGTTCTGGCCGGATGGGCTGACGTCACTGAACATATATATAAATGATCTCATTGGAAATGTATAGTTTGACCTCTGTCGTTTGGTTTTAACTCTGCCGGAGCCTTCGCTTGGAAACTGCTGGTCGACTAGTAATCCCAAGAGCCAAGAGGAAATCCGCAGGTTCGAGAGCGTCCTCCACACGGGACCGGGTGCTGTGAAATGCCACGCCCTCTGAGATTTGATCTGCAACCTCAGCGGAAGTTTTGAAATCTAGGCTCGTACCACACTCGTATTCTATAGCTTATTTCATGTCGACGATGTCTGCCTATTGCAACATCCGTGGCAGCCTGGTCCTCCTCGTAGGGAAAGGACCTCGAGTGCGGCTCCTTCACAGGGTTTCTTCATAATTCTCATGCTGAGGTTTTTAAGTTTTTCCTTGTCCTCTTGTAGCTTTTAGGTCAGGGGATGCTGTCATAATAATCTGTGGTCTGTGCATCTTTGGGACTTGTTGTGATTAAGGGTATCACAAGTACACTTGACTTCACACTGATATGGTTGATGATGGTGGCTAGTTTCCAGTTTAAATCTTGCTCAGGTCAAAAGGAGCAACTGGGTTGGCTTTGGTTGGTTTTTTCTTGGCCGGTCAGGCGGGCCGGCGTCACTGAAAATATATTATTAATGCCATTGGAAATTTGAAGTTTCACCCTTTGTCCGGTTTTAACGCTAATTCAGCTGGCGAAAGTGGCCAGTTTCAGGTTCTGTTTTCGCCCGGGTCCAAAAGAGCAAACTGGGCCGGCTCTGTTTTGCTTCTCCTTGCCCGTGTGAGCGCATTAGTTCCGATTGGGCGAACCGGGACACCAAACAGGAGAGCAGAAAGGAGAGGGTCGGGTTTTGGGGTCCGAGAGGGAAGCGGGCCGGGCCGAGCGAGCCAACGTCGGAGGTCGCCGGCGTATTGTTGCGCATAATAAACACACAAGCGATTGTACGCGGAACAAAAGCGAGGCGGCCATGAATGGGGGTTGAGGGGGGTTGGGGGCGACACATATTCGGAGACGTGCAGTGGACATGCCGGTACCAGGACCGGTACCAGACGCAGATGAGTTCCCATTCAACCACTTTTCAATGGAGTCCAACTTTCTCAACCAATTCACGCGTAGAAGTTTCTCGAAATGGGAGAGCCGGTGCCAGCCAATTTTTGCCATTTTGACTCCTTTTTGAAGGCCTGCACAAAAAGAGTTTTTAGGAGTTATATAGGCATAGAACTTATTAAAAGAAAGCTCATCTTTCGAAAGAAAAAAGTACGTTTATAGCTTTTACCATTGTTTAGTCAACAGCAGTTGATCATTGCTGTGTCTTGAAAATACTTGCTTCCCTGAAAACTTCAGAGAAAAACGTTTTCTAAAATGATACATATCAAGTACAACTTTCACTCGCATTTGACAAAAAACCCTGCCAAGATTTTCTCCCAAAATCAATCGGCACAGTGACAAAAGCTCCTGTTGCCATGGCAACTTGCCAGAATAACAGTTTACAGGTAATAAAAATGATAAACAACGTCATCCTTTTACCAATTAAAATCACCTTTTGAAAAATGTGAATTTATTTGATGGTCTTGAGGCTATCTTTGTCCCTTTTGGTTTTGATCTTTTCAACATAAAAGCTAAAAACGTATGGAAGCAAAAACGAAAGGAAAATTGCATCACATACATTTTTTTGCTTTAACTAATTCTGTTTCACTGATGAAGTATTTACTGAGTTTTCGTTCCAATTTATTCTTGACAAGATTCAGACTTTTCCTTACTTTTGGAATTGTTGAGCTACTGGGAGGCATCCGCCATATTGGGCGTGGCTGCGGAGCAAAAGGTGTGTCCTTACCTAAAAGATGAGTTCACAGCACAACGTGCGTCTGAAACTTTTACGTTTTACGGAGTGCAATTCATTTCTCATTAAAGTGGGGGTCTTAAAACTGCAACAAATAATAGAAAACAGGATAAGAACGCTAACATTAAAAATGCAAATACACAAACTCAAGGAATAAGGCAAAAGTGATGCTCATGTGGTTAGCCTAGTTCGGAAAACAGCTAGCTTCCAGGCTAACGCATGTTAATGTCTTTTGAATAGCTGGCTTTTAGAAAGCTATTAGACAGTAGTTGTTGGAAACTAATTCAAAACTTCCGAGAAAATTGGAAAACTAACCGAGAAAGAAAACAAAAACATAAGTGGGCCCCCAGGTAGAAGTTGATTCTGATTCTTTTGACAGTGTTGTTGCGACACGTGACTTGTCTGTTTGGCAGGGAGCGAAAACTAATACAAAAGCAGTCCAAGTGTTAAAATCGTGAACATTCGGACATACGTAAAGAAGGAAAAGAACCAGCGCCATTTACTGGAGGGAATGGGAAATTACAAAAACAGGAAAGTGAGTTTCATAAGTTCGGAGGGTGATTGAGCCAGGTGGGGGAAGCGGGGTCCTCCAAAGGAATCTTTCATAACAAAGTATAAAAAGTGACAAACAAGGGTTCACAAAACAACAAAATGTCCAAACAAAGCCAAGCTTGACAAAGTCCAAACCAGGAACAAAGACAGAAACCGGAAATGGAAAAGGCAAACTAACGAGTGGGCAACGCACTTCTAATAAAACAGGAAATGACAAAACAAAGGAAAAACAAACGTGCCATAGCAGTCAAATGAAAATGACCCAACACAGTGTGCTGTCCAAGCGGTCGTTGGAAATACTTGGTACAATTAGGGACAGGTGAGTGGATATTGAACACACCTGTACCCAGTTCCGAACCCGCTCGACGCCCCCCGGTGGAAGGAGGCTCACCAGACCCTAAGAGGGTTACTTTTTTCCAAATTCAAACGGCAGTGTGGGGATCTTGGGTTGCTATTGAGAGGTCCGTGAGATTGCAGCAGGGTGGGGGGTTTCCTTTATCAGGTTGAGGTGACGTGCAGGAGTGGGGGGCAGGAGAGACTAGGACTCTGTGGGGAGGGGGCACACTCTCAAGCCAACCACGACATCACGTAAACACTTTGTCCAATGTCCAACCATTCGTCTCCTCTTGACATCCGTCTCCTTTCAGGTGGATGATGTGACAAAGGGACGGCCCCCCCCACCCGACCCCCAATAAGTGGACTTTAGCCAATGGATCTGGTGCTATGTATGTCCGGTGGCGCACCAGGATTGACAGGGACATAAGATAAATCGCTTCAGTCGGTGTGGCTCCCCGTGCCAAAAAAGACAAAAATCAAACTTGATCAGAGTGGGCCAACTGCAGCCCGCAGCCCACAATCAGCACATGGGCTTTTTTAATCCGGCCTCCAAGCGAAAGAAACAAACAAAAAAAAAATCAAATTCTAATTGCAAATTGTTACGTTAGGGTGCAATCCATTCAAGTGCGGACACTCGTGTCAGATCGGCAGTTTTCAATGGCTATAGGGAGAAACAAAAGGCGCTTCGTAGAGGAATGGAACAGAAAAAGGGGAACAAAAAACCCCGTCCATATAAAAAGCGAGGCTGGAACAAATGGTTTTACTGATATGCGCAAGGTGCAAAGTGATTTTCTTGAGTTTTGTGGACGACTCAGAAGATCCGACTTTGAAAGGCAGTCAAAACTTTACTTATATTCGCTTGAGTCGAAACGAGCGGCAGGTCTGCCCAATTACTCGGTCAGTGCGTCGCTGCCCTCTCTCGGGCGCAAGAAGCTCACGGCTAGTCCGACACCCCGGGTCGGGTTGCTTCGTTTATGCGAACCCAACGGGGTACCTCCCTTGCCTCGTTCACAAACTCCATTTCTTCTTGGTCTGTGGCACAACCGTAGCCTGGAAAGGAAAAAACACACGTCAACTCCGGCGAATTGGCAAAACAAGCCTCTTGCCGACGGCTTGATTTATTTGTCATCCGATGCTTGTTTTTATTCTGCTCGCTTGCGATAAAGAATGGAGTTGTGTTTTTACTATCGGACTCCTGCAAAGGAGTTTGCTTATAATGCCTGCTCGTCCATTAGGTTGACTATTATTGCTGACCGTTTGATTACTCCACCTTAAGGGCGGATCTGCTTCTGTAACTTAGGAGATTTCAGAAAATGCAAGAGCTCATGGGAGGATTTTTAAAACACGTTGGAACCTTTATATCTTGAGGGTTTGGAGAGTCCGCTCCTGTTCTCCTCGCCAGCTCAATAATCATTGATGTCTTCTTACCAAATTTGAAGTGCCTGTTAAACTATAAATGTAACAATTGTTCCTTCGGGACAGATATTGTACGTCTTTAGGACCTTATACAGTCCTCTACTGTTCTCATCACGGTCCTGTTTTTGAGTGTCTACTAAACTCTAACCTTCTCCTTCGCTTACTGGAAGGTGTGTTGGGCCAGTCGGAGTGGTCCGAGTATTTCCCCGAGTGCGGCGGTTCCGGGCAGTCTCCGGTGGACGTGGTCAGCGCTCACGTTCAGTACGACTCCGCCTTGACCCCGCTAACCCCGCTAGGCTACGCGCAACACGCCGGCCGACCTTTCGCTCTCTACAACAACGGACACACGGGTAAGCGAAAAAAAAAAGAAAAAAAAGAAAAGGCTGCCCCAGATCGACAAAATTTGGCCCGCTCCCCTCAGCCGTGATCGAGCTGCCGGATTGGATGAGCCTGGCCGGTCTGCCGTGGCTCTTCTCGGCCGTCCAGATGCACTTGCACTGGGGCAGCGGCGGACAATCTTCCGGGGGCAGCGAACACACCGTGGACGGACGCCCCGCCGAGGCCGAGGTAGGACAGAGGGCGGGGCCGAGGGTCAGCGGAGGGCGGGTCGAGGGCGGGTCGAGGGCGGCTCTTCCGAGAGCTAGCTAACCCAGTTTACGTTCCGTGGCCAGCTCCACGTGGTGCACTACAACTCAGAGCTGTACCCGAACATCTCAACCGCCATGACGCAACGCCACGGCCTGGCCGTATTGGCCGTCCTCATCGTGGTAAGGTTCACGCCACCGCGTCGGGCAACCGACCAATCAAACGCCTCTACGTCCTCTCGTAGACCGGAGAGAAGAGAAACCCGTCCTATGACAACATTATCAACTTCCTGAGCCGCGTCAGACACGCAAGTAAGTTCCGAGCGCTTTGGATTGAGACCACCCTTCCCCTTTTTTTTTGTCATACAGTGAGGTCTATCACCTTACCTCTTAAAATAAAAGACACAATGAGACACAAGACAGATCGATTTCAGCGCAGGGACCAGAAATTTGTTGCCCAGGAGGTAAAGCGTTCGTCTCGGGATCAGGAAATCTCAGGTTCGATTCCCGGCTCCTCCGTGTTATATGTGGAAGTGTCCTCGGGCAAGACGCCGAATCCCCGATGCCCCCGATAAACAAGTAGCTCTCGGTTAATTATTATTTGTAAAAGGGTGTTGAGATTTGTCCATTTCTATGGCGCTCTTACTCGTGGAATTGCGGTAAGGCGTTTTCTATCGGGTGACGTCATTCCGTACGCACTATATATTTTCGTTACGCTGTGTTGTCGACGGCCACGTTGAATCGGAAGAAGACGAGTTCTTGTTTGCTTGCTGTTAAAAATAAATATTCTTAAAGACCCAACCACAATGTCCGGCTTATCTTCGCACGCACTCTGCGACATCCTTAACAAAGGGAAAGCGTGAAGCGCGATGTAAAGCGCTTCGGGAAGTCTTCAATGACTCGAAAAGCGCTGAATGAATGCAGGCCATTTAGATTTAGTCCTTTTACAATCATCCTACAATGTCCATTTTTCTTGACTTGTTCTACTCGTGACGGCCACCAGGGGAAAAGCGCAAATCCGACAGCTTTACAGCACCGATGCCTTTTAACTCTATACGTGCAATGAAGCGGTGTTTGTCTAAGGTCGAGCCACGAAAACAAATGAAGTTCAGAGAAAATCATTACAAATAATTCTGCAGTTTTGTTTGTAAAAGTTTAAATGGTCAGGAATGGCTTTAACATAGTCAACTGGTGCGCAGCTGTGAGTGAGGATGTCCCACCTTCCACCAGTGGCTGATATAGTATAAGTCAAATTTTTGAATTTGTTCTTGTTATTCGGTATTTTGCTAGTTTCAGTCACTAAATTTGAGGCTATATTTAAATGGTCTAACCGAGACCCAAACTGCATGAATTATTGGGGGTGCCAAACCTAGCTAAAGACACTCCAAGAGACCTAAAGTACAACTGTGTACGTTTTCAACAAAAATCGTTTTGGCCATTTCGGAGCCTATAAGTCCCGTACAAAGACACGCGCACATACTCACACAAAAATCGGGATTCATAAAGTAGATTGAATTTGTTGTGCTTGATGTCACAAAATCTGACAACTTTCCTCTTGGAACTATGTTTTGAAGACCCTCATTTCCGTTTTTTTGTATTAAAAAAAAAAAAAAATCAATTTTCTGTCCATTACTTTTCCCTCGTTTTTTTACAACACCATTTTATCTGGATTTTATCTGGAGAGCAATCGAGTCCTTTTTTCCTGAACCATCCTCATTGAGACTTTCGATATCTGCCATCGAGCAGACCAAAAAGTCCTGATCCCGGCCTTCGACGTACAGTCCCTGCTCCCGGAGGATCTTTCTCGCTACTACCGTTACAACGGCTCGCTGACGACGCCGCCTTGCCACCAGAACGTCATCTGGACTCTTTTCCACCAGAAGGTCCAGATCTCACAAGCTCAGGTCCGACCACCTTCCGCAAAACCCGTCTTCCGACTTTTTGCACTTCCTATCTTTCGTTCTGCTCCGTGTTTTAGCAATTTCCGGGGCCTTTCGTTTGCTTTTACCTAGCTAGGAAGAAATTAAAAGGTTTTGATCCGTTTTTGGGTCGATAGGATGGTAAAACATAATCCGTTTTGGTCTGTAGATAGGTATAATCTCTATGTTCTTGGTGAGTATTTAGGCAAAATTATTTGGATTTTGCGCATTAGGTGGTTAGGACCATCTGTTTTTTGGTCAGGAATTAGTCAGGGTCACCAAGTTTTGGTTGATAGTTAGTCTGGATTATCCAGTCTTCGGTGGGTACTTAGTCTTGGTCAGTTTTGGTCCGTGTATAGTATCATCCGCTGTTACGTGGGTAGATAGTTAGGATAATGATGCGTTTGGCTGGAAAGGATCCAAGTGCAGACACACATGTCAGATCGACAGTCTTTGTTAGGGATAAGGGATCCGACACAAGGCGCTCCGTAGAGGAAGGTAATGGAAAACGAGTACCAAAAAGCACAATACATATTGAAAGGGCAGGGCTGGAATAAATCCACTTTTACTCATTTATACGAAGCATAGACAATTCCACTGTCAGATCATCTGTTTTTTGGACAGTAGTAAGGTAGGATCACTTCGATTTTGAAGGATAGGTAAACAGGAATGATCTTTGTTAAGTAATTAGGATCATCCCGTTATTGGTTGGCAGATAGTGTTATCCGTTATTTGGTAGGAACAGAGTTAAGAACTTTGGGTTTTTGGTGGTCAGATTGTTGGAACAAACTGGCGTTTGTTCGGCAGATAGTTAGGGCCATCTTGATATCGGTAGGTAGATAGATGGGTTTTAATCTGTTTTTTTTTTTGATTGGCAGGTGGATGAAAATCATCTGGTTTGTGTTTGGCAGATAGTATCATCTGTTTTATTTTGGTCTCTGGCCAATAAATAGTGAAGAGTGTCAGTGTTTTTTGGTTCGTAGGTAAGAAGGTTTCAATGTTTTTTGGTACAGTTAGGATGATCAGGTTTTTGATAAGTAGTTTGTTTTTTTCGTCTGGTTTTGGTCGGTTGCTAGTTAAAAAGATCTATTTTTTTGTGGGAGGTAGGTTGGTAGGAGTCATCATTTTTTTCTAGCAGGTAGCTTTCCACTGGGCAGCGAGTACTATAGCGGTGGTCATTTGTATTTCGGGAGGTAGGCAGGTAGAGAAACATCCTGCTTTTGTTTCAAATCATTCTCGGCGTTCCAGTTTGTGAAAAGAAGAAAGACAAGACAAGAAAGTTGACTCGTTTTGGTCGTGGCAGCTCGCGAAGATGGAGAGCATCCTGTACTCCAGCAAGGCAGAAGAAGCGGATCGGATGTTGCTGCAGGACAACTATCGGGCCACGCAGCCGCTCAACAGCAGGCCCGTCTTTGCCTCCTTCACTGCAGGTGACGGATTTTTGCCCTCCTCCTCTTCCTCCACAAATTCCTCTATTTTTATGCACACGCTCTCCATCGCATTGCGAACACTACAAGACTATTTGATCCATTTCAAATAGCGTTAGTCTGAAATGATTCATAAAATAAGAAAAACGCCTTCTATTTTGTGCTGTATTCGATCATCTGGGGTCATTTATTCATTCGAGGTGAGGGGCGGAATTTGAAAACATTTTTCTGCCGCCATCGTCTGGCTTGAAGTCATGACCGCGGCCTTAGGCCACCTGTTCGAGATGCGCGTGCAAGTACTCGCAACTCTTCCTTTTACATCTTTTCTGGAGGTTGGAGTCGGCTTTTGGACTTTGCTAGAAGCAGGCTTCTTCTTCTGACAAATAGAACTGTAAAAAAGAACCTTGACGACACTCAGGACATCCCCCCCTTTTTTTCCTCCTACCTAATGTGTTCCGCCTCGAACAGCTTTACCGATAGTAAAGTCAAAGCGCATAGGCGCAGAGGAAAATAAAGCTTAAACTCTCTTTGGACTCAGTTGGGCATCGTCAACACATACTTAACAGAGAAGATATTTCACTTTCGACTTCTTAAGGACACCTCAAACGACGCAGCCCACCTTTGAAATAAAAACAAAAAACATCTTAAAGCATAGAAAAGGATGGTTAAACGAGCGTTACTTTCTACCTACCAAGTAGAAATACATTTTATTTCTTTTATAAAATCGTTGCAATCAAAATAAAGCAGACGGCAGTGGAAAAAAACAGCAAGACGGCATAAGTGAACAAAAAAGTACACAAAATAGGAGGCCAAGTGCATCTGCGAAAATCCAAAAGTGCCAAGAGAAAAAAAAACATAAAAGAAAGATGGTTAAATAATTGGAAATGATGAAAGATGGTTGTTTATTTTGATACAGGTTATCATGATCCATACAGTATGTCTCTCATCTCTCATCAGCTACACCGCTTATCCTCAGTAGGGTCGCGGGGGTGCTGGAGCCCATCCCAGCAATCTGAACTGGTTGCCAGCCAATCGCAGGGCACACAGGGACAGACAACTCGCTCGCTCATTCACACCTAGGGACAATTTGGACCGGCCAATTCACCTGAACTGCATGTTTTTGGAATGTGGGAGGAAACCGGAGTGCCCGGAGGAAACCCACGCAAGCACGGGGAGAACATACAAACTCCGCTCAGGAAGTCTGGAGCTGGATTTGAACCCACGCAGGAGGTTCCCAAGACACGAACTGTGCCGCACATGCGCTAACCACTGCGCCGCCGTGCTGCCCCATACAGTATGTATTCTTTAAAATCTCTTCATTAAACGATAATTTTTATAATTAAGTGCATCATTCTTTTATGCTTTTGTCTTTGAATTTAATTTCCATTGCTCCATTGAAAAGGAAAATGTTTGGATCACCCTCTTTTTCCACATTTTTTTTATTTTATGGAAGAATGACTTCTCCTGTCAATCAAAGGGGGTGGGTGGGGCCTGTGCCCGACCCTCAAGATCAATTGGTCTCTGTACTTATAGCCCCGCCTCCTGCACTTTGATTGACAGCAGGAGACCCAGCATTGACAAATCCAAAGGTGGTCGTGGAACAGGACATTTTCAAATGAGGTTTCGTGTTTTTGAGTCACGTCAGGTAGGACAATAGCTCGGAAGGTAGGGCCTTGCGACTGAAAGGTCACAGGTTCGATTCCGGGCTTAGAGAGAGACACTGACTGAACCACTAATGCCCCCATAAGCAGGTAAGCGCCCTGGATGGCTGTCGCCGGGTGAGAGTTTGTGTGTGCAGCACATTGTAAAGCGCTCTCGGAGGTCTTCGGTGATTGCAAAAGCGCAGACCGTTTACATTTACGGGAAGCAAACGCAGGACACGAGGGGACGGACAAACGAGGACGTGAAAAAAGCCCGACAGGGGGCGAAACTCACCGAGGAGAAGGTAGAGTGGAACCGGCACGACCCAGGACGGGAAGCTTGACAGAAACTTTAGAAAGTTATCTTGTGGAGGCCCGAGTCATGAAAAGATTCGGGAATCTCTCAAAGAAAATACCTGGTCCAGAAGATCTTGGGATGAGGAGCTTGTCGTCTTGGAGAGGGACAATATGAGCAGGATACTAAGACGAATCGGCAACATAGAGTGGGAGACCCACGTATTTATAGTAAAGGGTGGCTCATGAGGATTTGGAGAACCTGGGCCAGAATAGAAGGGGAGACTGGAAAAATGAGGCAACAATACCATCTCTTGGAGAAGGAGAGGGACTGCAGCCATCGAACCATGACGTTTTGTGTTTTTTAAGAAATTATTTCAAAAAGTATGACGTTCTTCAACATTTTCAAAAATGGGAATTCATTCATTTTGATGAAAAACGTAAATAGATGAGTGGATACACATTTAATTTTGCTCATGGTAGTGATAGGACGGCAGCACGGCGGATGAGCGGTTAGCGGCACAGTTATGAGGTCACGGGTTCAAATCTAGCATCTCGCTTTCCTGTGCGAAATCGCATGTTCTCCCATGCTTGCGCGGGTTTCCTCCGGGCGCTCGGGTTTCCTCCCACATTCCAAAAACATGCACGTTAGGGTCATTGGCTGGTCCAAATCGGTACGCTTGTATGTCTCTGTGAGCTCTCTGGAAAAATGGCAAGCAGTGGAGAACGTCCTCTGCCCACTGCCCCAAGATAGCTCTGGATGGGCTCCGCCAGCCCAACGCAGATAACGGACGCATGGATAGCGATAGCAGCAGCCAATCATCAGAGTCCGATCTGACAAATTGTTCCCATTTCGTTTTCTCTTCGCAGACTCGGACAAGGACCTTTCCTCAGGTAAGTGTCGGACGGCCCGAGCCGGCCTCTTTTTTCCCGTCTGAGCTTTTCCGACTCGCAGGCGAGGTGACCGCCATCGTCATCGGCGTGATGTGCGGCTGTGTGGGCGTGGCCGTCATCGTTCGCTTCCTGATCAAAACCGCCCGGTGAGTAAGCCCCGCCCGCCCGACAGGGCGACGCCGTTTTCCAAATTTTCCACCGTTTGACCTTCGTCTTCCGGCAGATTTTTGGCTTCCGTCCGCAGGCCGACGGGAACAGGTGGCGCTCGCTTCTCAATCTCGGTTTTGACTTTCCCGAGAGGGTCTTCAGCGCTTTTCGCCCGAAATACACATTTTGTTGCCTTCAGGTCCCGCGGATGAACTTATCTTAAATGATCTTAACTTGACTCGATGAGTCGGATTAACGAATGAACGAAGCTGCATTCTGTTTATGGTTTTATCGGCTGAGCAAGAAAGCCATTTAGAAAATATAGCATGGAAAAACGTATCCTCCCATAACAAAACAGCAACGTGCAGTCGGGGGAGGCCGTGCCTCACCTGTCGTCGTGAAAACATAAAATAAATTGTTCTCGTTTCACATCACAATTCTGGCATTTTCTGTCAAATTGGCCGAACTTTCGGATTATGAATATCATAAATGCCAGTTACGTGTACTCCGGTGAGGCAGGTGAGGCTGTGCTTCAAATTTTAAAGTAACTGGTTCAATTTATTCCGTGTAAAATTTGACATCACAATTTGGCCGACATCCGTTTCAAAATGTCTGATTTTTAACGATATGAATATTCATGATACCGGTGACCAGCAGACAGGGGAGACAAATAAGGCTGTGCCTCAGCCGTCATTGCGGATATATCAAATTAGCGGTTCCATATATTCAGTATAGAAATTCAACCTCATTTAACGGCAACATATTTTTTGCTGATTCAAAATGGTTGAATTTTCACACGATATTATGAATATTACGAATACAAAATACCAATTAACGTATCGCCTCGCTGATGGCCGTGAGGCGAAAGAGACGCATACCTCTGAACTTCATCCTGAGCTTGCAGATGCAGAGTGAAGCTTGTAATACTGTTACCCAGTGGCAGGGGGCAATAACGAGACCGATGATTCTCAATAAACAAAACAAAACAATTGAATTAGCGATAGCGTTCGCCATCTAACAGCAAGTCGAGCTACACGCTCATTTCTTTCTCGTTTTTTCATCATGAAGGATTACGTATCGATTCTTTTATTCAAAAAGACAGCATTTTTATAGAGAGTAGTCAAGTCGTGTTTATTTGTAAAGCCTTTAATCACAAGAAATCTCAGAGGGCTGTACGGACTACAGACTATCATTAAACAATACTATCCAGACGAATAACAAGAGGGTTCAGCAAATAAGCAAAAATAAACACAGTTTAGACGTTCGAATCCACGGGCAGGTGCTAAAAGGACACGTCGATTCTTAAAGTTCAGTACTCCCCAGTTAAAACCCGAAGGAATAATCCAATTCCTACCGCAACCTTGACGTGGAGCTCTAAGACGATGACATGGTGTTTTTCTATGCTACAGTTTGTAATTTGCTTTTTTTGCCCAGCCAATAAAATCATGAACATGATGTAGCTTCATTTTTTGGGTGAATCTGACTGTAATTTACCCGACGCCAACCACCCTGCACCTCACTGGCCCAGAATAAATCTAATGGCTCCAAATGCTAATGCTAACTAGCGTTTGTCTATAACGCAATCACCAACTGACTCTCACAGTTCTTCATCTTCTACTCAGAATCCTGGCGATCTGATGAGCAGACAGGAGCTAAAACGCGTCATTAATTAATGATCAATTCATTAATTGAGACAAGTCTAACAAATAAGTGATGATTTATCCACGACCCAATTAGCAACTGCTACCGATGAACAGAAAGGAGCTGAAACGTGTCACGATACGATTGACCGTCGATTCTTCTGAGTTGGTAGGAGCCATGTCTAACAAAGAACTCATTTAGTTGGTGTGTCAATGGGATCTGAAGGCAAAACGCTCTTTAGATCTAGTTGGGGGAATCGGACTTGGATCCCAAGCAGACAACGATGAGAAATTTGTCTCTGGCGCCGACGGCGCCCGCATTCCCTGGGAGAATTAAGGAGGTCGGGTTCTGAGAAGGCCGCTCGGGATTTGCCGAGAAAAGCAAAAGTTGCAGATAAACGCTGGAGATCCTCTTTGCTGTGCTTCAATAACAAAACTCAAATATGGTCGTATGTTTGGTTTTTTTATTTTTTTATGATCGTTTCCATTTTTTTTATTCACGATACTTCTACACACGAGCCACCTAAGACACAAAAAGGGAAGATTAGTGACTTCTTTGAAACAAGAATCTTGCCGACAGATGAGTAAAAAAACCAAGTTAGGAAAATTTCCCAACGCTACTTCAAGAGACCCTTCGAGACTGCCCACTGCTAGCATTAGTTTTCCCCAGTTCGCGCATGCCTTTAGGATCCCGCGTGATCGTGTTGTTTTTTGATGGCATTTTTTTGTCACTCGTGCTCCTTCACTCCTCCACCACCACGCATTTTCAGAAAGTCGGGAACGGATCCATTGGTTTTTGTCACGACCGGTACAAGCACGGGACCCAAATGCGTAACGTTTCACACGCTGCTTTATCAAGGGATCGGGGAAGTCAGGGCGAGAGGAAAGAGACAGCGATCTGGTGCTCGCTGGGCAGGAGGAGCGGGAAGCCCTCGCCAAGCAAGCGTGGTCGGAGATCGGAACAAGTCGGGTGGCCGGGACGAGCGGGAATCCAGGGATCGGGGATCGATAGAGGAAACGGAATCGGGCAGGATACGGGTAGCCGAGACAGGAGAACGGAGTTTGGATCGGGGATCGATACAGGAAAAAGGTCGGGATCAAAATGGTAGCCAGAGTCAAAAGTGCTTGCCTCGCATGCGCTGAGGTTCACTGACAGACTGACCCGGAGTGAACGAGACTAATAAGGGAACGAGTGGCAGCTGGGGCTGAACGAGTGAGCGCAGGTGAGGGCAATTGGTCATTCATGACAGTTTTGAGTCATTCTTTATTGGGAAAATGTGTCCTAGATATGAGAAATTCTGGATACGAGCACAATCTGAAAACACATTCATTTGTTTTCAGTTATTTTTTATTGGTAAAAATGATTCAAGTCATGAATGATTCCGGATGAGAGCAGCACCCCAGAAAGTGTAGATCTCGTAGGTGGAGGTATCTCTGTATTTCGTTAATTATTATTTTGACTTAATTTAGGAATTCTAATTTGAAATCCCTTTTTTGTGTATTTGTCCATTTCATTGCCTATTATTAATTCAGGTGGTTTTGGTCCTGCACACAAACAGAGCAGATTTGGGCAAAAAAAAAAAATCAATACTTTAATTGCCCATTTGAGCTTAATACTTGGCCCCTCCTCCATACTAACATAAGTAATAACGCTGCGATGCAATCAATGTTGATGATTCTTTTTTTTGTGTTTTTGTTTTTTGTTCCGTTATCCCCCCTCCTGTGATGCGGTTTTAGCTCCACCTCCAGCTGGGACGTCCTGACCAATCACCGGACGGCTCCCGCCCACAGGTCAACGACGGCCGAACCTTTCTCTATTCTAGCAAAACTTTTGTTTTTCAAACGCAGACTTTCGCCATTTCGAGCAAATCTTGTTTTTTGGAAAAGAGCAAAACACATCTTATACAGTGTAGGAAATGGGATTTGCATTTGAGAAAAGATCTAAAAAGTAAAACAATTCTCAAAATAAAGGGAAGTGTCTTCCATAGGCAGTATTGAATGATATTTATCCTTTTTCGAAATACAGAAATGATTTGTGTTTTTGTTCCCCGTATTCGTAACGTGGTAAAAAAGAAAACATATCACACACAAGGACGCAAGGAAAAATATCAAAAAACAGGAAAATAGTGGGGCAGCACGGCGGCGCAGTGGTTAGCGCTTGTGCGGCACAGTTCATGTCATGGGAACCTCCTGCGTGGGTTCAAATCCAGCTCCAGACTTCCTGTGCGGAGTTTGTATGTTCTCCCCGTGCTTGCGTGGGTTTCCTCCGGGCACTCCGGTTTCCTCCCACATTCCAAAAACATGCAGTTCAGGTGAATTGGCCGGTCCAAATTGTCCCTAGGTGTGAATGAGCGAGTGAGTTGTCTGTCCCCGTGTGCCCTGCAATTGGCTGGCAACCAGTTTAGGGTGTCCCCTGCCCACTGCCCGGAGATGGCTGGGATGGGCTCCAGCCCCCCCGCGACCCTAATGAGGATAAGCGGTACGGCTGATGAGATGAGATGAGGAAAATAGTGTTCTTGTTTCTATAAACTTGTGTGTTTTGCAAAATTAGGAAAATAAAAATGAACTGACAACAGTAATCAGTCAACTTTAGTATTTTTTATTCGAACGGAAAAGATGCGGGCATCAAATGATTGAAAAAATGAATAACTGAAGCCACAGCAAATCTGTCACTTGCAATCAGACAGAAAAAAATATTATTATTCACCCCCCCAGATAAGCCCCCCCTACCCTGTCAATTAGAGGTCACGTCCGTTCTAATGCAAGCTGCGAGACGATAATTGTTTTGATTTCAACACTATCAAACAAAAGAAATTGTTATAAAGTCAAGACTTTTATGCTTGTGCTTCCTTTGGGCCTTTCTTTGTTTTAAGACTCGCTTCCTTCTCCAGCCAAATGTAGAAAAAAAGGCTCTTCGCATCGGCTTTTCCTTGACTTTTCTTTCTATTTGGAACATCTTGTCTGACTCCTGTCCTTGTCCTATTTGACGACGTCCCAAGCAGATTGTTGGGCAAACTGGGCCCCCTAGCGGCCAGACGAGTAGCTACTGACTCACTGTCGCCATCTTGACATGATGCTTCTGTTTCAGGACGAAGGAAAGCGAGAAAGCGAACGAGAAGCAAGTGGAAATGGTCGTCAACTGCGCCTCGACTGCCCCGGTGGACATAAAGTAGCAGCCCGGGTGACTTCAATTAAAAAAAAAAAAACAAAAAATAAAACGCGAGAGAAAACACGCCCGATTCAGGAAACTCTTTTTGGGAACGTCGAAGCTCAAGAAGGAAGCAACGAGGACAGACAGACGTTAAATCTTTCACCAACTTTTTCATTTGCACACTTTGCTGGCGCTTTTTTTTTCCTCGCGTGGAAATATTCTGTATAAGCACGCTGCACTCGACGAAACGAGTTGGGAAGAACTGTCACACGCCCGCCTCGCAATCTCCATTCTTTTTGTTTTTGGTCCCTTTGCTCATTGATTATCTGTTTAAGATGTAAGCCACTCTTAGGGTTTGGTACCACTTTAGTGTCCCTGATATTCAAATAGTATTAGAATACGTATTTGTAGTATCTATAAAAATGTTTCATCCAGAAAATGTTTTTCAATGCATGTTAAGACGTTTAGTGCTTGAAAAAAGGACGCTATTGTTGCTTCATATTCATCCCGAGTGTTTTCATTCAAATTGATTTATGGTTTATTTATAGGCAATAAAATAAATGTATCATGTACTTGTAAATGTCTGCATGTTTGTTTATTCATAAATGTATATCGTCGGTGCTACATCTCTGTTCTTGTCATTTTTATTGCCTGAATGAAATAAGCAAAATTAGAACGAAAAATGTAATAAGAAGGAGATAATATTTTTTGAAATGGTAGTGACGATCTGATAGACATTGGATCAACCAACAAGATATGAAGGGTTAGGGTTAGGGTTAGGGTTAGTGTTAGGGTTAGGGTTAGGGTTAGGGTTAGGGTTAGTGTTAGGGTTAGGGTTAGGTTAGGAAGCAATCTTACTTTCTCAAGGTCCCCCCCAAAAAACTTTTGGGAGGTCCTTGGGAAACTAAGTTTCTGCACTCGCCATCCAGGAAGCTGGAGCGTTTCTCACCTGCGTTCGTTTAGTCCATCTGGGAAAAGAGTGTTAAGTCTTTCTATCCAGTGTCTTTCTGCCCTGCGTCTTTCCCTTTGATTCCAATTGCTATTTGTTTGCAGGCCCCATATTTCTAAAGCCTGTAGTCCATGTTGAATGAAGTGGGCGACAAGATGTGTATTATTTTGTCTAATATTCCTAATGTTGTAAATGTGTTGTGCTAATCTACATCTGATAGAATTTCCTGTCTCTCCTATATATTTAATGTCACAGTGTTTACACTTTATGACATATATACAGTTTTCCGTAGTAGGTGTGATTGTTTGTTTAATTAGATAGTTTGTGTTGGTGACGGTGTTCCTAACTGTGGTGGCTTGTTTGTAGAATGTGGGGCCCTGCGTTTGTGTTATGTTGATTTCTGGTAATTTACTTTTTACTATGTAATCTTTGAGATTTTTGTTTCTTTTAAAGGCTGAGATGATTTTGTAATCTTGGATTATGTCTGTGTTCTGTAGTGTCCGGTTTATATTTTGTCTAATTTTTCTATTAGCATTTTGGCTAAATTCTGAGTAGGTACTTATTAGGGGGATAATTTTCTGTGTGTCCCGTTGCCCTGTGGCTAAAAATGTTTTACGGACTTGCCTGAGGAACGATCTAGAGTATCCTCTTGGTCGCAGTGCCTTGAAAAGGGTTTGGGTGGCCTTTTCAAAGTCCGTACGTTGCGAGCAGATTCTGTGGAATCTGAGCAACTGTGATTTTATTAAGCCTCTGTAGGTGTGCTTTGGATGAAGGCTGTTTTTGTGTAAGAGTGCATGTGTGTCTGTGTCTTTAAAGAAGACCTTTGTGTCTAAAGTTTGTGTTTGAGTGAATGAGGGTCCCTTATAAGTAGTTGAGTCTAGAAAATCTATCTGGTGGTCATTTGTGGAGTGTTTGACCGTAATTGTGCTATGGTGTGTGTTGAGCATTTCTATGAATTTTTGAAATTCTTCTTTGCTATGTGTCCACGTTCCCCAAATGTCATCTAAGTACCTAAAATAATTGGTGGGTAGTTTGTCGCATTTTTCAAAAGCTGTTTCCTCCCAATGCGCCATGTAAATGTCAGCATAGGCAGGTGCAAACTTTTTACCCATGGCTGTGCCACTGATCTGTAAGTAGAATTCCTTGTTGAATTCAAAGTTGTTCCTAGTGAGGTTAATTTCTCGGAGTTGTATTAGTACTGTGTCTGGGCGTTTGTCGTCCGGGTATTTTTCCATCCAGCGCTTTACTGCTGTTAACCCTGCGACCGTGTTTATGTTTGTGTAGAGGCTATCTATGTCTATGGTAAATAAGATTGTTTCCTGCGTTATTTTAATCTGTTTTATTTTGTTTACGAAATCATATGTATCTTTAATGTAGCTATTATGTTTTGTGGATAGTGGAGTGAGAAAGTGGTCTAAGTATTCCGCGATCCTGTAGGATTCGCTGCCGCAATCTGAGACGATAGGTCTTCCTGTCGGCACTTCATACGGAATAGTCCACGTTAGTGGTGATTTGTGTATTTTAGGTAGCAGGTAAAATCTACGGGGTCTGGCTTCCTCTTCCCCTATTAGGTAGCGTTTTTGTTTTTTAGTTATATATTCATTTTCTAGAAGTGTTTGTAGGATATCTTCTATTTTCTGGGCTGTTTCTGGGTATATTGGTTTTGTTAATTTCTTATAATGTGACGTATTGTTTAATTGTCTGTGTGCTTCATATATATATTGTGTTCTGTCTAGGATAACTATTGCACTACCCTTGTCCGCTGGTTTAATAACTATCTGTTTGTTGTTAGCTAATTGAAAGAGGGCTTCACATTCTCCTCTGCTAAGGTTATCTTTGTCTCTGTGAGACTGCGGGTTTAATGTGTTAATTAGGCTTTGGTTATCCTCAATCACTTGTGTTATTATGTTAGGGATTTGGTTGTTTCTTGGTTCCCAATCAGATTTTGGTATGAAATGTTTTTGTTCCGAATCTTCTGACCTGTCGAAGAAGGCCGCTAATTTAAGCTTTCGGTGGAAATCTTGGATTTCCCCTCTCAGAATTTCCTTTTGTTTCTTACGAATATTTACCGTGGGGACAAACGATAAGCCTTTTTCTAGTAGACTAATCTGATTTTGTGTAGGTGTGAAGTTCTGAGCTAGTAGAATGATGTTCTTATACCCCTCCCTATTTGGGTTTGTGGGGGTGTTTAGTTTAAATTGTGTAGCCAGTGTTTTAACATCTTGTCTGCTGTCTTACCTGTCCAGTGGATCCCGTCCTCGGTGGTGTGGAAGTCCCGTTCTGGGAGTTTTGGTAGGCATGGCATGTTCCTGGAGATGTGGTCATTGATTTCCTCCAGGTTGAGTTTATGGGGCTCTTCTAGTTGCTGTGAGTAGTTGATCAGCGGTATCCAGATTTCAGCTGCTGGGAAGGTGGCCTTGGTGTTTTTCACCATCATCTGGAGTTGTTTTACCGCTGTCTTCTTAGGTTGTTGCTCCCTGTTGTTTATTCCAACCGACAGAATGACCCTCTGTACCTTGTAATTTCGTGGAGTTTTTTCTAGAAGATGTGCCATGTGGTAAAACGTTGCTCCGGGGTAGCTGTCGATCTGGAAGTCCTCTCTGGAGTAAGATTCTATCCTCGAGAGATTGGAATCCCCCAAGATTATATTTGGTTTGACCGCTGTAAGTGTCCATTGTTGAATTTTCCGGGGTGTTCTGGGATGTCTGTTTGGGTGAAAGGGGCTGTGGCTGGGGTTGGGTGTAGGGTTTGGGCCTAGGGTTGTAGGGTTTGGGTTAGGGTTAGGGTTTGGGTTAGGGTTAGGGTTAGGTCTTGGGTCCGGGTCATCTCTGGAGACAGGATTGGAGGTTCGCTTGGGCCTTTGTGGTCTTTGTGGAAGTGGCTTGGGACCTCTGTTGTCCTGTCGTCCAGAGGTTTCTTCTCCCCTTCCATTTTCCCGTCTCGGTGGTGTTCCCTGTGGTTCAGGGGGCCCCGTGGGACTCCCTGCCGTCCTCGTCCCCTTGGGCTTGGGTGTCTCCCTCAGCGAAGGTCCCCGAGGGGGACCGCCGGATCTGTCTAAAGGAGAGATAGTGTGGTTAAAATTATTTGAACTTACCTGGTCCTGGTTCTGAGTTGTTGTTCTTTGTGGTCTAGGGAGCCCCCTGGGACTTCCTGTTGTCCTCGTCCCTTCGCGTTCGTTTGTCTCATTCAGTGAAGGCCACTGAAGGGGACTGTCGGGTGTTTCTCCAAGCGAAGGTCCCCGAGGGAGACCGCAGGATCTGTCCCTGCTAACCCTAAAAAAAACAAAGGGGTTAGTATGTCGAAAATATCGAAAAATACGTAAGGGGGGGTAGTGTGTCGAAAATATGGAAAAAAAACAAAGGGGTTAGTATGTCGAAAATATCGAAAAATACGTAAGGGGGGGTAGTGTGTCGAAAATGTGGGAAAAAAAACCAAGGGGTTAATATGTCGAAAATATCGAAAAATACGTAAGGGGGGGTAGTGTGTCGAAAATGTGAAAAAAAACCAAAGGGGTTAGTATGTCGAAAATATCGAAAAATACGTAAGGGGGGGTAGTGTGTCGAAAATGTGGAAAAAAAACAAAGGGGTTAGTATGTCGAAAATATCGAAAAATACGTAAGGGGGGGTAGTGTGTCGAAAATGTTGAAAAAAAACAAAGGGGTTAGTATGTCGAAAATATCGAAAAATACGTAAGGGGGGGTGTGTGTCGAAAATGTTGAAAAAAAACAAAGGGGTTAGTATGTCGAAAATATCGAAAAATACGTAAGGGGGGGTAGTGTGTCAAAAATATGGAAAAAAAACAAAGGGGTTAGTATGTCGAAAATATCGAAAAATACGTAAGGGGGGGTAGTGTGTCGAAAATGTTGAAAAAAAACAAAGGGGTTAGTATGTCGAAAATATCGAAAAATACGTAAGGGGGGGTAGTGTGTCGAAAATGTGGAAAAAAAACAAAGGGGTTAGTATGTCGAAAATATCGAAAAATACGTAAGGGGGGGTAGTGTGTCGAAAATGTTGAAAAAAAACAAAGGGGTTAGTATGTCGAAAATATCGAAAAATACGTAAGGGGGGGTAGTGTGTCGAAAATGTGGGAAAAAAAACAAAGGGGTTAGTATGTCGAAAATATCGAAAAATACGTAAGGGGGGGTAGTGTGTCGAAAATGTTGAAAAAAAACAAAGGGGTTAGTATGTCGAAAATATGGAAAAATACGTAAGGGGGGGTAGTGTGTCAAAAATATGGAAAAAAAACAAAGGGGTTAGTATGTCGAAAATATCGAAAAATACGTAAGGGGGGGTAGTGTGTCGAAAATGTTGAAAAAAAACAAAGGGGTTAGTATGTCGAAAATATCGAAAAATACGTAAGGGGGGGTAGTGTGTCGAAAATGTGGGAAAAAAACAAAGGGGTTAGTATGTCGAAAATATCGAAAAATACGTAAGGGGGGGTAGTGTGTCGAAAATGTGGGAAAAAAAACCAAGGGGTTAATATGTCGAAAATATCGAAAAATACGTAAGGGGGGGTAGTGTGTCGAAAATGTGAAAAAAAACCAAAGGGGTTAGTATGTCGAAAATATCGAAAAATACGTAAGGGGGGGTAGTGTGTCGAAAATGTGGAAAAAAAACAAAGGGGTTAGTATGTCGAAAATATCGAAAAATACGTAAGGGGGGGTAGTGTGTCGAAAATGTTGAAAAAAAACAAAGGGGTTAGTATGTCGAAAATATCGAAAAATACGTAAGGGGGGGTAGTGTGTCGAAAATGTTGAAAAAAAACAAAGGGGTTAGTATGTCGAAAATATGGAAAAATACGTAAGGGGGGGTAGTGTGTCAAAAATATGGAAAAAAACAAAGGGGTTAGTATGTCGAAAATATCGAAAAATACGTAAGGGGGGGTAGTGTGTCGAAAATGTTGAAAAAAAACAAAGGGGTTAGTATGTCGAAAATATCGAAAAATACGTAAGGGGGGGTAGTGTGTCGAAAATGTGGAAAAAAAACAAAGGGGTTAGTATGTCGAAAATATCGAAAAATACGTAAGGGGGGGTAGTGTGTCGAAAATGTTGAAAAAAAACAAAGGGGTTAGTATGTCGAAAATATCGAAAAATACGTAAGGGGGGGTAGTGTGTCGAAAATGTTGAAAAAAAACAAAGGGGTTAGTATGTCGAAAATATGGAAAAATACGTAAGGGGGGGTAGTGTGTCGAAAATGTGGAAAAAACTCAAAGGGGTTAGTATGTCGAAAATATCGAAAAATACGTAAAGGGGGGTAGTGTGTCGAAAATGTTGAAAAAAAACAAAGGGGTTAGTATGTCGAAAATATGGAAAAATACGTAAGGGGGGGTAGTGTGTCGAAAATGTGGAAAAAAAACAAAGGGGTTAGTATGTCGAAAATATCGAAAAATACGTGAGGGGGGGTAGTGTGTCGAAAATGTGGGAAAAAAAACAAAGGGGTGAGTATGTCGAAAATATCGAAAAATACGTAAGGGGGGGTAGTGTGTCGAAAATGTGGAAAAAACTCAAAGGGGTGAGTATGTCGAAAATATGGAAAAATACGTAAGGGGGGGTAGTGTGTCGAAAATGTGGAAAAAACTCAAAGGGGTGAGTATGTCGAAAATATCGAAAAATACGTAAGGGGGGGTAGTGTGTCGAAAATGTTGAAAAAAAACAAAGGGGTTAGTATGTCGAAAATATCGAAAAATACGTAAGGGGGGGTAGTGTGTCGAAAATGTGGGAAAAAAACCCAAGGGGTTAATATGTCGAAAATATCGAAAAATACGTAAGGGGGGGTAGTGTGTCGAAAATGTGAAAAAAAACCAAAGGGGTTAGTATGTCGAAAATATCGAAAAATACGTAAGGGGGGGTAGTGTGTCGAAAATGTGGAAAAAAAACAAAGGGGTTAGTATGTCGAAAATATCGAAAAATACGTAAGGGGGGGTAGTGTGTCGAAAATGTGGAAAAAAAACAAAGGGGTTAGTATGTCGAAAATATCGAAAAATACGTAAGGGGGGGTAGTGTGTCGAAAATATGGAAAAAAAAACAAAAGGATTAGTATGTCGAAAATATCGAAAAATACGTAAGGGGGGGTAGTGTGTCGAAAATGTTGAAAAAAAACAAAGGGGTTAGTATGTCGAAAATATCGAAAAATACGTAAGGGGGGGTAGTGTGTCGAAAATGTTGAAAAAAAACAAAGGGGTTAGTATGTCGAAAATATCGAAAAATACGTAAGGGGGGGTAGTGTGTCGAAAATGTTGAAAAAAAACAAAGGGGTTAGTATGTCGAAAATATGGGAAAATACGTAAGGGGGGGTAGTGTGTCGAAAATGTGGGAAAAAAAACAAAGGGGTTAGTTAGTCGAAAATATCGAAAAATACGTAAGGGGGGGTAGTGTGTCGAAAATGTGGAAAAAACTCAAAGGGGTGAGTATGTCGAAAATATCGAAAAATACGTAAGGGGGGGTAGTGTGTCGAAAATGTGGAAAAAAAACAAAGGGGTTAGTATGTCCAAAATATCGAAAAATACGTAAGGGGGGGTAGTGTGTCGAAAATGTGGAAAAAAAAACAAAGGGATTAGTATGTCGAAAATATGGAAAAATACGTAAGGGGGGGTAGTGTGTCGAAAATGTGGAAAAAACTCAAAGGGGTGAGTATGTCGAAAATATCGAAAAATACGTAAGGGGGGGTAGTGTGTCGAAAATGTGGAAAAAACTCAAAGGGGTGAGTATGTCGAAAATATCGAAAAATACGTAAGGGGGGGTAGTGTGTCGAAAATGTTGAAAAAAAACAAAGGGGTTAGTATGTCGAAAATATGGAAAAATACGTAAGGGGGGGTAGTGTGTCGAAAATGTGGAAAAAACTCAAAGGGGTGAGTATGTCGAAAATATCGAAAAATACGTAAGGGGGGGTAGTGTGTCGAAAATGTTGAAAAAAAACAAAGGGGTTAGTATGTCGAAAATATGGAAAAATACGTAAGGGGGGGTAGTGTGTCGAAAATGTGGAAAAAAAAACAAAGGGATTAGTATGTCGAAAATATGGAAAAATACGTAAGGGGGGGTAGAGTGTCGAAAATGTGGAAAAAAAACAAAGGGGTTAGTATGTCGAAAATGTCGAAAATACGTAAGGGGGGGTAGTGTGTCGAAAATGTGGGAAAAAAAACAAAGGGGTTAGTATGTCGAAAATATCGAAAAATACGTAAGGGGCGGTAGTGTGTCGAAAATGTGGAAAAAACTCAAAGGGGTGAGTATGTCGAAAATATCGAAAAATACGTAAGGGGGGGTAGTGTGTCGAAAATGTGGAAAAAAAACAAAGGGGTTAGTATGTCCAAAATATGGAAAAATACGTAAGGGGGGGTAGTGTGTCGAAAATGTGGAAAAAACTCAAAGGGGTTAGTATGTCGAAAATATCGAAAAATACGTAAGGGGGGGTAGTGTGTCGAAAATGTTGAAAAAAAACAAAGGGGTTAGTATGTCGAAAATATCGAAAAATACGTAAGGGGGGGTAGTGTGTCGAAAATATGGAAAAAAAAACAAAGGGATTAGTATGTCGAAAATATCGAAAAATACGTAAGGGGGGGTAGTGTGTCGAAAATGTTGAAAAAAAACAAAGGGGTTAGTATGTCGAAAATATGGAAAAATACGTAAGGGGGGGTAGTGTGTCGAAAATGTGGAAAAAACTCAAAGGGGTGAGTATGTCGAAAATATCGAAAAATACGTAAGGGGGGGTAGTGTGTCGAAAATGTGGAAAAAAAACAAAGGGGTTAGTATGTCGAAAATATCGAAAAATACGTAAGGGGGGGTAGTGTGTCGAAAATGTTGAAAAAAAACAAAGGGGTTAGTATGTCCAAAATATGGAAAAATACGTAAGGGGGGGTAGTGTGTCGAAAATGTTGAAAAAAAACAAAGGGGTTAGTATGTCGAAAATATCGAAAAATACGTAAGGGGGGGTAGTGTGTCGAAAATGTTGAAAAAAAACAAAGGGGTTAGTATGTCGAAAATATGGAAAAATACGTAAGGGGGGGTAGTGTGTCAAAAATATGGAAAAAAAACAAAGGGGTTAGTATGTCGAAAATATCGAAAAATACGTAAGGGGGGGTAGTGTGTCGAAAATGTTGAAAAAAAACAAAGGGGTTAGTATGTCGAAAATATCGAAAAATACGTAAGGGGGGGTAGTGTGTCGAAAATGTGGAAAAAAAACAAAGGGGTTAGTATGTCGAAAATATCGAAAAATACGTAAGGGGGGGTAGTGTGTCGAAAATGTTGAAAAAAAACAAAGGGGTTAGTATGTCGAAAATATCGAAAAATACGTAAGGGGGGGTAGTGTGTCGAAAATGTTGAAAAAAAACAAAGGGGTTAGTATGTCGAAAATATGGAAAAATACGTAAGGGGGGGTAGTGTGTCGAAAATGTGGAAAAAACTCAAAGGGGTGAGTATGTCGAAAATATCGAAAAATACGTAAGGGGGGGTAGTGTGTCGAAAATGTGGGAAAAAAAACAAAGGGGTTAGTATGTCGAAAATATCGAAAAATACGTAAGGGGGGGTAGTGTGTCGAAAATGTGGAAAAAACTCAAAGGGGTGAGTATGTCGAAAATATGGAAAAATACGTAAGGGGGGGTAGTGTGTCGAAAATGTGGAAAAATACGTAAGGGGGGGTAGTGTGTCGAAAATGTGGAAAAAAAAACAAAGGGATTAGTATGTCGAAAATATCGAAAAATACGTAAGGGGGGTAGTGTGTCGAAAATGTGGAAAAAAAAACAAAGGGGTTAGTATGTCGAAAATATGGAAAAATACGTAAGGGGGGGTAGTGTGTCGAAAATGTGGAAAAAAAAACAAAGGGATTAGTATGTCGAAAATATCAAAAAATACGTAAGGGGGGTAGTGTGTCGAAAATGTGGAAAAAAAACAAAGGGGTTAGTATGTCGAAAATATCGAAAAATACGTAAGGGGGGGTAGTGTGTCGAAAATGTTGAAAAAAAACAAAGGGGTTAGTATGTCGAAAATATCGAAAAATACGTAAGGGGGGGTAGTGTGTCGAAAATGTTGAAAAAAAACAAAGGGGTTAGTATGTCGAAAATATCGAAAAATACGTAAGGGGGGGTAGTGTGTCGAAAATGTTGAAAAAAAACAAAGGGGTTAGTATGTCGAAAATATCGAAAAATACGTAAGGGGGGGTAGTGTGTCGAAAATGTTGAAAAAAAACAAAGGGGTTAGTATGTCGAAAATATGGGAAAATACGTAAGGGGGGGTAGTGTGTCGAAAATGTTGAAAAAAAACAAAGGGGTTAGTATGTCGAAAATATCGAAAAATACGTAAGGGGGGGTAGTGTGTCGAAAATGTGGAAAAAAAACAAAGGGGTTAGTATGTCGAAAATATCGAAAAATACGTAAGGGGGGGTAGTGTGTCGAAAATGTTGAAAAAAAACAAAGGGGTTAGTATGTCGAAAATATGGAAAAATACGTAAGGGGGGGTAGTGTGTCGAAAATGTGGAAAAAACTCAAAGGGGTGAGTATGTCGAAAATATCGAAAAATACGTAAGGGGGGGTAGTGTGTCGAAAATGTTGAAAAAAAACAAAGGGGTTAGTATGTCGAAAATATCGAAAAATACGTAAGGGGGGGTAGTGTGTCGAAAATGTTGAAAAAAAACAAAGGGGTTAGTATGTCGAAAATATCGAAAAATACGTAAGGGGGGGTAGTGTGTCGAAAATGTTGAAAAAAAACAAAGGGGTTAGTATGTCGAAAATATGGGAAAATACGTAAGGGGGGGTAGTGTGTCGAAAATGTGGGAAAAAAAACAAAGGGGTTAGTTAGTCGAAAATATCGAAAAATACGTAAGGGGGGGTAGTGTGTCGAAAATGTGGAAAAAACTCAAAGGGGTGAGTATGTCGAAAATATCGAAAAATACGTAAGGGGGGGTAGTGTGTCGAAAATGTGGAAAAAAAACAAAGGGGTTAGTATGTCCAAAATATCGAAAAATACGTAAGGGGGGGTAGTGTGTCGAAAATGTGGAAAAAAAACAAAGGGGTTAGTATGTCGAAAATATCGAAAAATACGTGAGGGGGGGTAGTGTGTCGAAAATGTGGGAAAAAAAACAAAGGGGTTAGTATGTCGAAAATATCGAAAAATACGTAAGGGGGGGTAGTGTGTCGAAAATGTGGAAAAAACTCAAAGGGGTGAGTATGTCGAAAATATGGAAAAATACGTAAGGGGGGGTAGTGTGTCGAAAATGTGGAAAAAAAACAAAGGGGTTAGTATGTCGAAAATATCGAAAAATACGTAAGGGGGGGTAGTGTGTCGAAAATATGGAAAAAAAAACAAAGGGGTTAGTATGTCGAAAATATCGAAAAATACGTAAGGGGGGGTAGTGTGTCGAAAATATGGAAAAAAAAACAAAAGGATTAGTATATCGAAAATATGGAAAAATACGTAAGGGGGGGTAGTGTGTCGAAAATGTGGAAAAAAAAACAAAAGGATTAGTATATCGAAAATATCGAAAAATACGTAAGGGGCGGTAGTGTGTCGAAAATGTGGAAAAAAAACAAAGGGGTTAGTATGTCCAAAATATGGAAAAATACGTAAGGGGGGGTAGTGTGTCGAAAATGTGGAAAAAACTCAAAGGGGTTAGTATGTCGAAAATATCGAAAAATACGTAAGGGGGGGTAGTGTGTCGAAAATGTTGAAAAAAAACAAAGGGGTTAGTATGTCGAAAATATCGAAAAATACGTAAGGGGGGGTAGTGTGTCGAAAATGTTGAAAAAAAACAAAGGGGTTAGTATGTCGAAAATATCGAAAAATACGTAAGGGGGGGTAGTGTGTCCAAAATGTTGAAAAAAAACAAAGGGGTTAGTATGTCGAAAATATGGAAAAATACGTAAGGGGGGGTAGTGTGTCGAAAATGTGGAAAAAACTCAAAGGGGTGAGTATGTCGAAAATATCGAAAAATACGTAAGGGGGGGTAGTGTGTCGAAAATGTGGGAAAAAAAACAAAGGGGTTAGTATGTCGAAAATATCGAAAAATACGTAAGGGGGGGGTAGTGTGTCGAAAATGTGGAAAAAAAAAAAAGGGATTAGTATGTCGAAAATATGGAAAAATACGTAAGGGGGGGTAGTGTGTCCAAAATGTGGAAAAAAAACAAAGGGGTTAGTATGTCGAAAATATCGAAAAATACGTAAGGGGGGGTAGTGTGTCGAAAATGTTGAAAAAAAACAAAGGGGTGAGTATGTCGAAAATATCGAAAAATACGTAAGGGGGGGTAGTGTGTCGAAAATGTTGAAAAAAAACAAAGGGGTTAGTATGTCGAAAATATCGAAAAATACGTAAGGGGGTGTAGTGTGTCGAAAATGTTGAAAAAAAACAAAGGGGTTAGTATGTCGAAAATATCGAAAAATACGTAAGGGGGGGTAGTGTGTCGAAAATGTTGAAAAAAAACAAAGGGGTTAGTATGTCGAAAATATCGAAAAATACGTAAGGGGGGGTAGTGTGTCGAAAATGTGGAAAAAAAACAAAGGGGTTAGTATGTCGAAAATATCGAAAAATACGTAAGGGGGGGTAGTGTGTCGAAAATGTTGAAAAAAAACAAAGGGGTTAGTATGTCGAAAATATCGAAAAATACGTAAGGGGGGGTAGTGTGTCGAAAATGTGGAAAAAAAACAAAGGGGTTAGTATGTCGAAAATATCGAAAAATACGTAAGGGGGGGTAGTGTGTCGAAAATGTGGAAAAAAAACAAAGGGGTTAGTATGTCGAAAATATCGAAAAATACGTAAGGGGGGGTAGTGTGTCGAAAATGTGGAAAAAAAACAAAGGGGTTAGTATGTCGAAAATATCGAAAAATACGTAAGGGGGGGTAGTGTGTCGAAAATGTGGAAAAAAAACAAAGGGGTTAGTATGTCGAAAATATCGAAAAATACGTAAGGGGGGGTAGTGTGTCGAAAATGTGGGAAAAAAAACAAAGGGGTTAGTATGTCGAAAATATCGAAAAATACGTAAGGGGGGGTAGTGTGTCGAAAATGTGGAAAAAACTCAAAGGGGTGAGTATGTCGAAAATATCGAAAAATACGTAAGGGGGGGTAGTGTGTCGAAAATGTTGAAAAAAAACAAAGGGGTTAGTATGTCGAAAATATGGAAAAATACGTAAGGGGGGGGTAGTGTGTCGAAAATGTGGAAAAAAAACAAAGGGGTTAGTATGTCGAAAATATCGAAAAATACGAAAGGGGGGGTAGTGTGTCGAAAATGTGGGAAAAAAAACAAAGGGGTGAGTATGTCGAAAATATCGAAAAATACGTAAGGGGGGGGTAGTGTGTCGAAAATGTGGAAAAAACTCAAAGGGGTGAGTATGTCGAAAATATGGAAAAATACGTAAGGGGGGGTAGTGTGTCGAAAATGTGGAAAAAAAACAAAGGGGTTAGTATGTCGAAAATATCGAAAAATACGTAAGGGGGGGTAGTGTGTCGAAAATGTGGAAAAAAAACAAAGGGGTTAGTATGTCGAAAATATCGAAAAATACGTAAGGGGGGGTAGTGTGTCGAAAATGTGGAAAAAAAACAAAGGGGTTAGTATGTCGAAAATATCGAAAAATACGTAAGGGGGGGTAGTGTGTCGAAAATGTTGAAAAAAAACAAATGGGTTAGTATGTCGAAAATATCGAAAAATACGTAAGGGGGGGTAGTGTGTCGAAAATGTTGAAAAAAAACAAAGGGGTTAGTATGTCGAAAATATCGAAAAATACGTAAGGGGGGGTAGTGTGTCGAAAATGTTGAAAAAAAACAAAGGAGTTAGTATGTCGAAAATATGGGAAAATACGTAAGGGGGGGTAGTGTGTCGAAAATGTGGGAAAAAAAACAAAGGGGTTAGTTAGTCGAAAATATCGAAAAATACGTAAGGGGGGGTAGTGTGTCGAAAATGTGGAAAAAACTCAAAGGGGTGAGTATGTCGAAAATATCGAAAAATACGTAAGGGGGGGTAGTGTGTCGAAAATGTGGAAAAAAAACAAAGGGGTTAGTATGTCCAAAATATCGAAAAATACGTAAGGGGGGGTAGTGTGTCGAAAATGTGGAAAAAAAACAAAGGGGTTAGTATGTCGAAAATATGGAAAAATACGTAAGGGGGGGTAGTGTGTCGAAAATGTGGAAAAAACTCAAAGGGGTGAGTATGTCGAAAATATCGAAAAATACGTAAGGGGGGGTAGTGTGTTGAAAATGTTGAAAAAAAACAAAGGGGTTAGTATGTCGAAAATATCGAAAAATACGTAAGGGGGGGTAGTGTGTCGAAAATGTTGAAAAAAAACAAAGGGGTTAGTATGTCGAAAATATGGAAAAATACGTAAGGGGGGGTAGTGTGTCGAAAATGTGGAAAAAAAAACAAAGGGATTAGTATGTCGAAAATATGGAAAAATACGTAAGGGGGGGTAGAGTGTCGAAAATGTGGAAAAAAAACAAAGGGGTTAGTATGTCGAAAATGTCGAAAATACGTAAGGGGGGGTAGTGTGTCGAAAATGTGGAAAAAAAACAAAGGGGTTAGTATGTCCAAAATATGGAAAAATACGTAAGGGGGGGTAGTGTGTCGAAAATGTGGAAAAAACTCAAAGGGGTTAGTATGTCGAAAATATCGAAAAATACGTAAGGGGGGGTAGTGTGTCGAAAATGTTGAAAAAAAACAAAGGGGTTAGTATGTCGAAAATATCGAAAAATACGTAAGGGGGGGTAGTGTGTCGAAAATATGGAAAAAAAAACAAAGGGATTAGTATGTCGAAAATATCGAAAAATACGTAAGGGGGTGTAGTGTGTCGAAAATGTGGAAAAAACTCAAAGGGGTGAGTATGTCGAAAATATCGAAAAATACGTAAGGGGGGGTAGTGTGTCGAAAATGTGGGAAAAAAAACAAAGGGGTTAGTATGTCGAAAATATCGAAAAATACGTAAGGGGGGGTAGTGTGTCGAAAATGTGGAAAAAAAAAAAAGGGATTAGTATGTCGAAAATATGGAAAAATACGTAAGGGGGGGTAGTGTGTCCAAAATGTGGAAAAAAAACAAAGGGGTGAGTATGTCGAAAATATCGAAAAATACGTAAGGGGGGTAGTGTGTCGAAAATGTTGAAAAAAAACAAAGGGGTTAGTATGTCGAAAATATCGAAAAATACGTAAGGGGGGGTAGTGTGTCGAAAATGTTGAAAAAAAACAAAGGGGTTAGTATGTCGAAAATATCGAAAAATTCGTAAGGGGGGGTAGTGTGTTGAAAATGTGGAAAAAAAACAAAGGGGTTAGTATGTCGAAAATATCGAAAAATACGTAAGGGGGGTAGTGTGTCGAAAATGTGGAAAAAACTCAAAGGGGTTAGTATGTCGAAAATATCGAAAAATACGTAAGGGGGGGTAGTGTGTCGAAAATGTTGAAAAAAAACAAAGGGGTGAGTATGTCGAAAATATCGAAAAATACGTAAGGGGGGGTAGTGTGTCGAAAATGTTGAAAAAAAACAAAGGGGTTAGTATGTCGAAAATATCGAAAAATACGTAAGGGGGGGTAGTGTGTCGAAAATGTGGAAAAAAAACAAAGGGGTTAGTATGTCGAAAATATCGAAAAATACGTAAGGGGGGGTAGTGTGTCGAAAATGTGGAAAAAAAACAAAGGGGTTAGTATGTCGAAAATATCGAAAAATACGTAAGGGGGGGGGTAGTGTGTCGAAAATGTTGAAAAAAAACAAAGGGGTTAGTATGTCCAAAATATGGAAAAATACGTAAGGGGGGGTAGTGTGTCGAAAATGTTGAAAAAAAACAAAGGGGTTAGTATGTCGAAAATATCGAAAAATACGTAAGGGGGGGTAGTGTGTCGAAAATGTTGAAAAAAAACAAAGGGGTTAGTATGTCGAAAATATGGAAAAATACGTAAGGGGGGGTAGTGTGTCAAAAATATGGAAAAAAAACAAAGGGGTTAGTATGTCGAAAATATCGAAAAATACGTAAGGGGGGGTAGTGTGTCGAAAATGTTGAAAAAAAACAAAGGGGTTAGTATGTCGAAAATATCGAAAAATACGTAAGGGGGGGTAGTGTGTCGAAAATGTTGAAAAAAAACAAAGGGGTTAGTATGTCGAAAATATGGAAAAATACGTAAGGGGGGGGTAGTGTGTCAAAAATATGGAAAAAAAACAAAGGGGTTAGTATGTCGAAAATATCGAAAAATACGTAAGGGGGGGTAGTGTGTCGAAAATGTTGAAAAAAAACAAAGGGGTTAGTATGTCGAAAATATCGAAAAATACGTAAGGGGGGGTAGTGTGTCGAAAATGTGGAAAAAAAACAAAGGGGTTAGTATGTCGAAAATATCGAAAAATACGTAAGGGGGGGTAGTGTGTCGAAAATGTTGAAAAAAAACAAAGGGGTTAGTATGTCGAAAATATGGAAAAATACGTAAGGGGGGGTAGTGTGTCGAAAATGTGGAAAAAACTCAAAGGGGTGAGTATGTCGAAAATATCGAAAAATACGTAAGGGGGGGGTAGTGTGTCGAAAATGTTGAAAAAAAACAAAGGGGTTAGTATGTCGAAAATATCGAAAAATACGTAAGGGGGGGTAGTGTGTCGAAAATGTGGGAAAAAAACAAAGGGGTTAGTATGTCGAAAATATGGAAAAATACGTAAGGGGGGGTAGTGTGTCGAAAATGTGGAAAAAAAAACAAAGGGATTAGTATGTCGAAAATATCGAAAAATACGTAAGGGGGGGTAGTGTGTCGAAAATGTGGAAAAAAAACAAAGGGGTTAGTATGTCGAAAATATCGAAAAATACGTAAGGGGGGGTAGTGTGTCGAAAATGTTGAAAAAAAACAAAGGGGTTAGTATGTCGAAAATATCGAAAAATACGTAAGGGGGGGTAGTGTGTCGAAAATGTTGAAAAAAAACAAAGGGGTTAGTATGTCGAAAATATCGAAAAATACGTAAGGGGGGGTAGTGTGTCGAAAATGTTGAAAAAAAACAAAGGGGTTAGTATGTCGAAAATATGGGAAAATACGTAAGGGGGGGTAGTGTGTCGAAAATGTGGGAAAAAAAACAAAGGGGTTAGTTAGTCGAAAATATCGAAAAATACGTAAGGGGGGGTAGTGTGTCGAAAATGTGGAAAAAACTCAAAGGGGTGAGTATGTCGAAAATATCGAAAAATACGTAAGGGGGGGTAGTGTGTCGAAAATGTGGAAAAAAAACAAAGGGGTTAGTATGTCCAAAATATCGAAAAATACGTAAGGGGGGGTAGTGTGTCGAAAATGTGGAAAAAAAACAAAGGGGTTAGTATGTCGAAAATATCGAAAAATACGTAAGGGGGGGTAGTGTGTCGAAAATGTGGAAAAAACTCAAAGGGGTGAGTATGTCGAAAATATGGAAAAATACGTAAGGGGGGGTAGTGTGTCGAAAATGTGGAAAAAACTCAAAGGGGTGAGTATGTCGAAAATATGGGAAAATACGTAAGGGGGGGTAGTGTGTCGAAAATGTGGGAAAAAAAACAAAGGGGTTAGTTAGTCGAAAATATCGAAAAATACGTAAGGGGGGGTAGTGTGTCGAAAATGTGGAAAAAACTCAAAGGGGTGAGTATGTCGAAAATATCGAAAAATACGTAAGGGGGGGTAGTGTGTCGAAAATGTGGAAAAAAAACAAAGGGGTTAGTATGTCCAAAATATCGAAAAATACGTAAGGGGGGGTAGTGTGTCGAAAATGTGGAAAAAAAACAAAGGGGTTAGTATGTCGAAAATATCGAAAAATACGTAAGGGGGGGTAGTGTGTCGAAAATGTGGAAAAAACTCAAAGGGGTGAGTATGTCGAAAATATCGAAAAATACGTAAGGGGGGGTAGTGTGTCGAAAATGTGGAAAAAAAACAAAGGGGTTAGTATGTCCAAAATATCGAAAAATACGTAAGGGGGGGTAGTGTGTCGAAAATGTGGAAAAAAAACAAAGGGGTTAGTATGTCGAAAATATCGAAAAATACGTAAGGGGGGGGTAGTGTGTCGAAAATGTGGGAAAAAAAACCAAGGGGTTAATATGTCGAAAATATCGAAAAATACGTAAGGGGGGGGTAGTGTGTCGAAAATGTGAAAAAAAACCAAAGGGGTTAGTATGTCGAAAATATCGAAAAATACGTAAGGGGGGGTAGTGTGTCGAAAATGTGGAAAAAAAACAAAGGGGTTAGTATGTCGAAAATATCGAAAAATACGTAAGGGGGGGTAGTGTGTCGAAAATGTTGAAAAAAAACAAAGGGGTTAGTATGTCGAAAATATGGAAAAATACGTAAGGGGGGGTAGTGTGTCGAAAATGTGGAAAAAAAACAAAGGGATTAGTATGTCGAAAATATGGAAAAATACGTAAGGGGGGGTAGTGTGTCGAAAATGTGGAAAAAAAACAAAGGGGTTAGTATGTCGAAAATATCGAAAATACGTAAGGGGGGGTAGTGTGTCGAAAATGTTGAAAACAAACAAAGGGGTGAGTATGTCGAAAATATCGAAAAATACGTAAGGGGGGGGTAGTGTGTCGAAAATGTTGAAAACAAACAAAGGGGTTAGTATGTCGAAAATATCGAAAAATACGTAAGGGGGGGTAGTGTGTCGAAAATGTGGAAAAAACTCAAAGGGGTGAGTATGTCGAAAATATCGAAAAATACGTAAGGGGGGGTAGTGTGTCGAAAATGTGGAAAAAAAAAAAAAGGGATTAGTATGTCGAAAATATGGAAAAATACGTAAGGGGGGGTAGTGTGTCGAAAATGTGGAAAAAAAACAAAGGGGTTAGTATGTCGAAAATATCGAAAAATACGTAAGGGGGGGTAGTGTGTCGAAAATGTGGGAAAAAAAAACAAAGGGGTTAGTATGTCGAAAATATCGAAAAATACGTAAGGGGGGGTAGTGTGTCGAAAATGTGGAAAAAAAACAAAGGGGTTAGTATGTCGAAAATATCGAAAAATACGTAAGGGGGGGTAGTGTGTCGAAAATGTGAAAAAAAACAAAGGGGTTAGTATGTCGAAAATATCGAAAAATACGTAAGGGGGGGTAGTGTGTCGAAAATGTGAAAAAAAACAAAGGGGTTAGTATGTCGAAAATATCGAAAAATACGTAAGGGGGGGTAGTGTGTCGAAAATGTGGAAAAAAAACAAAGGGGTTAGTATGTCGAAAATATCGAAAAATGCGTAAGGGGGGGTAGTGTGTCGAAAATGTGGAAAAAAAACAAAGGGGTTAGTATGTCGAAAATATGGAAAAATACGTAAGGGGGGGTAGTGTGTCGAAAATGTGGAAAAAAAACAAAGGGGTTAGTATGTCGAAAATATGGAAAAATACGTAAGGGGGGGTAGTGTGTCGAAAATGTGGAAAAAAAAACAAAGGGGTTAGTATGTCGAAAATATGGAAAAATACGTAAGGGGGGGTAGTGTGTCGAAAATGTGGAAAAAAAACAAAGGGGTTAGTATGTCGAAAATATGGAAAAATACGTAAGGGGGGGTAGTGTGTCGAAAATGTTGAAAAAAAACAAAGGGGTTAGTATGTCGAAAATATGGAAAAATACGTAAGGGTGTGTCGAAAATGTGGAAAAAAAACCAAAGGGATTAGTATGTCGAAAATATGGAAAAATACGTAAGGGGGGGTAGTGTGTCGAAAATGTAGGAAAAAAAACAAAGGGGTTAGTATGTCGAAAATGTCGAAAATACGTAAGGGGGGGTAGTGTGTCGAAAATGTGGGAAAAAAAACAAAGGGGTTAGTATGTCGAAAATATCGAAAAATACGTAAGGGGCGGTAGTGTGTCGAAAATGTGGAAAAAACACAAAGGGGTTAGTATGTTGAAAATATCGAAAAATACGTAAGGGGGGGTAGTGTGTCGAAAATGTTGAAAAAAAACAAAGGGGTTAGTATGTCGAAAATATCGAAAAATACGTAAGGGGGTGTAGTGTGTCGAAAATGTTGAAAAAAAACAAAGGGGTTAGTATGTCGAAAATATGGAAAAATACGTAAGGGGGGGGTAGTGTGTCGAAAATGTGGAAAAAACTCAAAGGGGTGAGTATGTCGAAAATATCGAAAAATACGTAAGGGGGGGGTAGTGTGTCGAAAATGTGGGAAAAAAAACAAAGGGGTTAGTATGTCGAAAATATCGAAAAATACGTAAGGGGGGGTAGTGTGTCGAAAATGTGGAAAAAAAAAAAAGGGATTAGTATGTCGAAAATATGGAAAAATACGTAAGGGGGGGTAGTGTGTCCAAAATGTGGAAAAAAAACAAAGGGGTTAGTATGTCGAAAATATCGAAAAATACGTAAGGGGGGGTAGTGTGTCGAAAATGTTGAAAAAAAACAAAGGGGTGAGTATGTCGAAAATATCGAAAAATACGTAAGGGGGGGTAGTGTGTCGAAAATGTTGAAAAAAAACAAAGGGGTTAGTATGTCGAAAATATCGAAAAATACGTAAGGGGGGTAGTGTGTCGAAAATGTTGAAAAAAAACAAAGGGGTTAGTATGTCGAAAATATCGAAAAATACGTAAGGGGGGGTAGTGTGTCGAAAATGTGGAAAAAAAACAAAGGGGTTAGTATGTCGAAAATATCGAAAAATACGTAAGGGGGGGTAGTGTGTCGAAAATGTGGAAAAAAAACAAAGGGGTTAGTATGTCGAAAATATCGAAAAATACGTAAGGGGGGGTAGTGTGTCGAAAATGTGGGAAAAAAAACAAAGGGGTTAGTATGTCGAAAATATCGAAAAATACGTAAGGGGGGGTAGTGTGTCGAAAATGTGGAAAAAAAACAAAGGGGTTAGTATGTCGAAAATATCGAAAAATACGTAAGGGGGGGTGGTGTGTCGAAAATGTGGAAAAAAAAACAAAGGGGTTAGTATGTCGAAAATATCGAAAAATACGTAAGGGGGGGTAGTGTGTCGAAAATATGGAAAAAAAAAACAAAAGGATTAGTATGTCGAAAATATGGAAAAATACATAAGGGGGGTAGTGTGTCGAAAATGTGGGAAAAATACGTAAGGGGGGGGTAGTGTGTCGAAAATGTGGAAAAATAGGTAAGGGGGGTAGTGTGTCGAAAATGTTGAAAAAAAACAAAGGGGTGAGTATGTCGAAAATATCGAAAAATACGTAAGGGGGGGTAGTGTGTCGAAAATGTGGAAAAAAAACAAAGGGGTGAGTATGTCGAAAATATCGAAAAATACGTAAGGGGGGGTAGTGTGTCGAAAATGTTGAAAAAAAAACAAAGGGGTTAGTATGTCGAAAATATGGAAAAATACGTAAGGGGGGGTAGTGTGTCGAAAATGTTGAAAAAAAACAAAGGGGTTAGTATGTCGAAAATATCGAAAAATACGTAAGGGGGGGTAGTGTGTCGAAAATGTTGAAAAAAAACAAAGGGGTTAGTATGTCGAAAATATGGAAAAATACGTAAGGGGGGGTAGTGTGTCGAAAATGTGGAAAAAAAAACAAAGGGATTAGTATGTCGAAAATATGGAAAAATACGTAAGGGGGGGTAGTGTGTCGAAAATGTGGAAAAAAAACAAAGGGGTTAGTATGTCGAAAATATCGAAAAATACGTAAGGGGGGGTAGTGTGTCGAAAATGTGGAAAAAAAACAAAGGGGTTAGTATGTCGAAAATATCGAAAAATACGTAAGGGGGGGTTTTGTGTCGAAAATGTGGAAAAAAAACAAAGGGGTTAGTATGTCGAAAATATCGAAAAATACGTAGGGGGGTAGTGTGTCGAAAATGTGGAAAAAAAACAAAGGGGTTAGTATGTCGAAAATATGGAAAAATACGTAAGGGGGGGTAGTGTGTCGAAAATGTGGGAAAAAAAACAAAGGGGTGAGTATGTCGAAAATATCGAAAAATACGTAAGGGGGGGTAGTGTGTTGAAAATGTTGAAAAAAAACTAAGGGGTTAGTATGTCGAAAATATGGAAAAATACGTAAGGGGGGGTAGTGTGTCGAAAATGTGGAAAAAACTCAAAGGGGTGAGTATGTCGAAAATATGGAAAAATACGTAAGGGGGGGTAGTGTGTCGAAAATGTGGAAAAAAAACAAAGGGGTTAGTATGTCGAAAATATCGAAAAATACGTAAGGGGGGGTAGTGTGTCGAAAATGTGGAAAAAAATCAAAGGGGTGAGTATGTCGAAAATATCTAAAAATACGTAAGGGGGGGTAGTGTGTCGAAAATATGGAAAAAAAACAAAGGGGTTAGTATGTCGAAAATATCGAAAAATACGTAAGGGGGGGTAGTGTGTCCAAAATGTGGAAAAAAAACAAAGGGGTTAGTATGTCGAAAATATCGAAAAATACGTAAGGGGGGGGTAGTGTGTCGAAAATGTTGAAAAAAAACAAAGGGGTTAGTATGTCGAAAATATGGAAAAATACGTAAGGGGGGGTAGTGTGTCGAAAATGTTGAAAAAAAACAAAGGGGTGAGTATGTCGAAAATATCGAAAAATATGTAAGGGGGGGTAGTGTGTCGAAAATGTGGAAAAAAAACAAAGGGGTTAGTATGTCGAAAATATCGAAAAATACTTAAGGGGGGGGTAGTGTGTCGAAAATGTGGAAAAAAAACAAAGGGGTTAGTATGTCGAAAATATCGAAAAATACGTAAGGGGGGGTAGTGTGTCGAAAATGTTGAAAAAAAACAAAGGGGTTAGTATGTCGAAAATATGGAAAAATACGTAAGGGGGGGTAGTGTGTCGAAAATATGGAAAAAAAACAAAGGTTTAGTATGTCGAAAATATCGAAAAATACGTAAGGGGGGGTAGTGTGTCGAAAATGTTGAAAAAAAACAAAGGGGTTAGTATGTCGAAAATATGGAAAAATACGTAAAGGGGGGTAGTGTGTCAGAAATATGGAAAAATACATAAGGGGGGGTAGTGTGTCGAAAATATGGAAAAATACGTAAGGGGGTGTAGTGTGTCGAAAATGTGGAAAAAAAACAAAGGGGTTAGTATGTCGAAAATATCGAAAAATACGTAAGGGGGGGTAGTGTGTCGAAAATGTTGAAAAAAAACAAAGGGGTTAGTATGTCGAAAATATCGAAAAATACATAAGGGGGGGTAGTGTGTCGAAAATGTGGAAAAAAAACAAAGGGGTTAGTATGTCGAAAATATCGAAAAATACGTAAGGGGGGGTAGTGTGTCGAAAATATGGAAAAAAAAACAAAAGGATTAGTATGTCGAAAATATGGAAAAATACATAAGGGGGGGTAGTGTGTCGAAAATGTGGGAAAAATACGTAAGGGGGGGTAGTGTGTCGAAAATGTGGAAAAATAGGTAAGGGGGGTAGTGTGTCGAAAATGTTGAAAAAAAACAAAGGGGTGAGTATGTCGAAAATATCGAAAAATACGTAAGGGGGGGTAGTGTGTCGAAAATGTGGAAAAAAAACAAAGGGGTTAGTATGTCGAAAATATCGAAAAATACGTAACGGGGGGGTAGTGTGTCGAAAATGTGAAAAAAAAACAAAGGGGTTAGTATGTCGAAAATATCGTAATACGTAAGGGGGGGGTAGTGTGTCGAAAATGTTGAAAAAAAACAAAGGGGTGAGTATGTCGAAAATATCGAAAAATACGTAAGGGGGGGTAGTGTGTCGAAAATGTGGAAAAAAAACAAAGGGGTGAGTATGTCGAAAATATCGAAAAATACGCAAGGGGGGGTAGTGTGTCGAAAATGTTGAAGAAAAACAAAGGGGTTAGTATGTCGAAAATATGGGAAAATACGTAAGGGGGGGTAGTGTGTCGAAAATATGGAAAAAAAACAAAGGGGTTAGTATGTCGAAAATATCGAAAAATACGTAAGGGGGGGTAGTGTGTCGAAAATGTGGAAAAAACTCAAAGGGGTGAGTATGTCGAAAATATCGAAAAATACGTAAGGGGGGGTAGTGTGTCGAAAATGTTGAAAAAAAAACAAAGGGGTTAGTATGTCGAAAATATGGAAAAATACGTAAGGGGGGGTAGTGTGTCGAAAATGTTGAAAAAAAACAAAGGGGTTAGTATGTCGAAAATATCGAAAAATACGTAAGGGGGGGTAGTGTGTCGAAAATGTTGAAAAAAAACAAAGGGGTTAGTATGTCGAAAATATGGAAAAATACGTAAGGGGGGGTAGTGTGTCGAAAATGTGGAAAAAAAAACAAAGGGATTAGTATGTCGAAAATATCGAAAAATACGTAAGGGGGGTAGTGTGTCGAAAATGTGGAAAAAAAACAAAGGGGTTAGTATGTCGAAAATATGGAAAAATACGTAAGGGGGGGTAGTGTGTCGAAAATGTTGAAAAAAAACAAAGGGGTTAGTATGTCGAAAATATCGAAAAATACGTAAGGGGGGGTAGTGTGTCGAAAATGTGGAAAAAAAACAAAGGGGTTAGTATGTCGAAAATATGGAAAAAACTCAAAGGGGTGAGTATGTCGAAAATATCGAAAAATACGTAAGGGGGGGTAGTGTGTCGAAAATGTGGAAAAAACTCAAAGGGGTGAGTATGTCGAAAATATCGAAAAATACGTAAGGGGGGGTAGTGTGTCGAAAATGTGGAAAAAAAACAAAGGGGTTAGTATGTCGAAAATATCGAAAAATACGTAAGGGGGGGTAGTGTGTCGAAAATGTGGAAAAAAAACAAAGGGGTTAGTATGTCGAAAATATCGAAAAATACGTAAGGGGGGGGTAGTGTGTCGAAAATGTGGAAAAAAAACAAAGGGGTTAGTATGTCGAAAATATCGAAAAATACGTAGGGGGGGTAGTGTGTCGAAAATGTGGAAAAAAAACAAAGGGGTTAGTATGTCGAAAATATGGAAAAATACGTAAGGGGGGGTAGTGTGTCGAAAATGTGGGAAAAAAAACAAAGGGGTGAGTATGTCGAAAATATCGAAAAATACGTAAGGGGGGGTAGTGTGTTGAAAATGTTGAAAAAAAACTAAGGGGTTAGTATGTCGAAAATATGGAAAAATACATAAGGGGGGGTAGTGTGTCGAAAATGTGGAAAAAAAACAAAGGGGTTAGTATGTCGAAAATATGGAAAAATACGTAAGGGGGGGTAGTGTGTCGAAAATGTGGAAAAAAAACAAAGGGGTTAGTATGTCGAAAATATCGAAAAATACGTAAGGGGGGGTAGTGTGTCGAAAATGTGGAAAAAAAACAAAGGGGTTAGTATGTCGAAAATATCGAAAAATACGTAAGGGGGGGTTTTGTGTCGAAAATGTGGAAAAAACTCAAAGGGGTGAGTATGTCGAAAATATGGAAAAATACGTAAGGGGGGGTAGTGTGTCGAAAATGTGGAAAAAAAACAAAGGGGTTAGTATGTCGAAAATATCGAAAAATACGTAAGGGGGGGTAGTGTGTCGAAAATGTGGAAAAAAATCAAAGGGGTGAGTATGTCGAAAATATCGAAAAATACATAAGGGGGGTAGTGTGTCGAAAATATGGAAAAAAAACGAAGGGGTTAGTATGTCGAAAATATGGAAAAATACGTAAGGGGGGGTAGTGTGTCGAAAATGTGGAAAAAAAACAAAGGGGTTAGTATGTCGAAAATATCGAAAAATACGTAAGGGGGGGGAGTGTGTCGAAAATGTGGAAAAAAATCAAAGGGGTGAGTATGTCGAAAATATCGAAAAATACGTAAGGGGGGGTAGTGTGTCGAAAATGTGGAAAAAAAAACAAAGGGATTAGTATGTCGAAAATATCGAAAAATACGTAAGGGGGGGTAGTGTGTCCAAAATGTTGAAAAAAAACAAAGGGGTTAGTATGTCGAAAATATGGAAAAATACGTAAGGGGGGGTAGTGTGTCGAAAATGTTGAAAAAAAACAAAGGGGTGAGTATGTCGAAAATATCGAAAAATATGTAAGGGGGGGTAGTGTGTCGAAAATGTGGAAAAAAAACAAAGGGGTTAGTATGTCGAAAATATCGAAAAATACTTAAGGGGGGGTAGTGTGTCGAAAATGTGGAAAAAAAACAAAGGGGTTAGTATGTCGAAAATATCGAAAAATACGTAAGGGGGGGTAGTGTGTCGAAAATGTTGAAAAAAAACAAAGGGGTTAGTATGTCGAAAATATCGAAAAATACGTAAGGGGGGGTAGTGTGTCGAAAATATGGAAAAAAAACAAAGGTTTAGTATGTCGAAAATATCGAAAAATACGTAAGGGGGGTAGTGTGTCGAAAATGTTGAAAAAAAACAAAGGGGTTAGTATGTCGAAAATATCGAAAAATACGTAAGGGGGGGTAGTGTGTCGAAAATGTGGAAAAAAAACAAAGGGGTTAGTATGTCGAAAATATGGAAAAATACGTAAAGGGGGGTAGTGTGTCGAAAATATGGAAAAATACATAAGGGGGGGTAGTGTGTCGAAAATATGGAAAAATACGTAAGGGGGTGTAGTGTGTCGAAAATGTGGAAAAAAAACAAAGGGGTTAGTATGTCGAAAATATCGAAAAATACGTAAGGGGGGGTAGTGTGTCGAAAATGTTGAAAAAAAACAAAGGGGTTAGTATGTCGAAAATATCGAAAAATACGTAAGGGGGGGTAGTGTGTCGAAAATATGGAAAAAAAAACAAAAGGATTAGTATGTCGAAAATATGGAAAAATACATAAGGGGGGGTAGTGTGTCGAAAATGTGGGAAAAATACGTAAGGGGGGGTAGTGTGTCGAAAATGTGGAAAAATAGGTAAGGGGGGTAGTGTGTCGAAAATGTTGAAAAAAAACAAAGGGGTGAGTATGTCGAAAATATCGAAAAATACGTAAGGGGGGGTAGTGTGTCGAAAATGTGGAAAAAAAACAAAGGGGTTAGTATGTCGAAAATATCGAAAAATACGTAAGGGGGGGTAGTGTGTCGAAAATGTGGAAAAATAGGTAAGGGGGGTAGTGTGTCGAAAATGTGGAAAAAACTCAAAGGGGTTAGTATGTCGAAAATATGGAAAAATACGTAAGGGGGGGTAGTGTGTCGAAAATGTTGAAAAAAAACAAAGGGGTTAGTATGTCGAAAATATCGAAAAATACGTAAGGGGGGGTAGTGTGTCGAAAATGTGGAAAAAAAACAAAAGGATTAGTATGTCGAAAATATGGAAAAATACGTAAGGTGGGGTAGTGTGTCGAAAATGTGGAAAAAAAACAAAGGGGTTAGTATGTCGAAAATATCGAAAAATACGTAAGGGGGGGTAGTGTGTCGAAAATGTTGAAAAAAAACAAAGGGGTTAGTATGTCGAAAATATGGAAAAATACGTAAGGGGGGGTAGTGTGTCGAAAATGTTGAAAAAAAACAAAGGGGTGAGTATGTCGAAAATATCGAAAAATACGTAAGGGGGGGTAGTGTGTCGAAAATGTGGAAAAAAAACAAAAGGATTAGTATGTCGAAAATATGGAAAAATACGTAAGGTGGGGTAGTGTGTCGAAAATGTTGAAAAAAAACAAAGGGGTGAGTATGTCGAAAATATCGAAAAATACGTAAGGGGGGGTAGTGTGTCGAAAATGTGGAAAAAAAACAAAAGGATTAGTATGTCGAAAATATGGAAAAATACGTAAGGTGGGGTAGTGTGTCGAAAATGTGGAAAAAAAACAAAGGGGTTAGTATGTCGAAAATATCGAAAAATACGTAAGGGGGGGTAGTGTGTCGAAAATGTTGAAAAAAAACAAAGGGGTTAGTATGTCGAAAATATCGAAAAATACGTAAGGGGGGGTAGTGTGTCGAAAATGTGGGAAAAAAAAACAAAGGGGTTAATATGTCGAAAATATCGAAAAATACGTAAGGGGGGGTAGTGTGTCGAAAATGTGGAAAAAAAACAAAGGGATTAGTATGTCGAAAATATCGAAAAATACGTAAGGGGGGGTAGTGTGTCGAAAATGTGGAAAAAAAAACAAAGGGATTAGTATGTCGAAAATATCGAAAAATACGTAAGGGGGGTAGTGTGTCGAAAATGTGGAAAAAAAACAAAGGGGTTAGTATGTCGAAAATATGGAAAAATACGTAAGGGGGGGTAGTGTGTCGAAAATGTGGAAAAAAAACAAATGGGTTAGTATGTCGAAAATATCGAAAAATACGTAAAGGGGGGTAGTGTGTCGAAAATGTGGAAAAAAAACAAAGGGGTTAGTATGTCGAAAATAAGGAAAAAAAACAAAGGGGTTAGTATGTCGAAAATATCGAAAAATACGTAAGGGGGGGTAGTGTGTCGAAAATGTGGGAAAAAAAAACAAAGGGGTTAATATGTCGAAAATATCGAAAAATACGTAAGGGGGGGTAGTGTGTCGAAAATGTTGAAAAAAAACAAAGGGGTTAGTATGTCGAAAATATGGAAAAATACGTAAGGGGGGGTAGTGTGTCGAAAATGTGGAAAAAAAACAAAGGGGTTAGTATGTCGAAAATATGGAAAAATACGTAAGGGGGGGGTAGTGTGTCGAAAATGTTGAAAAAAAACAAAGGGGTTAGTATGTCGAAAATATGGTAAAATACGTAAGGGGGGGTAGTGTGTCGAAAATGTTGAAAAAAAACAAAGGGGTTAGTATGTCGAAAATATGGAAAAATACGTAAGGGGGGGTAGTGTGTCGAAAATATGGAAAAATACGTAAGGGGGTGTAGTGTGTCGAAAATGTGGAAAAAAAACAAAGGGGTTAGTATGTCGAAAATATGGAAAAATACGTAAGGGGGTGTAGTGTGTCGAAAATGTGGAAAAAAAACAAAGGGGTTAGTATGTCGAAAATATCGAAAAATATGTAAGGGGGGGTAGTGTGTCGAAAATGTGGGAAAAAAAAACAAAGGGGTTAATATGTCGAAAATATCGAAAAATACGTAAGGGGGGGTAGTGTGTTGAAAATGTGGAAAAAAAACAAAGGGATTAGTATGTCGAAAATATCGAAAATACGTCAGGGGGGGTAGTGTGTCGAAAATGTGGAAAAAACTCAAAGGGGTGAGTATGTCGAAAATATCGAAAAATATGTAAGGGGGGGTAGTGTGTCGAAAATGTGGAAAAAAAACAAAGGGGTTAGTATGTCCAAAATATCGAAAAATACGTAAGGGGGGGTAGTGTGTCGAAAATGTGGAAAAAAAACAAAGGGGTTAGTATGTCGAAAATATGGAAAAATACGTAAGGGGGGGTATTGTGTTGAAAATGTGGAAAAAAAACAAAGGGGTTAGTATGTCGAAAATATCGAAAATACGTCAGGGGGGGTAGTGTGTCGAAAATGTGGAAAAAACTCAAAGGGGTGAGTATGTCGAAAATATCGAAAAATATGTAAGGGGGGGTAGTGTGTCGAAAATGTGGAAAAAAAACAAAGGGGTTAGTATGTCCAAAATATCGAAAAATACGTAAGGGGGGGTAGTGTGTCGAAAATGTGGAAAAAAAACAAAGGGGTTAGTATGTCGAAAATATGGAAAAATACGTAAGGGGGGGTAGTGTGTCGAAAATGTGGAAAAAAAACAAAGGGGTTAGTATGTCGAAAATATCGAAAAATACGTAAGGGGGGGTAGTGTGTCGAAAATGTGGAAAAAAACAAAGGGGTTAGTATGTCGAAAATATCGAAAAATACGTAAGGGGGGGTAGTGTGTCGAAAATGTGGGAAAAAAAAACAAAGGGGTTAGTATGTCGAAAATATGGAAAAATACGTAAGGGGGGGTAGTGTGTCGAAAATGTGGAAAAAAACAAAGGGGTTAGTATGTCGAAAATATCGAAAAATACGTAAGGGGGGGTAGTGTGTCGAAAATGTGGGAAAAAAAACAAAGGGGTTAGTATGTCGAAAATATGGAAAAATACGTAAGGGGGGGTAGTGTGTCGAAAATGTGGAAAAAAATCAAAGGGGTGAGTATGTCGAAAATATCAAAAAATACGTAAGGGGGCGTAGTGTGTCGAAAATATGGAAAAAAAACAAAGGGGTTAGTATGTCGAAAATATGGAAAAATACGTAAGGGGGGGTAGTGTGTCGAAAATGTGGAAAAAAAAACAAAGGGATTAGTATGTCGAAAATATGGAAAAATACGTAAGGGGGGGTAGTGTGTCGAAAATGTTGAAAAAAAACAAAGGGGTTAGTATGTCGAAAATATCGAAAAATACGTAAGGGGGGGTAGTGTGTCGAAAATGTGGAAAAAAAACAAAGGGGTTAGTATGTCGAAAATATGGAAAATACGTAAGGGGGGGTAGTGTGTCGAAAATGTGAAAAAAAAACAAAGGGGTTAGTATGTCGAAAATATCGAAAAATACGTAAGGGGGGGTAGTGTGTCGAAAATGTGGAAAAAAAACAAAGGGGTTAGTATGTCGAAAATATCGAAAAATACGTAAGGGGGGGTAGTGTGTCGAAAATGTTGAAAAAAAACAAAGGGGTTAGTATGTCGAAAATATGGAAAAATACGTAAGGGGGGTAGTGTGTCGAAAATGTGGAAGAAAAACAAAGGGGTGAGTATGTCGAAAATATGGAAAAATACGTAAGGGGGGGTAGTGTGTCGAAAATGTGGAAAAAAAACAAAGGGGTTAGTATGTCGAAAATATGGAAAAATACGTAAGGGGGGGTAGTGTGTCGAAACTGTTGAAAAAAAACAAAGGGGTTAGTATGTCGAAAATATCGAAAAATACGTAAGGGGGGGTAGTGTGTCGAAAATGTTGAAAAAAAACAAAGGGGTTAGTATGTCGAAAATATGGAAAAATACATAAGGGGGGTAGTGTGTCGAAAATGTGGAAAAAAACAAAGGGGTTAGTATGTCGAAAATATCGAAAAATACGTAAGGGGGGGTAGTGTGTCGAAAATGTGGAAAAAAACAAAGGGGTTAGTATGTCGAAAATATCGAAAAATACGAAAGGGGGGGTAGTGTGTCGAAAATGTGGAAAAAAAACAAAGGGGTTAGTATGTCGAAAATATCGAAAAATACGTAAGGGGGGGTAGTGTGTCGAAAATGTGGAAAAAAAACAAAGGGGTTAGTATGTCGAAAATATCGAAAAATACGTAAGGGGGGGTAGTGTGTCGAAAATGTGGAAAAAAAACAAAGGGGTTAGTATGTCGAAAATATCGAAAAATACGTAAGGGGGGGTAGTGTGTCGAAAATGTTGAAAAAAAACAAAGGGGTTAGTATGTCGAAAATATGGAAAAATACGTAAGGGGGGTAGTGTGTCGAAAATATGGAAAAATACATAAGGGGGGGTAGTGTGTCGAAAATATGGAAAAATACGTAAGGGGGGTAGTGTGTCGAAAATGTGGAAAAAAACAAAGGGGTTAGTATGTCGAAAATATGGAAAAATACGTAAGGGGGGGTAGTGTGTCGAAAATGTGGAAAAAAAACAAAGGGGTTAGTATGTCGAAAATATCGAAAAATACGTAAGGGGGGGTAGTGTGTCGAAAATGTTGAAAAAAAACAAAGGGGTGAGTATGTCGAAAATATCGAAAAATACGTAAGGGGGGGTAGTGTGTCGAAAATGTGGAAAAAAAACAAAGGGGTTAGTATGTCGAAAATATCGAAAAATACGTAAGGGGGGGTAGTGTGTCGAAATTTTGGAAAATAAACAAAGGGGTTAGTATGTCGAAAATATCGAAAAATACTTAAGGGGGGGTAGTGTGTCGAAAATGTGGAAAAAAAACATAGGGGTTAGTATGTCGAAAATATCGAAAAATACGTAAGGGGGGGTTTTGTGTCGAAAATGTGGAAAAAACTCAAAGGGGTGAGTATGTCGAAAATATGGAAAAATACGTAAGGGGGGGTAGTGTGTCGAAAATGTGGAAAAAAAACAAAGGGGTTAGTATGTCGAAAATATCGAAAAATATGTAAGGGGGGGTAGTGTGTCGAAAATGTGGGAAAAAAAAACAAAGGGGTTAATATGTCGAAAATATCGAAAAATACGTAAGGGGGGGTAGTGTGTTGAAAATGTGGAAAAAAAACAAAGGGATTAGTATGTCGAAAATATCGAAAATACGTCAGGGGGGGTAGTGTGTCGAAAATGTGGAAAAAACTCAAAGGGGTGAGTATGTCGAAAATATCGAAAAATATGTAAGGGGGGGTAGTGTGTCGAAAATGTGGAAAAAAAACAAAGGGGTTAGTATGTCCAAAATATCGAAAAATACGTAAGGGGGGGTAGTGTGTCGAAAATGTGGAAAAAAAACAAAGGGGTTAGTATGTCGAAAATATGGAAAAATACGTAAGGGGGGGTATTGTGTTGAAAATGTGGAAAAAAAACAAAGGGGTTAGTATGTCGAAAATATCGAAAATACGTCAGGGGGGGTAGTGTGTCGAAAATGTGGAAAAAACTCAAAGGGGTGAGTATGTCGAAAATATCGAAAAATATGTAAGGGGGGGTAGTGTGTCAAAAATGTGGAAAAAAAACAAAGGGGTTAGTATGTCCAAAATATCGAAAAATACGTAAGGGGGGGTAGTGTGTCGAAAATGTGGAAAAAAAACAAAGGGGTTAGTATGTCGAAAATATGGAAAAATACGTAAGGGGGGGTAGTGTGTCGAAAATGTGGAAAAAAAACAAAGGGGTTAGTATGTCGAAAATATCGAAAAATACGTAAGGGGGGGTAGTGTGTCGAAAATGTGGAAAAAAACAAAGGGGTTAGTATGTCGAAAATATCGAAAAATACGTAAGGGGGGGTAGTGTGTCGAAAATGTGGGAAAAAAAAACAAAGGGGTTAGTATGTCGAAAATATGGAAAAATACGTAAGGGGGGGTAGTGTGTCGAAAATGTGGAAAAAAATCAAAGGGGTGAGTATGTCGAAAATATCAAAAAATACGTAAGGGGGCGTAGTGTGTCGAAAATATGGAAAAAAAACAAAGGGGTTAGTATGTCGAAAATATGGAAAAATACGTAAGGGGGGGTAGTGTGTCGAAAATGTGGAAAAAAAAACAAAGGGATTAGTATGTCGAAAATATGGAAAAATACGTAAGGGGGGGTAGTGTGTCGAAAATGTTGAAAAAAAACAAAGGGGTTAGTATGTCGAAAATATCGAAAAATACGTAAGGGGGGGTAGTGTGTCGAAAATGTGGAAAAAAAACAAAGGGGTTAGTATGTCGAAAATATGGAAAATACGTAAGGGGGGGTAGTGTGTCGAAAATGTGAAAAAAAAACAAAGGGGTTAGTATGTCGAAAATATCGAAAAATACGTAAGGGGGGGTAGTGTGTCGAAAATGTGGAAAAAAAACAAAGGGGTTAGTATGTCGAAAATATCGAAAAATACGTAAGGGGGGGGTAGTGTGTCGAAAATGTTGAAAAAAAACAAAGGGGTTAGTATGTCGAAAATATGGAAAAATACGTAAGGGGGGGTAGTGTGTCGAAAATGTGGAAAAAAAACAAAGGGGTTAGTATGTCGAAAATATGGAAAAATACGTAAGGGGGGGTAGTGTGTCGAAACTGTTGAAAAAAAACAAAGGGGTTAGTATGTCGAAAATATCGAAAAATACGTAAGGGGGGGTAGTGTGTCGAAAATGTTGAAAAAAAACAAAGGGGTTAGTATGTCGAAAATATGGAAAAATACGTAAGGGGGGTAGTGTGTCGAAAATGTGGAAAAAAACAAAGGGGTTAGTATGTCGAAAATATCGAAAAATACGTAAGGGGGGGTAGTGTGTCGAAAATGTGGAAAAAAACAAAGGGGTTAGTATGTCGAAAATATCGAAAAATACGAAAGGGGGGGTAGTGTGTCGAAAATGTGGAAAAAAAACAAAGGGGTTAGTATGTCGAAAATATCGAAAAATACGTAAGGGGGGGTAGTGTGTCGAAAATGTGGAAAAAAAACAAAGGGGTTAGTATGTCGAAAATATCGAAAAATACGTAAGGGGGGGTAGTGTGTCGAAAATGTGGAAAAAAAACAAAGGGGTTAGTATGTCGAAAATATCGAAAAATACGTAAGGGGGGGTAGTGTGTCGAAAATGTTGAAAAAAAACAAAGGGGTTAGTATGTCGAAAATATGGAAAAATACGTAAGGGGGGTAGTGTGTCGAAAATATGGAAAAATACATAAGGGGGGGTAGTGTGTCGAAAATATGGAAAAATACGTAAGGGGGGTAGTGTGTCGAAAATGTGGAAAAAAACAAAGGGGTTAGTATGTCGAAAATATGGAAAAATACGTAAGGGGGGGTAGTGTGTCGAAAATGTGGAAAAAAAACAAAGGGGTTAGTATGTCGAAAATATCGAAAAATACGTAAGGGGGGGTAGTGTGTCGAAAATGTTGAAAAAAAACAAAGGGGTGAGTATGTCGAAAATATCGAAAAATACGTAAGGGGGGGTAGTGTGTCGAAAATGTGGAAAAAAAACAAAGGGGTTAGTATGTCGAAAATATCGAAAAATACGTAAGGGGGGGTAGTGTGTCGAAATTTTGGAAAATAAACAAAGGGGTTAGTATGTCGAAAATATCGAAAAATACTTAAGGGGGGGTAGTGTGTCGAAAATGTGGAAAAAAAACAAAGGGGTTAGTATGTCGAAAATATCGAAAAATACGTAAGGGGGGGTAGTGTGTCGAAAATGTTGAAAAAAAACAAAGGGGTTAGTATGTCGAAAATATGGAAAAATACGTAAGGGGGGGGTAGTGTGTCGAAAATATGGAAAAAAAACAAAGGTTTAGTATGTCGAAAATATGGAAAAATACGTAAAGGGGGGTAGTGTGTCGAAAATATGGAAAAATACATAAGGGGGGGTAGTGTGTCGAAAATATGGAAAAATACGTAAGGGGGTCTAGTGTGTCGAAAATGTGGAAAAAAAACAAAGGGGTTAGTATGTCGAAAATATCGAAAAATACGTAAGGGGGGGTAGTGTGTCGAAAATGTTGAAAAAAAACAAAGGGGTTAGTATGTCGAAAATATCGAAAAATACGTAAGGGGGGGTAGTGTGTCGAAAATGTGGAAAAAAAACAAAGGGGTTAGTATGTCGAAAATATCGAAAAATACGTAAGGGGGGGTAGTGTGTCGAAAATGTGGAAAAAAAACAAAGGGGTTAGTATGTCGAAAATATCGAAAAATACGTAAGGGGGGGTAGTGTGTCGAAAATATGGAAAAAAAAACAAAAGGATTAGTATGTCGAAAATATGGAAAAATACGTAAGGGGGGGTAGTGTGTCGAAAATGTTGAAAAAAAACAAAGGGGTTAGTATGTCGAAAATATGGAAAAATACATAAGGGGGGGGTAGTGTGTCGAAAATGTGGGAAAAATACGTAAGGGGGGGTAGTGTGTCGAAAATGTGGAAACATACGTAAGGGGGGTAGTGTGTCGAAAATGTTGAAAAAAAACAAAGGGGTTAGTATGTCGAAAATATGGAAAAATACGTAAGGGGGGGGTAGTGTGTCGAAAATATGGAAAAAAAACAAAGGTTTAGTATGTCGAAAATATGGAAAAATACGTAAAGGGGGGGTAGTGTGTCGAAAATATGGAAAAATACATAAGGGGGGGTAGTGTGTCGAAAATATGGAAAAATACGTAAGGGGGTCTAGTGTGTCGAAAATGTGGAAAAAAAACAAAGGGGTTAGTATGTCGAAAATATCGAAAAATACGTAAGGGGGGGTAGTGTGTCGAAAATGTTGAAAAAAAACAAAGGGGTTAGTATGTCGAAAATATCGAAAAATACGTAAGGGGGGGTAGTGTGTCGAAAATGTGGAAAAAAAACAAAGGGGTTAGTATGTCGAAAATATCGAAAAATACGTAAGGGGGGGTAGTGTGTCGAAAATGTGGAAAAAAAACAAAGGGGTTAGTATGTCGAAAATATCGAAAAATACGTAAGGGGGGGTAGTGTGTCGAAAATATGGAAAAAAAAACAAAAGGATTAGTATGTCGAAAATATGGAAAAATACGTAAGGGGGGGTAGTGTGTCGAAAATGTTGAAAAAAAACAAAGGGGTTAGTATGTCGAAAATATGGAAAAATACATAAGGGGGGGTAGTGTGTCGAAAATGTGGGAAAAATACGTAAGGGGGGGGTAGTGTGTCGAAAATGTGGAAACATACGTAAGGGGGGTAGTGTGTCGAAAATGTTGAAAAAAAACAAAGGGGTTAGTATGTCGAAAATATGGAAAAATACGTAAGGGGGGGGTAGTGTGTCGAAAATATGGAAAAAAAACAAAGGTTTAGTATGTCGAAAATATGGAAAAATACGTAAAGGGGGGTAGTGTGTCGAAAATATGGAAAAATACATAAGGGGGGGTAGTGTGTCGAAAATATGGAAAAATACATAAGGGGGGGTAGTGTGTCGAAAATGTGGGAAAAATACGTAAGGGGGGGTAGTGTGTCGAAAATGTGGAAACATACGTAAGGGGGGTAGTGTGTCGAAAATGTTGAAAAAAAACAAAGGGGTGAGTATGTCGAAAATATCGAAAAATACGTAAGGGGGGGTAGTGTGTCGAAAATGATGAAAAAAAACAAAGGGGTTAGTATGTCGAAAATATGGAAAAATACGTAAGGGGGGGTAGTGTGTCGAAAATATGGAAAAATACGTAAGGGGGTCTAGTGTGTCGAAAATGTGGAAAAAAAACAAAGGGGTTAGTATGTCGAAAATATCGAAAAATACGTAAGGGGGGGTAGTGTGTCGAAAATGTTGAAAAAAAACAAAGGGGTTAGTATGTCGAAAATATCGAAAAATACGTAAGGGGGGGTAGTGTGTCGAAAATGTGGAAAAAAAACAAAGGGGTTAGTATGTCGAAAATATCGAAAAATACGAAAGGGGGGGTAGTGTGTCGAAAATGTGGAAAAAAAACAAAGGGGTTAGTATGTCGAAAATATCGAAAAATACGTAAGGGGGGGGTAGTGTGTCGAAAATATGGAAAAAAAAACAAAAGGATTAGTATGTCGAAAATATGGAAAAATACGTAAGGGGGGGTAGTGTGTCGAAAATGTTGAAAAAAAACAAAGGGGTTAGTATGTCGAAAATATGGAAAAATACATAAGGGGGGGTAGTGTGTCGAAAATGTGGGAAAAATACGTAAGGGGGGGTAGTGTGTCGAAAATGTGGAAACATACGTAAGGGGGGTAGTGTGTCGAAAATGTTGAAAAAAAACAAAGGGGTGAGTATGTCGAAAATATCGAAAAATACGTAAGGGGGGGTAGTGTGTCGAAAATGTTGAAAAAAAACAAAGGGGTTAGTATGTCGAAAATATGGAAAAATACGTAAGGGGGGGTAGTGTGTCGAAAATATGGAAAAATACGTAAGGGGGTCTAGTGTGTCGAAAATGTGGAAAAAAAACAAAGGGGTTAGTATGTCGAAAATATCGAAAAATACGTAAGGGGGGGTAGTGTGTCGAAAATGTTGAAAAAAAACAAAGGGGTTAGTATGTCGAAAATATCGAAAAATACGTAAGGGGGGGTAGTGTGTCGAAAATGTGGAAAAAAAACAAAGGGGTTAGTATGTCGAAAATATCGAAAAATACGTAAGGGGGGGTAGTGTGTCGAAAATATGGAAAAAAAAACAAAAGGATTAGTATATCGAAAATATGGAAAAATACGTAAGGGGGGGTAGTGTGTCGAAAATGTTGAAAAAAAACAAAGGGGTTAGTATGTCGAAAATATGGAAAAATACATAAGGGGGGGGTAGTGTGTCGAAAATGTGGGAAAAATACGTAAGGGGGGGTAGTGTGTCGAAAATGTGGAAACATACGTAAGGGGGGTAGTGTGTCGAAAATGTTGAAAAAAAACAAAGGGGTGAGTATGTCGAAAATATCGAAAAATACGTAAGGGGGGGTAGTGTGTCGAAAATGTGGATAAAAAACAAAAGGGTTAGTATGTCGAAAATATCGAAAAATACGTAAGGGGGGGTAGTGTGTCGAAAATATGGAAAAATACATAAGGGGGGGTAGTGTGTCGAAAATGTTGAAAAAAAACAAAGGGGTTAGTATGTCGAAAATATGGAAAAATACATAAGGGGGGGTAGTGTGTCGAAAATGTGGGAAAAATACGTAAGGGGGGGTAGTGTGTCGAAAATGTGGAAACATACGTAAGGGGGGTAGTGTGTCGAAAATGTTGAAAAAAAACAAAGGGGTGAGTATGTCGAAAATATCGAAAAATACGTAAGGGGGGGTAGTGTGTCGAAAATGTTGAAAAAAAACAAAGGGGTTAGTATGTCGAAAATATGGAAAAATACGTAAGGGGGGGTAGTGTGTCGAAAATATGGAAAAATACGTAAGGGGGTCTAGTGTGTCGAAAATGTGGAAAAAAAACAAAGGGGTTAGTATGTCGAAAATATCGAAAAATACGTAAGGGGGGGTAGTGTGTCGAAAATGTTGAAAAAAAACAAAGGGGTTAGTATGTCGAAAATATCGAAAAATACGTAAGGGGGGGTAGTGTGTCGAAAATGTGGAAAAAAAACAAAGGGGTTAGTATGTCGAAAATATCGAAAAATACGTAAGGGGGGGTAGTGTGTCGAAAATATGGAAAAAAAAACAAAAGGATTAGTATATCGAAAATATGGAAAAATACGTAAGGGGGGGTAGTGTGTCGAAAATGTTGAAAAAAAACAAAGGGGTTAGTATGTCGAAAATATGGAAAAATACATAAGGGGGGGTAGTGTGTCGAAAATGTGGGAAAAATACGTAAGGGGGGGTAGTGTGTCGAAAATGTGGAAACATACGTAAGGGGGGTAGTGTGTCGAAAATGTTGAAAAAAAACAAAGGGGTGAGTATGTCGAAAATATCGAAAAATACGTAAGGGGGGGTAGTGTGTCGAAAATGTGGATAAAAAACAAAAGGGTTAGTATGTCGAAAATATCGAAAAATACGTAAGGGGGGGTAGTGTGTCGAAAATATGGAAAAATACATAAGGGGGGGTAGTGTGTCGAAAATATGGAAAAATACGTAAGGGGGTCTAGTGTGTCGAAAATGTTGAAAAAAAACAAAGGGGTTAGTATGTCGAAAATATGGAAAAATACATAAGGGGGGGTAGTGTGTCGAAAATATGGAAAAATACGTAAGGGGGGGTAGTGTGTCGAAAATGTGGAAAAAACTCAAAGGGGTGAGTATGTCGAAAATATGGAAAAATACGTAAGGGGGGGTAGTGTGTCGAAAATGTTGAAAAAACTCAAAGGGGTGAGTATGTCGAAAATATGGAAAAAACCGTAAGGGGGGGTAGTGTGTCGAAAATGTTGAAAAAAAACAAAGGGGTGAGTATGTCGAAAATATCGAAAAATACGTAAGGGGGGGGTAGTGTGTCGAAAATGTTGAAAAAACTCAAAGGGGTGAGTATGTCGAAAATATGGAAAAAAACGTAAGGGGGGGTAGTGTGTCGAAAATGTTGAAAAAAAACAAAGGGGTGAGTATGTCGAAAATATCGAAAAATACGTAAGGGGGGGTAGTGTGTCGAAAATGTGGAAAAAAAACAAAGGGGTTAGTATGTCGAAAATATCGAAAAATACGTAAGGGGGGGTAGTGTGTCGAAAATGTTGAAAAAAAACAAAGGGGTTAGTATGTCGAAAATATGGAAAAATACGTAAGGGGGGGTAGTGTGTCAAAAATGTGGAAAAAAAACAAAGGGGTTAGTATGTCGAAAATATCGAAAAATACGTAAGGGGGGGTAGTGTGTCGAAAATGTGGAAAAAAAACAAAGGGGTTAGTATGTCGAAAATATCGAAAAATACGTAAGGGGGGGTAGTGTGTCGAAAATATGGAAAAAAAAACAAAGGGATTAGTATGTCGAAAATATCGAAAAATACGTAAGGGGGGGTAGTGTGTCGAAAATGTGAAAAAAAAACAAAGGGGTTAGTATGTCGAAAATATGGAAAAATACATAAGGGGGGGTAGTGTGTCGAAAATGTGGGAAAAAAAACAAAGGGGTTAGTATGTCGAAAATATCGAAAAATACGTAAGGGGGGGTAGTGTGTCGAAAATGTGGGAAAAAAAAACAAAGGGGTTAGTATGTCGAAAATATCGAAAAATACGTAAGGGGGGGTAGTGTGTCGAAAATGTGGAAAAAAAACAAAGGGGTTAATATGTCGAAAATATCGAAAAATACGTAAGGGGGGGTAGTGTGTCGAAAATGTGGAAAAAAAACAAAGGGGTTAGTATGTCGAAAATATCGAAATATGTAAGGGGGGGTAGTGTGTCGAAAATGTGGAAAAAAAACAAAGGGGTTAGTATGTCGAAAATATCGAAAAATACGTAAGGGGGGGTAGTGTGTCGAAAATGTGGAAAAAAAACAAAGGGGTTAGTATGTCGAAAATATCGAAAAATACGTAAGGGGGGGTAGTGTGTCGAAAATGTTGAAAAAAAACAAAGGGGTTAGTATGTCGAAAATATGGAAAAATACGTAAGGGGGGGTAGTGTGTCGAAAATGTTGAAAAAAAACAAATGGGTGAGTATGTCGAAAATATCGAAAAATACGTAAGGGGGGGTAGTTAGTCGAAAATATGGAAAAAACTCAAAGGGGTGAGTATGTCGAAAATATCGAAAAATACGTAAGGGGGGGTAGTGTGTCGAAAATGTGAAAAAAAAACAAAGGGGTTAGTATGTCGAAAATATCGAAAAATACGTAAGGGGGGGTAGTGTGTCGAAAATGTCGAAAAAAAACCAAAGGGGTTAGTATGTCGAAAAATACGTAAGGGGGGTTAGTATGTCGAAAATTTGGAAAAAAAACAAAGGGGTTAGTATGTCGAAAATATCGAAAAATACGTAAGGGGGGGTAGTGTGTCGAAAATGTTGAAAAAAAACAAAGGGGTTAGTATGTCGAAAATATGGAAAAATACGTAAGGGGGGGTAGTGTGTCGAAAATGTGGAAAAAACTCAAAGGGGTGAGTATGTCGAAAATATCGAAAAATACGTAAGGGGGGGTAGTGTGTCGAAAATGTGGAAAAAAAACAAAGGGGTTAGTATGTCGAAAATATCGAAAAATACGTAAGGGGGGGTAGTGTGTCGAAAATGTTGAAAAAAAACAAAGGGGTTAGTATGTCGAAAATATCGAAAAATACGTAAGGGGGGGTAGTGTGTCGAAAATGTGGAAAAAAAACAAAGGGGTTAGTATGTCGAAAATATGGAAAAATACATAAGGGGGGGTAGTGTGTCGAAAATGTGGAAAAAAAACAAAGGGGTTAGTATGTCGAAAATATGGAAAAATACGTAAGGGGGGGTAGTGTGTCGAAAATGTGGAAAAAACTCAAAGGGGTGAGTATGTCGAAAATATCGAAAAATACGTAAGGGGGGGTAGTGTGTCGAAAATGTGGAAAAAAAACAAAGGGGTTAGTATGTCGAAAATATCGAAAAATACGTAAGGGGGGGTAGTGTGTCGAAAATGTGGAAAAAAAACAAAGGGGTTAGTATGTCGAAAATATCGAAAAATACGTAAGGGGGGGTTTTGTGTCGAAAATGTGGAAAAAACTCAAAGGGGTGAGTATGTCGAAAATATGGAAAAATACGTAAGGGGGGGTAGTGTGTCGAAAATGTGGAAAAAAAACAAAGGGGTTAGTATGTCGAAAATATCGAAAAATACGTAAGGGGGGGTAGTGTGTCGAAAATGTGGAAAAAAATCAAAGGGGTGAGTATGTCGAAAATATCGAAAAATACGTAAGGGGGGTAGTGTGTCGAAAATATGGAAAAAAAACAAAGGGGTTAGTATGTCGAAAATATGGAAAAATACGTAAGGGGGGGTAGTGTGTCGAAAATGTGGAAAAAAAACAAAGGGGTTAGTATGTCGAAAATATCGAAAAATACGTAAGGGGGGGGAGTGTGTCGAAAATGTGGAAAAAAATCAAAGGGGTGAGTATGTCGAAAATATCGAAAAATACGTAAGGGGGGGTAGTGTGTCGAAAATGTGGAAAAAAAAACAAAGGGATTAGTATGTCGAAAATATCGAAAAATACGTAAGGGGGGGTAGTGTGTCCAAAATGTTGAAAAAAAACAAAGGGGTTAGTATGTCGAAAATATCGAAAAATACGTAAGGGGGGGGTAGTGTGTCGAAAATATGGAAAAAAAAACAAAAGGATTAGTATGTCGAAAATATGGAAAAATACATAAGGGGGGGTAGTGTGTCGAAAATGTGGGAAAAATACGTAAGGGGGGGTAGTGTGTCGAAAATGTGGAAAAATAGGTAAGGGGGGTAGTGTGTCGAAAATGTTGAAAAAAAACAAAGGGGTGAGTATGTCGAAAATATCGAAAAATACGTAAGGGGGGGTAGTGTGTCGAAAATGTGGAAAAAAAACAAAGGGGTTAGTATGTCGAAAATATCGAAAAATACGTAAGGGGGGGTAGTGTGTCGAAAATGTGGAAAAAAAACAAAGGGGTGAGTATGTCGAAAATATCGAAAAATACGTAAGGGGGGGTAGTGTGTCGAAAATGTTGAAAAAAAACAAAGGGGTGAGTATGTCGAAAATATCGAAAAATACGTAAGGGGGGGTAGTGTGTCGAAAATGTGGAAAAAAAACAAAGGGGTGAGTATGTCGAAAATATCGAAAAATACGTAAGGGGGGGTAGTGTGTCGAAAATGTGGAAAAAAAACAAAGGGGTTAGTATGTCGAAAATATCGAAAAATACTTAAGGGGGGGTAGTGTGTCGAAAATGTGGAAAAAACTCAAAGGGGTTAGTATGTCGAAAATATGGAAAAATACGTAAGGGGGGGTAGTGTGTCGAAAATGTTGAAAAAAAACAAAGGGGTTAGTATGTCGAAAATATCGAAAAATACGTAAGGGGGGGTAGTGTGTCGAAAATGTGGAAAAAAACAAAAGGATTAGTATGTCGAAAATATGGAAAAATACGTAAGGTGGGGTAGTGTGTCGAAAATGTGGAAAAAAAACAAAGGGGTTAGTATGTCGAAAATATCGAAAAATACGTAAGGGGGGGTAGTGTGTCGAAAATGTTGAAAAAAAACAAAGGGGTTAGTATGTCGAAAATATGGAAAAATACGTAAGGGGGGGTAGTGTGTCGAAAATGTTGAAAAAAAACAAAGGGGTGAGTATGTCGAAAATATCGAAAAATACGTAAGGGGGGGTAGTGTGTCGAAAATGTGGAAAAAAAACAAAAGGATTAGTATGTCGAAAATATGGAAAAATACGTAAGGTGGGGTAGTGTGTCGAAAATGTGGAAAAAAAACAAAGGGGTTAGTGTGTCGAAAATATGGAAAAATACGTAAGGGGGGGTAGTGTGTCGAAAATGTTGAAAAAAAACAAAGGGGTGAGTATGTCGAAAATATCGAAAAATACGTAAGGGGGGGTAGTGTGTCGAAAATGTGGAAAAAAAACAAAAGGATTAGTATGTCGAAAATATGGAAAAATACGTAAGGTGGGGTAGTGTGTCGAAAATGTGGAAAAAAAACAAAGGGGTTAGTATGTCGAAAATATCGAAAAATACGTAAGGGGGGGTAGTGTGTCGAAAATGTTGAAAAAAAACAAAGGGGTTAGTATGTCGAAAATATCGAAAAATACGTAAGGGGGGGTAGTGTGTCGAAAATGTGGGAAAAAAAAACAAAGGGGTTAATATGTCGAAAATATCGAAAAATACGTAAGGGGGGGTAGTGTGTCGAAAATGTGGAAAAAAAACAAAGGGATTAGTATGTCGAAAATATGGAAAAATACGTAAGGGGGGGTATTGTGTTGAAAATGTGGAAAAAAAACAAAGGGGTTAGTATGTCGAAAATATCGAAAATACGTCAGGGGGGGTAGTGTGTCGAAAATGTGGGAAAAAAACAAAGGGGTTAGTATGTCGAAAATATCGAAAAATACGTAAGGGGGGGTAGTGTGTCGAAAATGTTGAAAAAAAACAAAGGGGTTAGTATGTCGAAAATATGGAAAAATACGTAAGGGGGGGTAGTGTGTCGAAAATGTGGAAAAAAAAACAAAGGGATTAGTATGTCGAAAATATCGAAAAATACGTAAGGGGGGTAGTGTGTCGAAAATGTGGAAAAAAAACAAAGGGGTTAGTATGTCGAAAATATGGAAAAATACGTAAGGGGGGGTAGTGTGTCGAAAATGTGGAAAAAAAACAAATGGGTTAGTATGTCGAAAATATCGAAAAATACGTAAAGGGGGGTAGTGTGTCGAAAATGTGGGAAAAAAAAACAAAGGGGTTAATATGTCGAAAATATCGAAAAATACGTAAGGGGGGGTAGTGTGTCGAAAATGTTGAAAAAAAACAAAGGGGTTAGTATGTCGAAAATATGGAAAAATACGTAAGGGGGGGTAGTGTGTCGAAAATGTGGAAAAAAAACAAAGGGGTTAGTATGTCGAAAATATGGAAAAATACGTAAGGGGGGGTTAGTGTGTCGAAAATGTTGAAAAAAAACAAAGGGGTTAGTATGTCGAAAATATGGAAAAATACGTAAGGGGGGGTAGTGTGTCGAAAATGTTGAAAAAAAACAAAGGGGTTAGTATGTCGAAAATATGGAAAAATACGTAAGGGGGGGTAGTGTGTCGAAAATATGGAAAAATACGTAAGGGGGTGTAGTGTGTCGAAAATGTGGAAAAAAAACAAAGGGGTTAGTACGTCGAAAATATGGAAAAATACGTAAGGGGGTGTAGTGTGTCGAAAATGTGGAAAAAAAACAAAGGGGTTAGTATGTCGAAAATATCGAAAAATATGTAAGGGGGGGTAGTGTGTCGAAAATGTGGGAAAAAAAAACAAAGGGGTTAATATGTCGAAAATATCGAAAAATACGTAAGGGGGGGTAGTGTGTTGAAAATGTGGAAAAAAAACAAAGGGATTAGTATGTCGAAAATATCGAAAATACGTCAGGGGGGGTAGTGTGTCGAAAATGTGGAAAAAACTCAAAGGGGTGAGTATGTCGAAAATATCGAAAAATATGTAAGGGGGGGTAGTGTGTCGAAAATGTGGAAAAAAAACAAAGGGGTTAGTATGTCGAAAATATGGAAAAATACGTAAGGGGGGGTAGTGTGTTGAAAATGTGGAAAAAAAACAAAGGGGTTAGTATGTCGAAAATATCGAAAATACGTCAGGGGGGGTAGTGTGTCGAAAATGTGGAAAAAACTCAAAGGGGTGAGTATGTCGAAAATATCGAAAAATATGTAAGGGGGGGTAGTGTGTCGAAAATGTGGAAAAAAAACAAAGGGGTTAGTATGTCCAAAATATCGAAAAATACGTAAGGGGGGGTAGTGTGTCGAAAATGTGGAAAAAAAACAAAGGGGTTAGTATGTCGAAAATATGGAAAAATACGTAAGGGGGGGTAGTGTGTCGAAAATGTGGAAAAAAAACAAAGGGGTTAGTATGTCGAAAATATCGAAAAATACGTAAGGGGGGGTAGTGTGTCGAAAATGTGGAAAAAAACAAAGGGGTTAGTATGTCGAAAATATCGAAAAATACGTAAGGGGGGGTAGTGTGTCGAAAATGTGGGAAAAAAAAACAAAGGGGTTAGTATGTCGAAAATATGGAAAAATACGTAAGGGGGGGTAGTGTGTCGAAAATGTGGAAAAAAAAACAAAGGGATTAGTATGTCGAAAATATGGAAAAATACGTAAGGGGGGGTAGTGTGTCGAAAATGTGGAAAAAAAACAAAGGGGTTAGTATGTCGAAAATATCGAAAAATACGTAAGGGGGGATAGTGTGTCGAAAATGTGGGAAAAAAAAACAAAGGGGTTAGTATGTCCAAAATATCGAAAAATACGTAAGGGGGGGGTAGTGTGTCGAAAATGTGGAAAAAAAACAAAGGGGTTAGTATGTCGAAAATATCGAAAAATACGTAAGGGGGGGTAGTGTGTCGAAAATGTGGAAAAAAAACAAAGGGGTTAGTATGTCGAAAATATGGAAAATACGTAAGGGGGGGTAGTGTGTCGAAAATGTGGAAAAAAAACAAAGGGGTTAGTATGTCGAAAATATCGAAAAATACGTAAGGGGGGGTAGTGTGTCGAAAATGTGGAAAAAAAACAAAGGGGTTAGTTTGTCGAAAATATGGAAAAATACGTAAGGGGGGGGTAGTGTGTCGAAAATGTGGAAGAAAAACAAAGGGGTTAGTATGTCGAAAATATCGAAAAATACGTAAGGGGGGGTAGTGTGTCGAAAATGTGGGAAAAAAAACAAAGGGGTTAGTATGTCGAAAATATCGAAAAATACGTAAGGGGGGGTAGTGTGTCAAAAATGTGGAAAAAAAACAAAAGGATTAGTATGTCGAAAATATGGAAAAATACGTAAGGTGGGGTAGTGTGTCGAAAATGTGGAAAAAAAACAAAGGGGTTAGTGTGTCGAAAATATGGAAAAATACGTAAGGGGGGGTAGTGTGTCGAAAATGTTGAAAAAAAACAAAGGGGTGAGTATGTCGAAAATATCGAAAAATACGTAAGGGGGGGTAGTGTGTCGAAAATGTGGAAAAAAAACAAAAGGATTAGTATGTCGAAAATATGGAAAAATACGTAAGGTGGGGTAGTGTGTCGAAAATGTGGAAAAAAAACAAAGGGGTTAGTATGTCGAAAATATCGAAAAATACGTAAGGGGGGGTAGTGTGTCGAAAATGTTGAAAAAAAACAAAGGGGTTAGTATGTCGAAAATATCGAAAAATACGTAAGGGGGGGGTAGTGTGTCGAAAATGTGGGAAAAAAAAACAAAGGGGTTAATATGTCGAAAATATCGAAAAATACGTAAGGGGGGGTAGTGTGTCGAAAATGTGGAAAAAAAACAAAGGGATTAGTATGTCGAAAATATGGAAAAATACGTAAGGGGGGGTATTGTGTTGAAAATGTGGAAAAAAAACAAAGGGGTTAGTATGTCGAAAATATCGAAAATACGTCAGGGGGGGTAGTGTGTCGAAAATGTGGAAAAAAAACAAAGGGGTTAGTATGTCGAAAATATCGAAAAATACGTAAGGGGGGGTAGTGTGTCGAAAATGTTGAAAAAAAACAAAGGGGTTAGTATGTCGAAAATATGGAAAAATACGTAAGGGGGGGTAGTGTGTCGAAAATGTGGATAAAAAACAAAAGGGTTAGTATGTCGAAAATATCGAAAAATACGTAAGGGGGGGTAGTGTGTCGAAAATATGGAAAAATACATAAGGGGGGGTAGTGTGTCGAAAATATGGAAAAATACGTAAGGGGGTCTAGTGTGTCGAAAATGTTGAAAAAAAACAAAGGGGTTAGTATGTCGAAAATATGGAAAAATACGTAAGGGGGGGTAGTGTGTCGAAAATGTGGAAAAAAAACAAATGGGTTAGTATGTCGAAAATATCGAAAAATACGTAAAGGGGGGTAGTGTGTCGAAAATGTGGAAAAAAAACAAAGGGGTTAGTATGTCGAAAATATGGAAAAAAAACAAAGGGGTTAGTATGTCGAAAATATCGAAAAATACGTAAGGGGGGGTAGTGTGTCGAAAATGTGGGAAAAAAAAACAAAGGGGTTAATATGTCGAAAATATCGAAAAATACGTAAGGGGGGGTAGTGTGTCGAAAATGTTGAAAAAAAACAAAGGGGTTAGTATGTCGAAAATATGGAAAAATACGTAAGGGGGGGTAGTGTGTCGAAAATGTGGAAAAAAAACAAAGGGGTTAGTATGTCGAAAATATGGAAAAATACGTAAGGGGGGGTAGTGTGTCGAAAATGTTGAAAAAAAACAAAGGGGTTAGTATGTCGAAAATATGGAAAAATACGTAAGGGGGGGTAGTGTGTCGAAAATGTTGAAAAAAAACAAAGGGGTTAGTATGTCGAAAATATGGAAAAATACGTAAGGGGGGGTAGTGTGTCGAAAATATGGAAAAATACGTAAGGGGGTGTAGTGTGTCGAAAATGTGGAAAAAAAACAAAGGGGTTAGTATGTCGAAAATATGGAAAAATACGTAAGGGGGTGTAGTGTGTCGAAAATGTGGAAAAAAAACAAAGGGGTTAGTATGTCGAAAATATCGAAAAATATGTAAGGGGGGGGTAGTGTGTCGAAAATGTGGGAAAAAAAAACAAAGGGGTTAATATGTCGAAAATATCGAAAAATACGTAAGGGGGGGTAGTGTGTTGAAAATGTGGAAAAAAAACAAAGGGATTAATATGTCGAAAATATCGAAAATACGTCAGGGGGGGTAGTGTGTCGAAAATGTGGAAAAAACTCAAAGGGGTGAGTATGTCGAAAATATCGAAAAATATGTAAGGGGGGGTAGTGTGTCGAAAATGTGGAAAAAAAACAAAGGGGTTAGTATGTCCAAAATATCGAAAAATACGTAAGGGGGGGTAGTGTGTCGAAAATGTGGAAAAAAAACAAAGGGGTTAGTATGTCGAAAATATGGAAAAATACGTAAGGGGGGGTATTGTGTTGAAAATGTGGAAAAAAAACAAAGGGGTTAGTATGTCGAAAATATCGAAAATACGTCAGGGGGGGTAGTGTGTCGAAAATGTGGAAAAAAAACAAAGGGGTTAGTATGTCGAAAACATCGAAAAATACGTAAGGGGGGGTAGTGTGTCGAAAATGTGGAAAAAAACAAAGGGGTTAGTATGTCGAAAATATCGAAAAATACGTAAGGGGGGGTAGTGTGTCGAAAATGTGGGAAAAAAAAACAAAGGGGTTAGTATGTCGAAAATATGGAAAAATACGTAAGGGGGGGTAGTGTGTCGAAAATGTGGAAAAAAAAACAAAGGGATTAGTATGTCGAAAATATGGAAAAATACGTAAGGGGGGGTAGTGTGTCGAAAATGTGGAAAAAAAACAAAGGGGTTAGTATGTCGAAAATATCGAAAAATACGTAAGGGGGGATAGTGTGTCGAAAATGTGGGAAAAAAAAACAAAGGGGTTAGTATGTCCAAAATATCGAAAAATACGTAAGGGGGGGGTAGTGTGTCGAAAATGTGGAAAAAAAACAAAGGGGTTAGTATGTCGAAAATATCGAAAAATACGTAAGGGGGGGTAGTGTGTCGAAAATGTGGAAAAAAAACAAAGGGGTTAGTATGTCGAAAATATGGAAAATACGTAAGGGGGGGTAGTGTGTCGAAAATGTGGAAAAAAAACAAAGGGGTTAGTATGTCGAAAATATCGAAAAATACGTAAGGGGGGGTAGTGTGTCGAAAATGTGGAAAAAAAACAAAGGGGTTAGTTTGTCGAAAATATGGAAAAATACGTAAGGGGGGGTATTGTGTTGAAAATGTGGAAAAAAAACAAAGGGGTTAGTATGTCGAAAATATCGAAAAATACGTAAGGGGGGGTAGTGTGTCGAAAATGTGGAAGAAAAACAAAGGGGTTAATATGTCGAAAATATCGAAAATACGTCAGGGGGGGTAGTGTGTCGAAAATGTGGAAAAAACTCAAAGGGGTGAGTATGTCGAAAATATCGAAAAATATGTAAGGGGGGGTAGTGTGTCGAAAATGTGGAAAAAAAACAAAGGGGTTAGTATGTCCAAAATATCGAAAAATACGTAAGGGGGGGTAGTGTGTCGAAAATGTGGAAAAAAAACAAAGGGGTTAGTATGTCGAAAATATGGAAAAATACGTAAGGGGGGGTATTGTGTTGAAAATGTGGAAAAAAAAACAAAGGGGTTAGTATGTCGAAAATATCGAAAATACGTCAGGGGGGGTAGTGTGTCGAAAATGTGGAAAAAAAACAAAGGGGTGAGTATGTCGAAAATATCGAAAAATACGTAAGGGGGGGTAGTGTGTCGAAAATGTGGAAAAAAACAAAGGGGTTAGTATGTCGAAAATATCGAAAAATACGTAAGGGGGGGTAGTGTGTCGAAAATGTGGGAAAAAAAAACAAAGGGGTTAGTATGTCGAAAATATGGAAAAATACGTAAGGGGGGGTAGTGTGTCGAAAATGTGGAAAAAAAAACAAAGGGATTAGTATGTCGAAAATATGGAAAAATACGTAAGGGGGGGTAGTGTGTCGAAAATGTGGAAAAAAAACAAAGGGGTTAGTATGTCGAAAATATCGAAAAATACGTAAGGGGGGATAGTGTGTCGAAAATGTGGGAAAAAAAAACAAAGGGGTTAGTATGTCCAAAATATCGAAAAATACGTAAGGGGGGGGTAGTGTGTCGAAAATGTGGAAAAAAAACAAAGGGGTTAGTATGTCGAAAATATCGAAAAATACGTAAGGGGGGGTAGTGTGTCGAAAATGTGGAAAAAAAACAAAGGGGTTAGTATGTCGAAAATATGGAAAATACGTAAGGGGGGGTAGTGTGTCGAAAATGTGGAAAAAAAACAAAGGGGTTAGTATGTCGAAAATATCGAAAAATACGTAAGGGGGGGTAGTGTGTCGAAAATGTGGAAAAAAAACAAAGGGGTTAGTTTGTCGAAAATATGGAAAAATACGTAAGGGGGGTAGTGTGTCGAAAATGTGGAAGAAAAACAAAGGGGTTAGTATGTCGAAAATATTGAAAAATACGTAAGGGGGGGTAGTGTGTCGAAAATGTGGGAAAAAAAACAAAGGGGTTAGTATGTCGAAAATATGGAAAAATACGTAAGGGGGGGTAGTGTGTCGAAAATGTGGAAAAAAATCAAAGGGGTGAGTATGTCCAAAATATCGAAAAATACGTAAGGGGGGGTAGTGTGTCGAAAATGTTGAAAAAAAACAAAGGGGTTAGTATGTCGAAAATATCGAAAAATACGTAAGGGGGGGTAGTGTGTCGAAAATGTGGAAAAAAAACAAAGGGGTTAGTATGTCGAAAATATGGAAAAATACGTAAGGGGGGGTAGTGTGTCGAAAATGTGGAAAAAAAACAAAGGGGTTAGTATGTCGAAAATATGGAAAAATACGTAAGGGGGGGTAGTGTGTCGAAAATGTGGAAAAAAAACAAAGTGTTTAGTTTGTCGAAAATATGGAAAATACGTAAGGGGGGGTAGTGTGTCGAAACTGTTGAAAAAAAACAAAGGGGTTAGTATGTCGAAAATATCGAAAAATACGTAAGGGGGGGTAGTGTGTCGAAAATGTGGAAAAAAACAAAGGGGTTAGTATGTCGAAAATATCGAAAAATACGAAAGGGGGGGTAGTGTGTCGAAAATGTGGAAGAAAAACAAAGGGGTGAGTATGTCGAAAATATGGAAAAATACGTAAGGGGGGGTAGTGTGTCGAAAATGTGGAAAAAAAACAAAGGGGTTAGTATGTCGAAAATATGGAAAAATACGTAAGGGGGGGTAGTGTGTCGAAACTGTTGAAAAAAAACAAAGGGGTTAGTATGTCGAAAATATCGAAAAATACGTAAGGGGGGGTAGTGTGTCGAAAATGTTGAAAAAAAACAAAGGGGTTAGTATGTCGAAAATATGGAAAAATACGTAAGGGGGGTAGTGTGTCGAAAATGTGGAAAAAAACAAAGGGGTTAGTATGTCGAAAATATCGAAAAATACGTAAGGGGGGGTAGTGTGTCGAAAATGTGGAAAAAAACAAAGGGGTTAGTATGTCGAAAATATCGAAAAATACGAAAGGGGGGGTAGTGTGTCGAAAATGTGGAAAAAAAACAAAGGGGTTAGTATGTCGAAAATATCGAAAAATACGTAAGGGGGGGTAGTGTGTCGAAAATGTGGAAAAAAAACAAAGGGGTTAGTATGTCGAAAATATCGAAAAATACGTAAGGGGGGGTAGTGTGTCGAAAATGTGGAAAAAAAACAAAGGGGTTAGTATGTCGAAAATATCGAAAAATACGTAAGGGGGGGTAGTGTGTCGAAAATGTTGAAAAAAAACAAAGGGGTTAGTATGTCGAAAATATGGAAAAATACGTAAGGGGGGTAGTGTGTCGAAAATATGGAAAAATACATAAGGGGGGGTAGTGTGTCGAAAATATGGAAAAATACGTAAGGGGGGTAGTGTGTCGAAAATGTGGAAAAAAACAAAGGGGTTAGTATGTCGAAAATATGGAAAAATACGTAAGGGGGGGTAGTGTGTCGAAAATGTGGAAAAAAAAACAAAGGGATTAGTATGTCGAAAATATGGAAAAATACGTAAGGGGGGGTAGTGTGTCGAAAATGTGGAAAAAAAACAAAGGGGTTAGTATGTCGAAAATATCGAAAAATACGTAAGGGGGGGTAGTGTGTCGAAAATGTTGAAAAAAAACAAAGGGGTGAGTATGTCGAAAATATCGAAAAATACGTAAGGGGGGGTAGTGTGTCGAAAATGTGGAAAAAAAACAAAGGGGTTAGTATGTCGAAAATATTGAAAAATACGTAAGGGGGGGTAGTGTGTCGAAATTTTGGAAAATAAACAAAGGGGTTAGTATGTCGAAAATATCGAAAAATACTTAAGGGGGGGTAGTGTGTCGAAAATGTGGAAAAAAAACAAAGGGGTTAGTATGTCGAAAATATCGAAAAATACGTAAGGGGGGGTAGTGTGTCGAAAATGTTGAAAAAAAACAAAGGGGTTAGTATGTCGAAAATATGGAAAAATACGTAAGGGGGGGGTAGTGTGTCGAAAATATGGAAAAAAAACAAAGGTTTAGTATGTCGAAAATATGGAAAAATACGTAAAGGGGGGTAGTGTGTCGAAAATATGGAAAAATACATAAGGGGGGGTAGTGTGTCGAAAATATGGAAAAATACGTAAGGGGGTCTAGTGTGTCGAAAATGTGGAAAAAAAACAAAGGGGTTAGTATGTCGAAAATATCGAAAAATACGTAAGGGGGGGTAGTGTGTCGAAAATGTGGAAAAAAAACAAAGGGGTTAGTATGTCGAAAATATCGAAAAATACGTAAGGGGGGGTAGTGTGTCGAAAATGTGGAAAAAAAACAAAGGGGTTAGTATGTCGAAAATATCGAAAAATACGTAAGGGGGGGTAGTGTGTCGAAAATATGGAAAAAAAAACAAAAGGATTAGTATGTCGAAAATATGGAAAAATACGTAAGGGGGGGTAGTGTGTCGAAAATGTTGAAAAAAAACAAAGGGGTTAGTATGTCGAAAATATGGAAAAATACATAAGGGGGGGTAGTGTGTCGAAAATGTGGGAAAAATACGTAAGGGGGGGTAGTGTGTCGAAAATGTGGAAACATACGTAAGGGGGGTAGTGTGTCGAAAATGTTGAAAAAAAACAAAGGGGTTAGTATGTCGAAAATATGGAAAAATACGTAAGGGGGGGGTAGTGTGTCGAAAATATGGAAAAAAAACAAAGGTTTAGTATGTCGAAAATATGGAAAAATACGTAAAGGGGGGTAGTGTGTCGAAAATATGGAAAAATACATAAGGGGGGGTAGTGTGTCGAAAATATGGAAAAATACGTAAGGGGGTCTAGTGTGTCGAAAATGTGGAAAAAAAACAAAGGGGTTAGTATGTCGAAAATATCGAAAAATACGTAAGGGGGGGTAGTGTGTCGAAAATGTTGAAAAAAAACAAAGGGGTTAGTATGTCGAAAATATCGAAAAATACGTAAGGGGGGGTAGTGTGTCGAAAATGTGGAAAAAAAACAAAGGGGTTAGTATGTCGAAAATATCGAAAAATACGAAAGGGGGGGTAGTGTGTCGAAAATGTGGAAAAAAAACAAAGGGGTTAGTATGTCGAAAATATGGAAAAATACATAAGGGGGGGTAGTGTGTCGAAAATGTGGGAAAAATACGTAAGGGGGGGTAGTGTGTCGAAAATGTGGAAACATACGTAAGGGGGGTAGTGTGTCGAAAATGTTGAAAAAAAACAAAGGGGTGAGTATGTCGAAAATATCGAAAAATACGTAAGGGGGGGTAGTGTGTCGAAAATGTTGAAAAAAAACAAAGGGGTTAGTATGTCGAAAATATGGAAAAATACGTAAGGGGGGGTAGTGTGTCGAAAATATGGAAAAATACGTAAGGGGGTCTAGTGTGTCGAAAATGTGGAAAAAAAACAAAGGGGTTAGTATGTCGAAAATATCGAAAAATACGTAAGGGGGGGTAGTGTGTCGAAAATGTTGAAAAAAAACAAAGGGGTTAGTATGTCGAAAATATCGAAAAATACGTAAGGGGGTCTAGTGTGTCGAAAATGTGGAAAAAAAACAAAGGGGTTAGTATGTCGAAAATATCGAAAAATACGTAAGGGGGGGTAGTGTGTCGAAAATGTTGAAAAAAAACAAAGGGGTTAGTATGTCGAAAATATCGAAAAATACGTAAGGGGGGGTAGTGTGTCGAAAATGTTGAAAAAAAACAAAGGGGTTAGTATGTCGAAAATATCGAAAAATACGAAAGGGGGGGTAGTGTGTCGAAAATGTGGAAAAAAAACAAAGGGGTTAGTATGTCGAAAATATCGAAAAATACGTAAGGGGGGGTAGTGTGTCGAAAATATGGAAAAAAAAACAAAAGGATTAGTATGTCGAAAATATGGAAAAATACGTAAGGGGGGGTAGTGTGTCGAAAATGTTGAAAAAAAACAAAGGGGTTAGTATGTCGAAAATATGGAAAAATACATAAGGGGGGGTAGTGTGTCGAAAATGTGGGAAAAATACGTAAGGGGGGGTAGTGTGTCGAAAATGTGGAAACATACGTAAGGGGGGTAGTGTGTCGAAAATGTTGAAAAAAAACAAAGGGGTGAGTATGTCGAAAATATCGAAAAATACGTAAGGGGGGGTAGTGTGTCGAAAATGTTGAAAAAAAACAAAGGGGTTAGTATGTCGAAAATATGGAAAAATACGTAAGGGGGGGTAGTGTGTCGAAAATATGGAAAAATACGTAAGGGGGTCTAGTGTGTCGAAAATGTGGAAAAAAAACAAAGGGGTTAGTATGTCGAAAATATCGAAAAATACGTAAGGGGGGGTAGTGTGTCGAAAATGTTGAAAAAAAACAAAGGGGTTAGTATGTCGAAAATATCGAAAAATACGTAAGGGGGGGTAGTGTGTCGAAAATGTGGAAAAAAAACAAAGGGGTTAGTATGTCGAAAATATCGAAAAATACGTAAGGGGGGGTAGTGTGTCGAAAATATGGAAAAAAAAACAAAAGGATTAGTATGTCGAAAATATGGAAAAATACGTAAGGGGGGGTAGTGTGTCGAAAATGTTGAAAAAAAACAAAGGGGTTAGTATGTCGAAAATATGGAAAAATACATAAGGGGGGGTAGTGTGTCGAAAATGTGGGAAAAATACGTAAGGGGGGGTAGTGTGTCGAAAATGTGGAAACATACGTAAGGGGGGTAGTGTGTCGAAAATGTTGAAAAAAAACAAAGGGGTGAGTATGTCGAAAATATCGAAAAATACGTAAGGGGGGGTAGTGTGTCGAAAATGTGGATAAAAAACAAAAGGGTTAGTATGTCGAAAATATCGAAAAATACGTAAGGGGGGGTAGTGTGTCGAAAATATGGAAAAATACATAAGGGTGGGTAGTGTGTCGAAAATATGGAAAAATACGTAAGGGGGTCTAGTGTGTCGAAAATGTTGAAAAAAAACAAAGGGGTTAGTATGTCGAAAATATGGAAAAATACATAAGGGGGGGTAGTGTGTCGAAAATATGGAAAAATACGTAAGGGGGGGTAGTGTGTCGAAAATGTGGAAAAAACTCAAAGGGGTGAGTATGTCGAAAATATGGAAAAATACGTAAGGGGGGGTAGTGTGTCGAAAATGTTGAAAAAACTCAAAGGGGTGAGTATGTCGAAAATATGGAAAAAACCGTAAGGGGGGGTAGTGTGTCGAAAATGTTGAAAAAAAACAAAGGGGTGAGTATGTCGAAAATATCGAAAAATACGTAAGGGGGGGTAGTGTGTCGAAAATGTTGAAAAAACTCAAAGGGGTGAGTATGTCGAAAATATGGAAAAAAACGTAAGGGGGGGTAGTGTGTCGAAAATGTTGAAAAAAAACAAAGGGGTGAGTATGTCAAAAATATCGAAAAATACGTAAGGGGGGGTAGTGTGTCGAAAATGTGGAAAAAAAACAAAGGGGTTAGTATGTCGAAAATATCGAAAAATACGTAAGGGGGGGTAGTGTGTCGAAAATGTTGAAAAAAAACAAAGGGGTTAGTATGTCGAAAATATGGAAAAATACGTAAGGGGGGGTAGTGTGTCGAAAATGTGGAAAAAAAACAAAGGGGTTAGTATGTCGAAAATATCGAAAAATACGTAAGGGGGGGTAGTGTGTCGAAAATGTGGAAAAAAAACAAAGGGGTTAGTATGTCGAAAATATCGAAAAATACGTAAGGGGGGGTAGTGTGTCGAAAATATGGAAAAAAAAACAAAGGGATTAGTATGTCGAAAATATCGAAAAATACGTAAGGGGGTGTAGTGTGTCGAAAATGTTGAAAAAAAACAAAGGGGTTAGTATGTCGAAAATATCGAAAAATACGTAAGGGGGGGTAGTGTGTCGAAAATGTGGAAAAAAAACAAAGGGGTTAGTATGTCGAAAATATCGAAAAATACGTAAGGGGGGGTAGTGTGTCGAAAATGTGGAAAAAAAACAAAGGGGTTAGTATGTCGAAAATATGGAAAAATACATAAGGGGGGGTAGTGTGTCGAAAATGTGGGAAAAAAAACAAAGGGGTTAGTATGTCGAAAATATCGAAAAATACGTAAGGGGGGTTAGTATGTCGAAAATGCTGAAAAAACACAAAGGGGTTAGTATGTCGAAAATATCGAAAAATACGTAAGGGGGGGTAGTGTGTCGAAAATGCGGAAAAAAACAAAGGGGTTAGTATGTCGAAAATATCGAAAAATACGTAAGGGGGGGTAGTGTGTCGAAAATGTGGAAAAAAAACAAAGGGGTTAGTATGTCGAAAATATCGAAATACGTAAGGGGGGGTAGTGTGTCGAAAATGTGGAAAAAAAACAAAGGGGTTAGTATGTCGAAAATATCGAAAAATACGTAAGGGGGGTAGTGTGTCGAAAATGTGGAAAAAAAACAAAGGGGTTAGTATGTCGAAAATATCGAAAAATACGTAAGGGGGGGTAGTGTGTCGAAAATGTGGAAAAAAAACAAAGGGGTTAGTATGTCGAAAATATGGAAAAATACGTAAGGGGGGGTAGTGTGTCGAAAATGTGGGAAAAAAAACAAAGGGGTGAGTATGTCGAAAATATCGAAAAATACGTAAGGGGGGGTAGTGTGTTGAAAATGTTGAAAAAAAACTAAGGGGTTAGTATGTCGAAAATATGGAAAAATACGTAAGGGGGGGTAGTGTGTCGAAAATGTGGAAAAAAAACAAAGGGGTTAGTATGTCGAAAATATGGAAAAATACGTAAGGGGGGGTAGTGTGTCGAAAATGTGGAAAAAACTCAAAGGGGTGAGTATGTCGAAAATATGGAAAAATACGTAAGGGGGGGTAGTGTGTCGAAAATGTGGAAAAAAAACAAAGGGGTTAGTATGTCGAAAATATCGAAAAATACGTAAGGGGGGGTAGTGTGTCGAAAATGTGGAAAAAAATCAAAGGGGTGAGTATGTCGAAAATATCTAAAAATACGTAAGGGGGGGTAGTGTGTCGAAAATATGGAAAAAAAACAAAGGGGTTAGTATGTCGAAAATATCGAAAAATACGTAAGGGGGGGTAGTGTGTCCAAAATGTGGAAAAAAAACAAAGGGGTTAGTATGTCGAAAATATCGAAAAATACGTAAGGGGGGGTAGTGTGTCGAAAATGTTGAAAAAAAACAAAGGGGTTAGTATGTCGAAAATATGGAAAAATACGTAAGGGGGGGTAGTGTGTCGAAAATGTTGAAAAAAAACAAAGGGGTGAGTATGTCGAAAATATCGAAAAATATGTAAGGGGGGGTAGTGTGTCGAAAATGTGAAAAAAAAAAAACAAAGGGGTTAGTATGTCGAAAATATCGAAAAATACTTAAGGGGGGGTAGTGTGTCGAAAATGTGGAAAAAAAACAAAGGGGTTAGTATGTCGAAAATATCGAAAAATACGTAAGGGGGGGTAGTGTGTCGAAAATGTTGAAAAAAAACAAAGGGGTTAGTATGTCGAAAATATGGAAAAATACGTAAGGGGGGGTAGTGTGTCGAAAATATGGAAAAAAAACAAAGGTTTAGTATGTCGAAAATATCGAAAAATACGTAAGGGGGGGTAGTGTGTCGAAAATGTGGAAAAAAAACAAAGGGGTTAGTATGTCGAAAATATCGAAAAATACGTAACGGGGGGTAGTGTGTCGAAAATGTGGAAAAAACTCAAAGGGGTGAGTATGTCGAAAATATCGAAAAATACGTAAGGGGGGGTAGTGTGTCGAAAATGTTGAAAAAAAAACAAAGGGGTTAGTATGTCGAAAATATGGAAAAATACGTAAGGGGGGGTAGTGTGTCGAAAATGTTGAAAAAAAACAAAGGGGTTAGTATGTCGAAAATATGGAAAAATACGTAAGGGGGGGTAGTGTGTCGAAAATGTGGAAAAAAAAACAAAGGGATTAGTATGTCGAAAATATCGAAAAATACGTAAGGGGGGTAGTGTGTCGAAAATGTGGAAAAAAAACAAAGGGGTTAGTATGTCGAAAATATGGAAAAATACGTAAGGGGGGGTAGTGTGTCGAAAATGTGGAAAAAAAACAAAGGGGTTAGTATGTCGAAAATATCGAAAAATACGTAAGGGGGGGTAGTGTGTCGAAAATGTGGAAAAAAAACAAAGGGGTTAGTATGTCGAAAATATGGAAAAAACTCAAAGGGGTGAGTATGTCGAAAATATCGAAAAATACGTAAGGGGGGGTAGTGTGTCGAAAATGTTGAAAAAAAACAAAGGGGTTAGTATGTCGAAAATATGGAAAAATACGTAAGGGGGGGTAGTGTGTCGAAAATGTGGAAAAAACTCAAAGGGGTGAGTATGTCGAAAATATCGAAAAATACGTAAGGGGGGGTAGTGTGTCGAAAATGTGGAAAAAAAACAAAGGGGTTAGTATGTCGAAAATATCGAAAAATACGTAAGGGGGGGTAGTGTGTCGAAAATGTGGAAAAAAAACAAAGGGGTTAGTATGTCGAAAATATCGAAAAATACGTAGGGGGGGGTAGTGTGTCGAAAATGTGGAAAAAAAACAAAGGGGTTAGTATGTCGAAAATATGGAAAAATACGTAAGGGGGGGTAGTGTGTCGAAAATGTGGGAAAAAAAACAAAGGGGTGAGTATGTCGAAAATATCGAAAAATACGTAAGGGGGGGTAGTGTGTTGAAAATGTTGAAAAAAAACTAAGGGGTTAGTATGTCGAAAATATGGAAAAATACATAAGGGGGGGTAGTGTGTCGAAAATGTGGAAAAAAAACAAAGGGGTTAGTATGTCGAAAATATGGAAAAATACGTAAGGGGGGGTAGTGTGTCGAAAATGTGGAAAAAACTCAAAGGGGTGAGTATGTCGAAAATATCGAAAAATACGTAAGGGGGGGTAGTGTGTCGAAAATGTGGAAAAAAAACAAAGGGGTTAGTATGTCGAAAATATCGAAAAATACGTAAGGGGGGGTAGTGTGTCGAAAATGTGGAAAAAAAACAAAGGGGTTAGTATGTCGAAAATATCGAAAAATACGTAAGGGGGGGTTTTGTGTCGAAAATGTGGAAAAAACTCAAAGGGGTGAGTATGTCGAAAATATGGAAAAATACGTAAGGGGGGGTAGTGTGTCGAAAATGTGGAAAAAAAACAAAGGGGTTAGTATGTCGAAAATATCGAAAAATCCGTAAGGGGGGGTAGTGTGTCGAAAATGTGGAAAAAAATCAAAGGGGTGAGTATGTCGAAAATATCGAAAAATACGTAAGGGGGGTAGTGTGTCGAAAATATGGAAAAAAAACAAAGGGGTTAGTATGTCGAAAATATGGAAAAATACGTAAGGGGGGGTAGTGTGTCGAAAATGTGGAAAAAAAACAAAGGGGTTAGTATGTCGAAAATATCGAAAAATACGTAAGGGGGGGGAGTGTGTCGAAAATGTGGAAAAAAATCAAAGGGGTGAGTATGTCGAAAATATCGAAAAATACGTAAGGGGGGGTAGTGTGTCGAAAATGTGGAAAAAAAAACAAAGGGATTAGTATGTCGAAAATATCGAAAAATACGTAAGGGGGGGTAGTGTGTCCAAAATGTTGAAAAAAAACAAAGGGGTTAGTATGTCGAAAATATCGAAAAATACGTAAGGGGGGGTAGTGTGTCGAAAATGTGGAAAAAAAACAAAGGGGTTAGTATGTCGAAAATATCGAAAAATACGTAAGGGGGGGTAGTGTGTCGAAAATGTGGAAAAAAAACAAAGGGGTTAGTATGTCGAAAATATCGAAAAATACGTAAGGGGGGGTTTTGTGTCGAAAATGTGGAAAAAACTCAAAGGGGTGAGTATGTCGAAAATATCGAAAAATCCGTAAGGGGGGGTAGTGTGTCGAAAATGTGGAAAAAAATCAAAGGGGTGAGTATGTCGAAAATATCGAAAAATACGTAAGGGGGGTAGTGTGTCGAAAATATGGAAAAAAAACAAAGGGGTTAGTATGTCGAAAATATGGAAAAATACGTAAGGGGGGGTAGTGTGTCGAAAATGTGGAAAAAAAACAAAGGGGTTAGTATGTCGAAAATATCGAAAAATACGTAAGGGGGGGGAGTGTGTCGAAAATGTGGAAAAAAATCAAAGGGGTGAGTATGTCGAAAATATCGAAAAATACGTAAGGGGGGGTAGTGTGTCGAAAATGTGGAAAAAAAAACAAAGGGATTAGTATGTCGAAAATATCGAAAAATACGTAAGGGGGGGTAGTGTGTCCAAAATGTTGAAAAAAAACAAAGGGGTTAGTATGTCGAAAATATCGAAAAATACGTAAGGGGGGGTAGTGTGTCGAAAATGTTGAAAAAAAACAAAGGGGTTAGTATGTCGAAAATATGGAAAAATACGTAAGGGGGGGTAGTGTGTCGAAAATGTTGAAAAAAAACAAAGGGGTGAGTATGTCGAAAATATCGAAAAATATGTAAGGGGGGGTAGTGTGTCGAAAATGTGGAAAAAAAACAAAGGGGTTAGTATGTCGAAAATATCGAAAAATACTTAAGGGGGGGTAGTGTGTCGAAAATGTGGAAAAAAAACAAAGGGGTTAGTATGTCGAAAATATCGAAAAATCCGTAAGGGGGGGTAGTGTGTCGAAAATGTGGAAAAAAATCAAAGGGGTGAGTATGTCGAAAATATCGAAAAATACGTAAGGGGGGTAGTGTGTCGAAAATATGGAAAAAAAACAAAGGGGTTAGTATGTCGAAAATATGGAAAAATACGTAAGGGGGGGTAGTGTGTCGAAAATGTGGAAAAAAAACAAAGGGGTTAGTATGTCGAAAATATCGAAAAATACGTAAGGGGGGGGAGTGTGTCGAAAATGTGGAAAAAAATCAAAGGGGTGAGTATGTCGAAAATATCGAAAAATACGTAAGGGGGGGGTAGTGTGTCGAAAATGTGGAAAAAAAAACAAAGGGATTAGTATGTCGAAAATATCGAAAAATACGTAAGGGGGGGTAGTGTGTCCAAAATGTTGAAAAAAAACAAAGGGGTTAGTATGTCGAAAATATCGAAAAATACGTAAGGGGGGGTAGTGTGTCGAAAATGTTGAAAAAAAACAAAGGGGTTAGTATGTCGAAAATATGGAAAAATACGTAAGGGGGGGTAGTGTGTCGAAAATGTTGAAAAAAAACAAAGGGGTGAGTATGTCGAAAATATCGAAAAATATGTAAGGGGGGGTAGTGTGTCGAAAATGTGGAAAAAAAACAAAGGGGTTAGTACGTCGAAAATATCGAAAAATACTTAAGGGGGGGTAGTGTGTCGAAAATGTGGAAAAAAAACAAAGGGGTTAGTATGTCGAAAATATCGAAAAATACGTAAGGGGGGGTAGTGTGTCGAAAATGTTGAAAAAAAACAAAGGGGTTAGTATGTCGAAAATATCGAAAAATACGTAAGGGGGGGTAGTGTGTCGAAAATATGGAAAAAAAACAAAGGTTTAGTATGTCGAAAATATCGAAAAATACGTAAGGGGGGTAGTGTGTCGAAAATGTGGAAAAAAAACAAAGGGGTTAGTATGTCGAAAATATCGAAAAATACGTAAGGGGGGGTAGTGTGTCGAAAATGTTGAAAAAAAACAAAGGGGTTAGTATGTCGAAAATATCGAAAAATACGTAAGGGGGGGTAGTGTGTCGAAAATATGGAAAAAAAAACAAAAGGATTAGTATGTCGAAAATATGGAAAAATACATAAGGGGGGGTAGTGTGTCGAAAATGTAGGAAAAATACGTAAGGGGGGGGTAGTGTGTCGAAAATGTGGAAAAATAGGTAAGGGGGGTAGTGTGTCGAAAATGTTGAAAAAAAACAAAGGGGTGAGTATGTCGAAAATATCGAAAAATACGTAAGGGGGGGTAGTGTGTCGAAAATGTGGAAAAAAAACAAAGGGGTTAGTATGTCGAAAATATCGAAAAATACGTGAGGGGGGGGTAGTGTGTCGAAAATATGGAAAAAAAAACAAAAGGATTAGTATGTCGAAAATATGGAAAAATACATAAGGGGGGGGTAGTGTGTCGAAAATGTGGGAAAAATACGTAAGGGGGGGTAGTGTGTCGAAAATGTGGAAAAATAGGTAAGGGGGGTAGTGTGTCGAAAATGTTGAAAAAAAACAAAGGGGTTAGTATGTCGAAAATATCGAAAAATACGTAAGGGGGGGTAGTGTGTCGAAAATGTGGAAAAAAAACAAAGGGGTTAGTATGTCGAAAATATCGAAAAATACTTAAGGGGGGGTAGTGTGTCGAAAATGTGGAAAAAACTCAAAGGGGTTAGTATGTCGAAAATATGGAAAAATACGTAAGGGGGGGTAGTGTGTCGAAAATGTTGAAAAAAAACAAAGGGGTTAGTATGTCGAAAATATCGAAAAATACGTAAGGGGGGGTAGTGTGTCGAAAATGTGGAAAAAAAACAAAAGGATTAGTATGTCGAAAATATGGAAAAATACGTAAGGTGGGGTAGTGTGTCGAAAATGTGGAAAAAAAACAAAGGGGTTAGTATGTCGAAAATATCGAAAAATACGTAAGGGGGGGTAGTGTGTCGAAAATGTTGAAAAAAAACAAAGGGGTTAGTATGTCGAAAATATGGAAAAATACGTAAGGGGGGGTAGTGTGTCGAAAATGTTGAAAAAAAACAAAGGGGTGAGTATGTCGAAAATATCGAAAAATACGTAAGGGGGGGTAGTGTGTCGAAAATGTGGAAAAAAAACAAAAGGATTAGTATGTCGAAAATATGGAAAAATACGTAAGGTGGGGTAGTGTGTCGAAAATGTTGAAAAAAAAACAAAGGGGTGAGTATGTCGAAAATATCGAAAAATACGTAAGGGGGGGTAGTGTGTCGAAAATGTGGAAAAAAAACAAAAGGATTAGTATGTCGAAAATATGGAAAAATACGTAAGGTGGGGTAGTGTGTCGAAAATGTGGAAAAAAAACAAAGGGGTTAGTATGTCGAAAATATCGAAAAATACGTAAGGGGGGGTAGTGTGTCGAAAATGTTGAAAAAAAACAAAGGGGTTAGTATGTCGAAAATATGGAAAAATACGTAAGGGGGGGTAGTGTGTCGAAAATGTTGAAAAAAAACAAAGGGGTTAGTATGTCGAAAATATCGAAAAATACGTAAGGGGGGGTAGTGTGTCGAAAATGTGGGAAAAAAAAACAAAGGGGTTAATATGTCGAAAATATCGAAAAATACGTAAGGGGGGGTAGTGTGTCGAAAATGTGGAAAAAAAACAAAGGGATTAGTATGTCGAAAATATGGAAAAATACGTAAGGGGGGGTATTGTGTTGAAAATGTGGAAAAAAAACAAAGGGGTTAGTATGTCGAAAATATCGAAAATACGTCAGGGGGGGTAGTGTGTCGAAAATGTGGGAAAAAAACAAAGGGGTTAGTATGTCGAAAATATCGAAAAATACGTAAGGGGGGGTAGTGTGTCGAAAATGTTGAAAAAAAACAAAGGGGTTAGTATGTCGAAAATATGGAAAAATACGTAAGGGGGGGTAGTGTGTCGAAAATGTGGAAAAAAAACAAATGGGTTAGTATGTCGAAAATATCGAAAAATACGTAAAGGGGGGTAGTGTGTCGAAAATGTGGAAAAAAAACAAAGGGGTTAGTATGTCGAAAATATGGAAAAAAAACAAAGGGGTTAGTATGTCGAAAATATCGAAAAATACGTAAGGGGGGGTAGTGTGTCGAAAATGTGGGAAAAAAAAACAAAGGGGTTAATATGTCGAAAATATCGAAAAATACGTAAGGGGGGGTAGTGTGTCGAAAATGTTGAAAAAAAACAAAGGGGTTAGTATGTCGAAAATATGGAAAAATACGTAAGGGGGGGTAGCGTGTCGAAAATGTGGAAAAAAAACAAAGGGGTTAGTATGTCGAAAATATGGAAAAATACGTAAGGGGGGGTAGTGTGTCGAAAATGTTGAAAAAAAACAAAGGGGTTAGTATGTCGAAAATATGGAAAAATACGTAAGGGGGGGTAGTGTGTCGAAAATGTGGAAAAAAAACAAAGGGGTGAGTATGTCGAAAATATCGAAAAATACGTAAGGGGGGGTAGTGTGTCGAAAATGTGGATAAAAAACAAAGGGGTTAGTATGTCGAAAATATGGAAAAATACGTAAGGGGGGGTAGTGTGTCGAAAATATGGAAAAATACGTAAGGGGGTGTAGTGTGTCGAAAATGTGGAAAAAAAACAAAGGGGTTAGTATGTCGAAAATATGGAAAAATACGTAAGGGGGTGTAGTGTGTCGAAAATGTGGAAAAAAAACAAAGGGGTTAGTATGTCGAAAATATCGAAAAATATGTAAGGAGGGGTAGTGTGTCGAAAATGTGGGAAAAAAAAACAAAGGGGTTAATATGTCGAAAATATCGAAAAATACGTAAGGGGGGGTAGTTTGTTGAAAATGTGGAAAAAAAACAAAGGGATTAGTATGTCGAAAATATCGAAAATACGTCAGGGGGGGTAGTGTGTCGAAAATGTGGGAAAAAAAAACAAAGGGGTTAGTATGTCGAAAATATGGAAAAATACGTAAGGGGGGGTAGTGTGTCGAAAATGTGGAAAAAAACAAAGGGGTTAGTATGTCGAAAATATCGAAAAATACGTAAGGGGGGGTAGTGTGTCGAAAATGTTGAAAAAAAACAAAGGGGTTAGTATGTCGAAAATATGGAAAAATACGTAAGGGGGGTAGTGTGTCGAAAATGTGGAAAAAAACAAAGGGGTTAGTATGTCGAAAATATCGAAAAATACGTAAGGGGGGGTAGTGTGTCGAAAATGTGGAAAAAAACAAAGGGGTTAGTATGTCGAAAATATCGAAAAATACGAAAGGGGGGGTAGTGTGTCGAAAATGTGGAAAAAAAACAAAGGGGTTAGTATGTCGAAAATATCGAAAAATACGTAAGGGGGGGTAGTGTGTCGAAAATGTGGAAAAAAAACAAAGGGGTTAGTATGTCGAAAATATCGAAAAATACGTAAGGGGGGGTAGTGTGTCGAAAATGTGGAAAAAAAACAAAGGGGTTAGTATGTCGAAAATATCGAAAAATACGTAAGGGGGGGTAGTGTGTCGAAAATGTTGAAAAAAAACAAAGGGGTTAGTATGTCGAAAATATGGAAAAATACGTAAGGGGGGTAGTGTGTCGAAAATATGGAAAAATACATAAGGGGGGGTAGTGTGTCGAAAATATGGAAAAATACGTAAGGGGGGTAGTGTGTCGAAAATGTGGAAAAAAACAAAGGGGTTAGTATGTCGAAAATATGGAAAAATACGTAAGGGGGGGTAGTGTGTCGAAAATGTGGAAAAAAAAACAAAGGGATTAGTATGTCGAAAATATGGAAAAATACGTAAGGGGGGGTAGTGTGTCGAAAATGTGGAAAAAAAACAAAGGGGTTAGTATGTCGAAAATATCGAAAAATACGTAAGGGGGGGTAGTGTGTCGAAAATGTTGAAAAAAAACAAAGGGGTGAGTATGTCGAAAATATCGAAAAATACGTAAGGGGGGGTAGTGTGTCGAAAATGTGGAAAAAAAACAAAGGGGTTAGTATGTCGAAAATATCGAAAAATACGTAAGGGGGGGTAGTGTGTCGAAATTTTGGAAAATAAACAAAGGGGTTAGTATGTCGAAAATATCGAAAAATACTTAAGGGGGGGTAGTGTGTCGAAAATGTGGAAAAAAAACAAAGGGGTTAGTATGTCGAAAATATCGAAAAATACGTAAGGGGGGGTAGTGTGTCGAAAATGTTGAAAAAAAACAAAGGGGTTAGTATGTCGAAAATATGGAAAAATACGTAAGGGGGGGTAGTGTGTCGAAAATATGGAAAAAAAACAAAGGTTTAGTATGTCGAAAATATGGAAAAATACGTAAAGGGGGGTAGTGTGTCGAAAATATGGAAAAATACATAAGGGGGGGTAGTGTGTCGAAAATATGGAAAAATACGTAAGGGGGTCTAGTGTGTCGAAAATGTGGAAAAAAAACAAAGGGGTTAGTATGTCGAAAATATCGAAAAATACGTAAGGGGGGGTAGTGTGTCGAAAATGTTGAAAAAAAACAAAGGGGTTAGTATGTCGAAAATATCGAAAAATACGTAAGGGGGGGTAGTGTGTCGAAAATGTGGAAAAAAAACAAAGGGGTTAGTATGTCGAAAATATCGAAAAATACGTAAGGGGGGGTAGTGTGTCGAAAATGTGGAAAAAAAACAAAGGGGTTAGTATGTCGAAAATATCGAAAAATACGTAAGGGGGGGTAGTGTGTCGAAAATATGGAAAAAAAAACAAAAGGATTAGTATGTCGAAAATATGGAAAAATACGTAAGGGGGGGTAGTGTGTCGAAAATGTTGAAAAAAAACAAAGGGGTTAGTATGTCGAAAATATGGAAAAATACATAAGGGGGGGTAGTGTGTCGAAAATGTGGGAAAAATACGTAAGGGGGGGTAGTGTGTCGAAAATGTGGAAACATACGTAAGGGGGGTAGTGTGTCGAAAATGTTGAAAAAAAACAAAGGGGTTAGTATGTCGAAAATATGGAAAAATACGTAAGGGGGGGGGTAGTGTGTCGAAAATATGGAAAAAAAACAAAGGTTTAGTATGTCGAAAATATGGAAAAATACGTAAAGGGGGGTAGTGTGTCGAAAATATGGAAAAATACATAAGGGGGGGTAGTGTGTCGAAAATATGGAAAAATACGTAAGGGGGTCTAGTGTGTCGAAAATGTGGAAAAAAAACAAAGGGGTTAGTATGTCGAAAATATCGAAAAATACGTAAGGGGGGGTAGTGTGTCGAAAATGTTGAAAAAAAACAAAGGGGTTAGTATGTCGAAAATATCGAAAAATACGTAAGGGGGGGTAGTGTGTCGAAAATGTGGAAAAAAAACAAAGGGGTTAGTATGTCGAAAATATCGAAAAATACGTAAGGGGGGGTAGTGTGTCGAAAATGTGGAAAAAAAACAAAGGGGTTAGTATGTCGAAAATATCGAAAAATACGTAAGGGGGGGTAGTGTGTCGAAAATATGGAAAAAAAAACAAAAGGATTAGTATGTCGAAAATATGGAAAAATACGTAAGGGGGGGTAGTGTGTCGAAAATGTTGAAAAAAAACAAAGGGGTTAGTATGTCGAAAATATGGAAAAATACATAAGGGGGGGGTAGTGTGTCGAAAATGTGGGAAAAATACGTAAGGGGGGGTAGTGTGTCGAAAATGTGGAAACATACGTAAGGGGGGTAGTGTGTCGAAAATGTTCAAAAAAAAACCAAGGGGTTAGTATGTCGAAAATATGGAAAAATACGTAAGGGGGGGGTAGTGTGTCGAAAATATGGAAAAAAAACAAAGGTTTAGTATGTCGAAAATATGGAAAAATACGTAAAGGGGGGTAGTGTGTCGAAAATATGGAAAAATACATAAGGGGGGGTAGTGTGTCGAAAATATGGAAAAATACGTAAGGGGGTCTAGTGTGTCGAAAATGTGGAAAAAAAACAAAGGGGTTAGTATGTCGAAAATATCGAAAAATACGTAAGGGGGGGTAGTGTGTCGAAAATGTTGAAAAAAAACAAAGGGGTTAGTATGTCGAAAATATCGAAAAATACGTAAGGGGGGGGTAGTGTGTCGAAAATGTGGAAAAAAAACAAAGGGGTTAGTATGTCGAAAATATCGAAAAATACGAAAGGGGGGGTAGTGTGTCGAAAATGTGGAAAAAAAACAAAGGGGTTAGTATGTCGAAAATATCGAAAAATACGTAAGGGGGGGTAGTGTGTCGAAAATATGGAAAAAAAAACAAAAGGATTAGTATGTCGAAAATATGGAAAAATACGTAAGGGGGGGTAGTGTGTCGAAAATGTTGAAAAAAAACAAAGGGGTTAGTATGTCGAAAATATGGAAAAATACATAAGGGGGGGTAGTGTGTCGAAAATGTGGGAAAAATACGTAAGGGGGGGGTAGTGTGTCGAAAATGTGGAAACATACGTAAGGGGGGTAGTGTGTCGAAAATGTTGAAAAAAAACAAAGGGGTGAGTATGTCGAAAATATCGAAAAATACGTAAGGGGGGGTAGTGTGTCGAAAATGTTGAAAAAAAACAAAGGGGTTAGTATGTCGAAAATATGGAAAAATACGTAAGGGGGGGGTAGTGTGTCGAAAATATGGAAAAATACGTAAGGGGGTCTAGTGTGTCGAAAATGTGGAAAAAAAACAAAGGGGTTAGTATGTCGAAAATATCGAAAAATACGTAAGGGGGGGTAGTGTGTCGAAAATGTTGAAAAAAAACAAAGGGGTTAGTATGTCGAAAATATCGAAAAATACGTAAGGGGGGGTAGTGTGTCGAAAATGTGGAAAAAAAACAAAGGGGTTAGTATGTCGAAAATATCGAAAAATACGAAAGGGGGGGTAGTGTGTCGAAAATGTGGAAAAAAAACAAAGGGGTTAGTATGTCGAAAATATCGAAAAATACGTAAGGGGGGGTAGTGTGTCGAAAATATGGAAAAAAAAACAAAAGGATTAGTATGTCGAAAATATGGAAAAATACGTAAGGGGGGGTAGTGTGTCGAAAATGTTGAAAAAAAACAAAGGGGTTAGTATGTCGAAAATATGGAAAAATACATAAGGGGGGGTAGTGTGTCGAAAATATGGAAAAAAAAACAAAAGGATTAGTATATCGAAAATATGGAAAAATACGTAAGGGGGGGTAGTGTGTCGAAAATGTTGAAAAAAAACAAAGGGGTTAGTATGTCGAAAATATGGAAAAATACATAAGGGGGGGGTAGTGTGTCGAAAATGTGGGAAAAATACGTAAGGGGGGGTAGTGTGTCGAAAATGTGGAAACATACGTAAGGGGGGTAGTGTGTCGAAAATGTTGAAAAAAAACAAAGGGGTGAGTATGTCGAAAATATCGAAAAATACGTAAGGGGGGGTAGTGTGTCGAAAATGTGGATAAAAAACAAAAGGGGGGGTAGTGTGTCGAAAATATGGAAAAATACGTAAGGGGGTCTAGTGTGTCGAAAATGTTGAAAAAAAACAAAGGGGTTAGTATGTCGAAAATATGGAAAAATACATAAGGGGGGGGTAGTGTGTCGAAAATATGGAAAAATACGTAAGGGGGGGTAGTGTGTCGAAAATGTGGAAAAAACTCAAAGGGGTGAGTATGTCGAAAATATGGAAAAATACGTAAGGGGGGGTAGTGTGTCGAAAATGTTGAAAAAACTCAAAGGGGTGAGTATGTCGAAAATATGGAAAAAACCGTAAGGGGGGGTAGTGTGTCGAAAATGTTGAAAAAAAACAAAGGGGTGAGTATGTCGAAAATATCGAAAAATACGTAAGGGGGGGGGTAGTGTGTCGAAAATGTTGAAAAAACTCAAAGGGGTGAGTATGTCGAAAATATGGAAAAAAACGTAAGGGGGGGTAGTGTGTCGAAAATGTTGAAAAAAAACAAAGGGGTGAGTATGTCGAAAATATCGAAAAATACGTAAGGGGGGGTAGTGTGTCGAAAATGTGGAAAAAAAACAAAGGGGTTAGTATGTCGAAAATATCGAAAAATACGTAAGGGGGGGTAGTGTGTCGAAAATGTTGAAAAAAAACAAAGGGGTTAGTATGTCGAAAATATGGAAAAATACGTAAGGGGGGGTAGTGTGTCGAAAATGTGGAAAAAAAAAAAAGGGGTTAGTATGTCGAAAATATCGAAAAATACGTAAGGGGGGGTAGTGTGTCGAAAATGTGGAAAAAAAACAAAGGGGTTAGTATGTCGAAAATATCGAAAAATACGTAAGGGGGGGTAGTGTGTCGAAAATATGGAAAAAAAAACAAAGGGATTAGTATGTCGAAAATATCGAAAAATACGTAAGGGGGTGTAGTGTGTCGAAAATGTTGAAAAAAAACAAAGGGGTTAGTATGTCGAAAATATCGAAAAATACGTAAGGGGGGGTAGTGTGTCGAAAATGTGGAAAAAAAACAAAGGGGTTAGTATGTCGAAAATATCGAAAAATACGTAAGGGGGGGTAGTGTGTCGAAAATGTGGAAAAAAAAGGTAAGTGTTTAGTATGTCAAAAATGTCGAAAAATACGTAAGGGGGGGTAGTGTGTCAAAAATATTGAAAAATAGGTAAGTGTTTAGTATGTCGAAATTCTCGAAAAATGCGTAAGGGGGGGGTAGTGTCGAAAATGTGGAAAAAAAACAAAGGGGTTAGTATGTCGAAAATATCGAAAAATACGTAAGGGGGGGTAGTGTGTCGAAAATGTTGAAAAAAAACAAAGGGGTTAGTATGTCGAAAATATGGAAAAATACGTAAGGGGGGGTAGTGTGTCGAAAATGTTGAAAAAAAACAAATGGGTGAGTATGTCGAAAATATCGAAAAATACGTAAGGGGGGGTAGTTAGTCGAAAATATGGAAAAAACTCAAAGGGGTGAGTATGTCGAAAATATCGAAAAATACGTAAGGGGGGGTAGTGTGTCGAAAATGTGAAAAAAAAACAAAGGGGTTAGTATGTCGAAAATATCGAAAAATACGTAAGGGGGGGTAGTGTGTCGAAAATGTCGAAAAAAAACCAAAGGGGTTAGTATGTCGAAAAATACGTAAGGGGGGTTAGTATGTCGAAAATTTGGAAAAAAAACAAAGGGATTAGTATGTCGAAAATATCGAAAAATACGTAAGGGGGGGTAGTGTGTCGAAAATGTGGAAAAAAAACAAAGGGGTTAGTATGTCGAAAATATCGAAAAATACGTAAGGGGGGGTAGTGTGTTGAAAATGTTGAAAAAAAACTAAGGGGTTAGTATGTCGAAAATATGGAAAAATACATAAGGGGGGTAGTGTGTCGAAAATATGGAAAAAAAACAAAGGGGTTAGTATGTCGAAAATATGGAAAAATACGTAAGGGGGGGTAGTGTGTCGAAAATGTGGAAAAAAAACAAAGGGGTGAGTATGTCGAAAATATCGAAAAATACGTAAGGGGGGGTAGTGTGTCGAAAATGTGGAAAAAAAACAAAGGGGTGAGTATGTCGAAAATATCGAAAAATACGTAAGGGGGGGTAGTGTGTTGAAAATGTTGAAAAAAAACTAAGGGGTTAGTATGTCGAAAATATGGAAAAATACATAAGGGGGGGTAGTGTGTCGAAAATGTGGAAAAAAAACAAAGGGGTTAGTATGTCGAAAATATGGAAAAATACGTAAGGGGGGGTAGTGTGTCGAAAATGTGGAAAAAACTCAAAGGGGTGAGTATGTCGAAAATATCGAAAAATACGTAAGGGGGGGTAGTGTGTCGAAAATGTGGAAAAAAAACAAAGGGGTTAGTATGTCGAAAATATCGAAAAATACGTAAGGGGGGGTAGTGTGTCGAAAATGTGGAAAAAAAACAAAGGGGTTAGTATGTCGAAAATATCGAAAAATACGTAAGGGGGGGTTTTGTGTCGAAAATGTGGAAAAAACTCAAAGGGGTGAGTATGTCGAAAATATGGAAAAATACGTAAGGGGGGGTAGTGTGTCGAAAATGTGGAAAAAAAACAAAGGGGTTAGTATGTCGAAAATATCGAAAAATACGTAAGGGGGGGTAGTGTGTCGAAAATGTGGAAAAAAATCAAAGGGGTGAGTATGTCGAAAATATCGAAAAATACGTAAGGGGGGTAGTGTGTCGAAAATATGGAAAAAAAACAAAGGGGTTAGTATGTCGAAAATATGGAAAAATACGTAAGGGGGGGTAGTGTGTCGAAAATGTGGAAAAAAAACAAAGGGGTTAGTATGTCGAAAATATCGAAAAATACGTAAGGGGGGGGAGTGTGTCGAAAATGTGGAAAAAAATCAAAGGGGTGAGTATGTCGAAAATATCGAAAAATACGTAAGGGGGGGTAGTGTGTCGAAAATGTGGAAAAAAAACAAAGGGGTGAGTATGTCGAAAATATCGAAAAATACGTAAGGGGGGGTAGTGTGTTGAAAATGTTGAAAAAAAACTAAGGGGTTAGTATGTCGAAAATATGGAAAAATACATAAGGGGGGGTAGTGTGTCGAAAATGTGGAAAAAAAACAAAGGGGTTAGTATGTCGAAAATATGGAAAAATACGTAAGGGGGGGTAGTGTGTCGAAAATGTGGAAAAAACTCAAAGGGGTGAGTATGTCGAAAATATCGAAAAATACGTAAGGGGGGGTAGTGTGTCGAAAATGTGGAAAAAAAACAAAGGGGTTAGTATGTCGAAAATATCGAAAAATACGTAAGGGGGGGTAGTGTGTCGAAAATGTGGAAAAAAAACAAAGGGGTTAGTATGTCGAAAATATCGAAAAATACGTAAGGGGGGGTTTGTGTCGAAAATGTGGAAAAAACTCAAAGGGGTGAGTATGTCGAAAATATGGAAAAATACGTAAGGGGGGGTAGTGTGTCGAAAATGTGGAAAAAAAACAAAGGGGTTAGTATGTCGAAAATATCGAAAAATACGTAAGGGGGTGGTAGTGTGTCGAAAATGTGGAAAAAAATCAAAGGGGTGAGTATGTCGAAAATATCGAAAAATACGTAAGGGGGGTAGTGTGTCGAAAATATGGAAAAAAAACAAAGGGGTTAGTATGTCGAAAATATGGAAAAATACGTAAGGGGGGGTAGTGTGTCGAAAATGTGGAAAAAAAACAAAGGGGTTAGTATGTCGAAAATATCGAAAAATACGTAAGGGGGGGGAGTGTGTCGAAAATGTGGAAAAAAATCAAAGGGGTGAGTATGTCGAAAATATCGAAAAATACGTAAGGGGGGGTAGTGTGTCGAAAATGTGGAAAAAAAAACAAAGGGATTAGTATGTCGAAAATATCGAAAAATACGTAAGGGGGGGTAGTGTGTCCAAAATGTTGAAAAAAAACAAAGGGGTTAGTATGTCGAAAATATCGAAAAATACGTAAGGGGGGGGTAGTGTGTCGAAAATATGGAAAAAAAAACAAAAGGATTAGTATGTCGAAAATATGGAAAAATACATAAGGGGGGGTAGTGTGTCGAAAATGTGGGAAAAATACGTAAGGGGGGGTAGTGTGTCGAAAATGTGGAAAAATAGGTAAGGGGGGTAGTGTGTCGAAAATGTTGAAAAAAACAAAGGGGTGAGTATGTCGAAAATATCGAAAAATACGTAAGGGGGGGGTAGTGTGTCGAAAATGTGGAAAAAAAACAAAGGGGTTAGTATGTCGAAAATATCGAAAAATACGTAAGGGGGGGTAGTGTGTCGAAAATGTGGAAAAAAAACAAAGGGGTGAGTATGTCGAAAATATCGAAAAATACGTAAGGGGGGGGTAGTGTGTCGAAAATGTTGAAAAAAAACAAAGGGGTTAGTATGTCGAAAATATCGAAAAAATACGTAAGGGGGGGGTAGTGTGTCGAAAATGTGGAAAAAAAACAAAGGGGTGAGTATGTCGAAAATATCGAAAAATACGTAAGGGGGGGTAGTGTGTCGAAAATGTGGAAAAAAAACAAAGGGGTTAGTATGTCGAAAATATCGAAAAATACTTAAGAAGGGGTAGTGTGTCGAAAATGTGGAAAAAACTCAAAGGGGTTAGTATGTCGAAAATATGGAAAAATACGTAAGGGGGGGTAGTGTGTCGAAAATGTTGAAAAAAAACAAAGGGGTTAGTATGTCGAAAATATCGAAAAATACGTAAGGGGGGGTAGTGTGTCGAAAATGTGGAAAAAAACAAAAGGATTAGTATGTCGAAAATATGGAAAAATACGTAAGGTGGGGTAGTGTGTCGAAAATGTGGAAAAAAAACAAAGGGGTTAGTATGTCGAAAATATCGAAAAATACGTAAGGGGGGGTAGTGTGTCGAAAATGTTGAAAAAAAACAAAGGGGTTAGTATGTCGAAAATATGGAAAAATACGTAAGGGGGGGTAGTGTGTCGAAAATGTTGAAAAAAAACAAAGGGGTGAGTATGTCGAAAATATCGAAAAATACGTAAGGGGGGGTAGTGTGTCGAAAATGTGGAAAAAAAACAAAAGGATTAGTATGTCGAAAATATGGAAAAATACGTAAGGTGGGGTAGTGTGTCGAAAATGTGGAAAAAAAACAAAGGGGTTAGTGTGTCGAAAATATGGAAAAATACGTAAGGGGGGGTAGTGTGTCGAAAATGTTGAAAAAAAACAAAGGGGTGAGTATGTCGAAAATATCGAAAAATACGTAAGGGGGGGTAGTGTGTCGAAAATGTGGAAAAAAAACAAAAGGATTAGTATGTCGAAAATATGGAAAAATACGTAAGGTGGGGTAGTGTGTCGAAAATGTGGAAAAAAAACAAAGGGGTTAGTATGTCGAAAATATCGAAAAATACGTAAGGGGGGGTAGTGTGTCGAAAATGTTGAAAAAAAACAAAGGGGTTAGTATGTCGAAAATATCGAAAAATACGTAAGGGGGGGTAGTGTGTTGAAAATGTGGGAAAAAAAAACAAAGGGGTTAATATGTCGAAAATATCGAAAAATACGTAAGGGGGGGTAGTGTGTCGAAAATGTGGAAAAAAAACAAAGGGATTAGTATGTCGAAAATATGGAAAAATACGTAAGGGGGGGTATTGTGTTGAAAATGTGGAAAAAAAACAAAGGGGTTAGTATGTCGAAAATATCGAAAATACGTCAGGGGGGGTAGTGTGTCGAAAATGTTGAAAAAAAACAAAGGGGTTAGTATGTCGAAAATATGGAAAAATACGTAAGGGGGGGTAGTGTGTCGAAAATGTGGAAAAAAAAACAAAGGGATTAGTATGTCGAAAATATCGAAAAATACGTAAGGGGGGTAGTGTGTCGAAAATGTGGAAAAAAAACAAAGGGGTTAGTATGTCGAAAATATGGAAAAATACGTAAGGGGGGGTAGTGTGTCGAAAATGTGGAAAAAAAACAAATGGGTTAGTATGTCGAAAATATCGAAAAATACGTAAAGGGGGGTAGTGTGTCGAAAATGTGGAAAAAAAACAAAGGGGTTAGTATGTCGAAAATATGGAAAAAAAACAAAGGGGTTAGTATGTCGAAAATATCGAAAAATACGTAAGGGGGGGGTAGTGTGTCGAAAATGTGGGAAAAAAAAACAAAGGGGTTAATATGTCGAAAATATCGAAAAATACGTAAGGGGGGGTAGTGTGTCGAAAATGTTGAAAAAAAACAAAGGGGTTAGTATGTCGAAAATATGGAAAAATACGTAAGGGGGGGTAGTGTGTCGAAAATGTGGAAAAAAAACAAAGGGGTTAGTATGTCGAAAATATGGAAAAATACGTAAGGGGGGGGTAGTGTGTCGAAAATGTTGAAAAAAAACAAAGGGGTTAGTATGTCGAAAATATGGAAAAATACGTAAGGGGGGGGTAGTGTGTCGAAAATGTTGAAAAAAAACAAAGGGGTTAGTATGTCGAAAATATGGAAAAATACGTAAGGGGGGGTAGTGTGTCGAAAATATGGAAAAATACGTAAGGGGGTGTAGTGTGTCGAAAATGTGGAAAAAAAACAAAGGGGTTAGTATGTCGAAAATATGGAAAAATACGTAAGGGGGTGTAGTGTGTCGAAAATGTGGAAAAAAAACAAAGGGGTTAGTATGTCGAAAATATCGAAAAATATGTAAGGGGGGGGTAGTGTGTCGAAAATGTGGGAAAAAAAAACAAAGGGGTTAATATGTCGAAAATATCGAAAAATACGTAAGGGGGGGTAGTGTGTTGAAAATGTGGAAAAAAAACAAAGGGATTAGTATGTCGAAAATATCGAAAATACGTCAGGGGGGGTAGTGTGTCGAAAATGTGGAAAAAACTCAAAGGGGTGAGTATGTCGAAAATATCGAAAAATATGTAAGGGGGGGTAGTGTGTCGAAAATGTGGAAAAAAAACAAAGGGGTTAGTATGTCCAAAATATCGAAAAATACGTAAGGGGGGGTAGTGTGTCGAAAATGTGGAAAAAAAACAAAGGGGTTAGTATGTCGAAAATATGGAAAAATACGTAAGGGGGGGTATTGTGTTGAAAATGTGGAAAAAAAACAAAGGGGTTAGTATGTCGAAAATATCGAAAATACGTCAGGGGGGGTAGTGTGTCGAAAATGTGGAAAAAACTCAAAGGGGTGAGTATGTCGAAAATATCGAAAAATATGTAAGGGGGGGTAGTGTGTCGAAAATGTGTAAAAAAAACAAAGGGGTTAGTATGTCCAAAATATCGAAAAATACGTAAGGGGGGGTAGTGTGTCGAAAATGTGGAAAAAAAACAAAGGGGTTAGTATGTCGAAAATATGGAAAAATACGTAAGGGGGGGTAGTGTGTCGAAAATGTGGAAAAAAAACAAAGGGGTTAGTATGTCGAAAATATCGAAAAATACGTAAGGGGGGGTAGTGTGTCGAAAATGTGGAAAAAAACAAAGGGGTTAGTATGTCGAAAATATCGAAAAATACGTAAGGGGGGGTAGTGTGTCGAAAATGTGGGAAAAAAAACCAAAGGGGTTAGTATGTCGAAAATATGGAAAAATACGTAAGGGGGGGTAGTGTGTCGAAAATGTGGAAAAAAAAACAAAGGGATTAGTATGTCGAAAATATGGAAAAATACGTAAGGGGGGGGTAGTGTGTCGAAAATGTGGAAAAAAAACAAAGGGGTTAGTATGTCGAAAATATGGAAAAATACGTAAGGGGGGGTAGTGTGTCGAAAATGTGGAAAAAAAACAAAGGGGTGAGTATGTCGAAAATATCGAAAAATACGTAAGGGGGGGTAGTGTGTCGAAAATGTGGAAAAAAAACAAAGGGGTGAGTATGTCGAAAATATCGAAAAATACGTAAGGGGGGGTAGTGTGTCGAAAATGTGGAAAAAAAACAAAGGGGTTAGTATGTCGAAAATATCGAAAAATACGTAAGGGGGGGTAGTGTGTCGAAAATGTGGAAAAAAAACCAAAGGGGTTAGTATGTCGAAAAATACGTAAGGGGGGTTAGTATGTCGAAAATTTGGAAAAAAAACAAAGGGATTAGTATGTCGAAAATATCGAAAAATACGTAAGGGGGGGTAGTGTGTCGAAAATGTGGAAAAAAAACAAAGGGGTTAGTATGTCGAAAATATCGAAAAATACGTAAGGGGGGGTAGTGTGTTAAAAATATTGAAAAAAAACTAAGGGGTTAGTATGTCGAAAATATGGAAAAATACATAAGGGGGGTAGTGTGTCGAAAATATGGAAAAAAAACAAAGGGGTTAGTATGTCGAAAATATCGAAAAATACGTAAGGGGGGATAGTGTGTCGAAAATGTGGGAAAAAAAAACAAAGGGGTTAGTATGTCCAAAATATCGAAAAATACGTAAGGGGGGGGTAGTGTGTCGAAAATGTGGAAAAAAAACAAAGGGGTTAGTATGTCGAAAATATCGAAAAATACGTAAGGGGGGGTAGTGTGTCGAAAATGTGGAAAAAAAACAAAGGGGTTAGTATGTCGAAAATATGGAAAATACGTAAGGGGGGGTAGTGTGTCGAAAATGTGGAAAAAAAACAAAGGGGTTAGTATGTCGAAAATATGGAAAATACGTAAGGGGGGGTAGTGTGTCGAAAATGTGGAAAAAAAACCAAAGGGGTTAGTATGTCGAAAAATACGTAAGGGGGGTTAGTATGTCGAAAATTTGGAAAAAAAACAAAGGGATTAGTATGTCGAAAATATCGAAAAATACGTAAGGGGGGGTAGTGTGTCGAAAATGTGGAAAAAAAACAAAGGGGTTAGTATGTCGAAAATATCGAAAAATACGTAAGGGGGGGTAGTGTGTCGAAAATGTTGAAAAAAAACTAAGGGGTTAGTATGTCGAAAATATGGAAAAATACATAAGGGGGGTAGTGTGTCGAAAATATGGAAAAAAAACAAAGGGGTTAGTATGTCGAAAATATGGAAAAATACGTAAGGGGGGGTAGTGTGTCGAAAATGTGGAAAAAAAACAAAGGGGTGAGTATGTCGAAAATATCGAAAAATACGTAAGGGGGGGTAGTGTGTCGAAAATGTGGAAAAAAAACAAAGGGGTGAGTATGTCGAAAATATCGAAAAATACGTAAGGGGGGGTAGTGTGTCGAAAATGTGGAAAAAAAACAAAGGGGTTAGTATGTCGAAAATATGGAAAATACGTAAGGGGGGGTAGTGTGTCGAAAATGTGGAAAAAAAACAAAGGGGTTAGTATGTCGAAAATATCGAAAAATACGTAAGGGGGGGTAGTGTGTCGAAAATGTGGAAAAAAAACAAAGGGGTTAGTATGTCGAAAATATGGAAAATACGTAAGGGGGGGTAGTGTGTCGAAAATGTGGAAAAAAAACAAAGGGGTTAGTATGTCGAAAATATCGAAAAATACGTAAGGGGGGGTAGTGTGTCGAAAATGTGGAAAAAAAACAAAGGGGTTAGTTTGTCGAAAATATGGAAAAATACGTAAGGGGGGTAGTGTGTCGAAAATGTGGAAGAAAAACAAAGGGGTTAGTATGTCGAAAATATCGAAAAATACGTAAGGGGGGGTAGTGTGTCGAAAATGTGGGAAAAAAAACAAAGGGGTTAGTATGTCGAAAATATGGAAAAATACGTAAGGGGGGGTAGTGTGTCGAAAATGTGGAAAAAAATCAAAGGGGTGAGTATGTCGAAAATATCAAAAAATACGTAAGGGGGCGTAGTGTGTCGAAAATATGGAAAAAAAACAAAGGGGTTAGTATGTCGAAAATATGGAAAAATACGTAAGGGGGGGTAGTGTGTCGAAAATGTGGAAAAAAAAACAAAGGGATTAGTATGTCGAAAATATGGAAAAATACGTAAGGGGGGGTAGTGTGTCGAAAATGTGGAAAAAAAACAAAGGGGTTAGTATGTCGAAAATATCGAAAAATACGTAAGGGGGGATAGTGTGTCGAAAATGTGGGAAAAAAAAACAAAGGGGTTAGTATGTCCAAAATATCGAAAAATACGTAAGGGGGGGGTAGTGTGTCGAAAATGTGGAAAAAAAACAAAGGGGTTAGTATGTCGAAAATATCGAAAAATACGTAAGGGGGGGTAGTGTGTCGAAAATGTGGAAAAAAAACAAAGGGGTTAGTATGTCGAAAATATCGAAAAATACGTAAGGGGGGGGTAGTGTGTCGAAAATGTGGAAAAAAAACAAAGGGGTTAGTTTGTCGAAAATATGGAAAAATACGTAAGGGGGGTAGTGTGTCGAAAAAGTGGAAGAAAAACAAAGGGGTGAGTATGTCGAAAATATGGAAAAATACGTAAGGGGGGGTAGTGTGTCGAAAATGTGGAAAAAAAACAAAGGGGTTAGTATGTCGAAAATATGGAAAAATACGTAAGGGGGGGTAGTGTGTCGAAACTGTTGAAAAAAAACAAAGGGGTTGGTATGTCGAAAATATCGAAAAATACGTAAGGGGGGGTAGTGTGTCGAAAATGTTGAAAAAAAACAAAGGGGTTAGTATGTCGAAAATATGGAAAAATACGTAAGGGGGGTAGTGTGTCGAAAATGTGGAAAAAAACAAAGGGGTTAGTATGTCGAAAATATCGAAAAATACGTAAGGGGGGGTAGTGTGTCGAAAATGTGGAAAAAAACAAAGGGGTTAGTATGTCGAAAATATCGAAAAATACGAAAGGGGGGGTAGTGTGTCGAAAATGTGGAAAAAAAACAAAGGGGTTAGTATGTCGAAAATATCGAAAAATACGTAAGGGGGGGTAGTGTGTCGAAAATGTGGAAAAAAAACAAAGGGGTTAGTATGTCGAAAATATCGAAAAATACGTAAGGGGGGGTAGTGTGTCGAAAATGTTGAAAAAAAACAAAGGGGTTAGTATGTCGAAAATATGGAAAAATACGTAAGGGGGGTAGTGTGTCGAAAATATGGAAAAATACATAAGGGGGGGTAGTGTGTCGAAAATATGGAAAAATACGTAAGGGGGGTAGTGTGTCGAAAATGTGGAAAAAAACAAAGGGGTTAGTATGTCGAAAATATGGAAAAATACGTAAGGGGGGGTAGTGTGTCGAAAATGTGGAAAAAAAAACAAAGGGATTAGTATGTCGAAAATATGGAAAAATACGTAAGGGGGGGTAGTGTGTCGAAAATGTGGAAAAAAAACAAAGGGGTTAGTATGTCGAAAATATCGAAAAATACGTAAGGGGGGGTAGTGTGTCGAAAATGTTGAAAAAAAACAAAGGGGTGAGTATGTCGAAAATATCGAAAAATACGTAAGGGGGGGTAGTGTGTCGAAAATGTGGAAAAAAAACAAAGGGGTTAGTATGTCGAAAATATCGAAAAATACGTAAGGGGGGGTAGTGTGTCGAAATTTTGGAAAATAAACAAAGGGGTTAGTATGTCGAAAATATCGAAAAATACTTAAGGGGGGGTAGTGTGTCGAAAATGTGGAAAAAAAACAAAGGGGTTAGTATGTCGAAAATATCGAAAAATACGTAAGGGGGGGTAGTGTGTCGAAAATGTTGAAAAAAAACAAAGGGGTTAGTATGTCGAAAATATGGAAAAATACGTAAGGGGGGGTAGTGTGTCGAAAATATGGAAAAAAAACAAAGGTTTAGTATGTCGAAAATATGGAAAAATACGTAAAGGGGGGTAGTGTGTCGAAAATATGGAAAAATACATAAGGGGGGGTAGTGTGTCGAAAATATGGAAAAATACGTAAGGGGGTCTAGTGTGTCGAAAATGTGGAAAAAAAACAAAGGGGTTAGTATGTCGAAAATATCGAAAAATACGTAAGGGGGGGTAGTGTGTCGAAAATGTTGAAAAAAAACAAAGGGGTTAGTATGTCGAAAATATCGAAAAATAGGTAAGGGGGGGTAGTGTGTCGAAAATGTGGAAAAAAAACAAAGGGGTTAGTATGTCGAAAATATCGAAAAATACGTAAGGGGGGGTAGTGTGTCGAAAATGTGGAAAAAAAACAAAGGGGTTAGTATGTCGAAAATATCGAAAAATACGTAAGGGGGGGTAGTGTGTCGAAAATATGGAAAAAAAAACAAAAGGATTAGTATGTCGAAAATATGGAAAAATACGTAAGGGGGGGTAGTGTGTCGAAAATGTTGAAAAAAAACAAAGGGGTTAGTATGTCGAAAATATGGAAAAATACATAAGGGGGGGTAGTGTGTCGAAAATGTGGGAAAAATACGTAAGGGGGGGTAGTGTGTCGAAAATGTGGAAACATACGTAAGGGGGGTAGTGTGTCGAAAATGTTGAAAAAAAACAAAGGGGTGAGTATGTCGAAAATATCGAAAAATACGTAAGGGGGGGTAGTGTGTCGAAAATGTGGATAAAAAACAAAAGGGTTAGTATGTCGAAAATATGGAAAAATACATAAGGGGGGGTAGTGTGTCGAAAATGTGGGAAAAATACGTAAGGGGGGGTAGTGTGTCGAAAATGTGGAAACATACGTAAGGGGGGTAGTGTGTCGAAAATGTTAAAAAAAAACCAAGGGGTTAGTATGTCGAAAATATGGAAAAATACGTAAGGGGGGGGTAGTGTGTCGAAAATATGGAAAAAAAACAAAGGTTTAGTATGTCGAAAATATGGAAAAATACGTAAAGGGGGGTAGTGTGTCGAAAATATGGAAAAATACATAAGGGGGGGTAGTGTGTCGAAAATATGGAAAAATACGTAAGGGGGTCTAGTGTGTCGAAAATGTGGAAAAAAAACAAAGGGGTTAGTATGTCGAAAATATCGAAAAATACGTAAGGGGGGGTAGTGTGTCGAAAATGTTGAAAAAAAACAAAGGGGTTAGTATGTCGAAAATATCGAAAAATACGTAAGGGGGGGTAGTGTGTCGAAAATGTGGAAAAAAAACAAAGGGGTTAGTATGTCGAAAATATCGAAAAATACGTAAGGGGGGGTAGTGTGTCGAAAATATGGAAAAAAAAACAAAAGGATTAGTATGTCGAAAATATGGAAAAATACGTAAGGGGGGGTAGTGTGTCGAAAATGTTGAAAAAAAACAAAGGGGTTAGTATGTCGAAAATATGGAAAAATACATAAGGGGGGGGTAGTGTGTCGAAAATGTGGGAAAAATACGTAAGGGGGGGTAGTGTGTCGAAAATGTGGAAACATACGTAAGGGGGGTAGTGTGTCGAAAATGTTGAAAAAAAACAAAGGGGTGAGTATGTCGAAAATATCGAAAAATACGTAAGGGGGGGTAGTGTGTCGAAAATGTTGAAAAAAAACAAAGGGGTTAGTATGTCGAAAATATGGAAAAATACGTAAGGGGGGGTAGTGTGTCGAAAATGTGGAAAAATACGTAAGGGGGTCTAGTGTGTCGAAAATATGGAAAAAAAACAAAGGGGTTAGTATGTCGAAAATATCGAAAAATACGTAAGGGGGGGTAGTGTGTCGAAAATGTTGAAAAAAAACAAAGGGGTTAGTATGTCGAAAATATCGAAAAATACGTAAGGGGGGGTAGTGTGTCGAAAATGTGGAAAAAAAACAAAGGGGTTAGTATGTCGAAAATATCGAAAAATACGTAAGGGGGGGTAGTGTGTCGAAAATATGGAAAAAAAAACAAAAGGATTAGTATGTCGAAAATATGGAAAAATACGTAAGGGGGGGTAGTGTGTCGAAAATGTTGAAAAAAAACAAAGGGGTTAGTATGTCGAAAATATGGAAAAATACATAAGGGGGGGTAGTGTGTCGAAAATGTGGGAAAAATACGTAAGGGGGGGTAGTGTGTCGAAAATGTGGAAACATACGTAAGGGGGGTAGTGTGTCGAAAATGTTGAAAAAAAACAAAGGGGTGAGTATGTCGAAAATATCGAAAAATACGTAAGGGGGGGTAGTGTGTCGAAAATGTGGATAAAAAACAAAAGGGTTAGTATGTCGAAAATATCGAAAAATACGTAAGGGGGGGTAGTGTGTCGAAAATATGGAAAAATACATAAGGGGGGGTAGTGTGTCGAAAATATGGAAAAATACGTAAGGGGGTCTAGTGTGTCGAAAATGTTGAAAAAAAACAAAGGGGTTAGTATGTCGAAAATATGGAAAAATACATAAGGGGGGGTAGTGTGTCGAAAATATGGAAAAATACGTAAGGGGGGGTAGTGTGTCGAAAATGTGGAAAAAACTCAAAGGGGTGAGTATGTCGAAAATATGGAAAAATACGTAAGGGGGGGTAGTGTGTCGAAAATGTTGAAAAAACTCAAAGGGGTGAGTATGTCGAAAATATGGAAAAAACCGTAAGGGGGGGTAGTGTGTCGAAAATGTTGAAAAAAAACAAAGGGGTGAGTATGTCGAAAATATCGAAAAATACGTAAGGGGGGGGGTAGTGTGTCGAAAATGTTGAAAAAACTCAAAGGGGTGAGTATGTCGAAAATATGGAAAAAAACGTAAGGGGGGGTAGTGTGTCGAAAATGTTGAAAAAAAACAAAGGGGTGAGTATGTCGAAAATATCGAAAAATACGTAAGGGGGGGTAGTGTGTCGAAAATGTGGAAAAAAAACAAAGGGGTTAGTATGTCGAAAATATGGAAAAATACGTAAGGGGGGGTAGTGTGTCGAAAATGTTGAAAAAAAACAAAGGGGTTAGTATGTCGAAAATATGGAAAAATACGTAAGGGGGGGTAGTGTGTCGAAAATGTGGAAAAAAAACAAGGGGGTTAGTATGTCGAAAATATCGAAAAATACGTAAGGGGGGGTAGTGTGTCGAAAATGTGGAAAAAAAACAAAGGGGTTAGTATGTCGAAAATATCGAAAAATACGTAAGGGGGGGTAGTGTGTCGAAAATATGGAAAAAAAAACAAAGGGATTAGTATGTCGAAAATATCGAAAAATACGTAAGGGGGTGTAGTGTGTCGAAAATGTTGAAAAAAAACAAAGGGGTTAGTATGTCGAAAATATCGAAAAATACGTAAGGGGGGGTAGTGTGTCGAAAATGTGGAAAAAAAACAAAGGGGTTAGTATGTCGAAAATATCGAAAAATACGTAAGGGGGGGTAGTGTGTCGAAAATGTGGAAAAAAAACAAAGGGGTTAGTATGTCGAAAATATGGAAAAATACATAAGGGGGGGTAGTGTGTCGAAAATGTGGGAAAAAAAACAAAGGGGTTAGTATGTCGAAAATATCGAAAAATACGTAAGGGGGGGTAGTGTGTCGAAAATGTGGGAAAAAAAAACAAAGGGGTTAGTATGTCGAAAATATCGAAAAATACGTAAGGGGGGGTAGTGTGTCGAAAATGTGGAAAAAAACAAAGGGGTTAGTATGTCGAAAATATCGAAAAATACGTAAGGGGGGGTAGTGTGTCGAAAATGTGGAAAAAAAACAAAGGGGTTAGTATGTCGAAAATATCGAAAAATACGTAAGGGGGGGTAGTGTGTCGAAAATGTGGAAAAAAAACAAAGGGGTTAGTATGTCGAAAATATCGAAAAATACGTAAGGGGGGGTAGTGTGTCGAAAATGTTGAAAAAAAACAAAGGGGTTAGTATGTCGAAAATATGGAAAAATACGTAAGGGGGGGTAGTGTGTCGAAAATGTTGAAAAAAAACAAATGGGTGAGTATGTCGAAAATATCGAAAAATACGTAAGGGGGGGTAGTTAGTCGAAAATATGGAAAAAACTCAAAGGGGTGAGTATGTCGAAAATATCGAAAAATACGTAAGGGGGGGGGTAGTGTGTCGAAAATGTGGAAAAAAAACAAAGGGGTTAGTATGTCGAAAATATCGAAAAATACGTAAGGGGGGGTAGTGTGTCGAAAATGTGGAAAAAAAACAAAGGGGTTAGTATGTCGAAAATATCGAAAAATACGTAAGGGGGGGTAGTGTGTCGAAAATGTTGAAAAAAAACAAAGGGGTTAGTATGTCGAAAATATGGAAAAATACGTAAGGGGGGGTAGTGTGTCGAAAATGTTGAAAAAAAACAAATGGGTGAGTATGTCGAAAATATCGAAAAATACGTAAGGGGGGGTAGTTAGTCGAAAATATGGAAAAAACTCAAAGGGGTGAGTATGTCGAAAATATCGAAAAATACGTAAGGGGGGGTAGTGTGTCGAAAATGTGAAAAAAAAACAAAGGGGTTAGTATGTCGAAAATATCGAAAAATACGTAAGGGGGGGTAGTGTGTCGAAAATGTCGAAAAAAAACCAAAGGGGTTAGTATGTCGAAAAATACGTAAGGGGGGTTAGTATGTCGAAAATTTGGAAAAAAAACAAAGGGGTTAGTGTGTCGAAAATGTTGAAAAAACTCAAAGGGGTGAGTATGTCGAAAATATGGAAAAAAACGTAAGGGGGGGTAGTGTGTCGAAAATGTTGAAAAAAAACAAAGGGGTGAGTATGTCGAAAATATCGAAAAATACGTAAGGGGGGGTAGTGTGTCGAAAATGTGGAAAAAAAACAAAGGGGTTAGTATGTCGAAAATATGGAAAAATACGTAAGGGGGGGTAGTGTGTCGAAAATGTTGAAAAAAAACAAAGGGGTTAGTATGTCGAAAATATGGAAAAATACGTAAGGGGGGGTAGTGTGTCGAAAATGTGGAAAAAAAACAAAGGGGTTAGTATGTCGAAAATATCGAAAAATACGTAAGGGGGGGTAGTGTGTCGAAAATGTGGAAAAAAAACAAAGGGGTTAGTATGTCGAAAATATCGAAAAATACGTAAGGGGGGGTAGTGTGTCGAAAATATGGAAAAAAAAACAAAGGGATTAGTATGTCGAAAATATCGAAAAATACGTAAGGGGGTGTAGTGTGTCGAAAATGTTGAAAAAAAACAAAGGGGTTAGTATGTCGAAAATATCGAAAAATACGTAAGGGGGGGTAGTGTGTCGAAAATGTGGAAAAAAAACAAAGGGGTTAGTATGTCGAAAATATCGAAAAATACGTAAGGGGGGGTAGTGTGTCGAAAATGTGGAAAAAAAACAAAGGGGTTAGTATGTCGAAAATATGGAAAAATACATAAGGGGGGGTAGTGTGTCGAAAATGTGGGAAAAAAAACAAAGGGGTTAGTATGTCGAAAATATCGAAAAATACGTAAGGGGGGGTAGTGTGTCGAAAATGTGGGAAAAAAAAACAAAGGGGTTAGTATGTCGAAAATATCGAAAAATACGTAAGGGGGGGTAGTGTGTCGAAAATGTGGAAAAAAACAAAGGGGTTAGTATGTCGAAAATATCGAAAAATACGTAAGGGGGGGTAGTGTGTCGAAAATGTGGAAAAAAAACAAAGGGGTTAGTATGTCGAAAATATCGAAATATGTAAGGGGGGGTAGTGTGTCGAAAATGTGGAAAAAAAACAAAGGGGTTAGTATGTCGAAAATATCGAAAAATACGTAAGGGGGGGTAGTGTGTCGAAAATGTGGAAAAAAAACAAAGGGGTTAGTATGTCGAAAATATCGAAAAATACGTAAGGGGGGGTAGTGTGTCGAAAATGTTGAAAAAAAACAAAGGGGTTAGTATGTCGAAAATATGGAAAAATACGTAAGTGGGGGTAGTGTGTCGAAAATGTTGAAAAAAAACAAATGGGTGAGTATGTCGAAAATATCGAAAAATACGTAAGGGGGGGTAGTTAGTCGAAAATATGGAAAAAACTCAAAGGGGTGAGTATGTCGAAAATATCGAAAAATACGTAAGGGGGGGTAGTGTGTCGAAAATGTGAAAAAAAAACAAAGGGGTTAGTATGTCGAAAATATCGAAAAATACGTAAGGGGGGGGTAGTGTGTCGAAAATGTCGAAAAAAAACCAAAGGGGTTAGTATGTCGAAAAATACGTAAGGGGGGTTAGTATGTCGAAAATTTGGAAAAAAAACAAAGGGGTTAGTATGTCGAAAATATCGAAAAATACGTAAGGGGGGGTAGTGTGTCGAAAATGTTGAAAAAAAACAAAGGGGTTAGTATGTCGAAAATATGGAAAAATACGTAAGGGGGGGTAGTGTGTCGAAAATGTGGAAAAAACTCAAAGGGGTGAGTATGTCGAAAATATCGAAAAATACGTAAGGGGGGGTAGTGTGTCGAAAATGTGGAAAAAAAACAAAGGGGTTAGTATGTCGAAAATATCGAAAAATACGTAAGGGGGGGTAGTGTGTCGAAAATGTGGAAAAAAAACAAAGGGGTTAGTATGTCGAAAATATCGAAAAATACGTAAGGGGGGGTAGTGTGTCGAAAATGTGGAAAAAAAACAAAGGGGTTAGTATGTCGAAAATATGGAAAAATACGTAAGGGGGGGTAGTGTGTCGAAAATGTGGGAAAAAAAACAAAGGGGTGAGTATGTCGAAAATATCGAAAAATACGTAAGGGGGGGTAGTGTGTTGAAAATGTTGAAAAAAAACTAAGGGGTTAGTATGTCGAAAATATGGAAAAATACATAAGGGGGGGTAGTGTGTCGAAAATGTGGAAAAAAAACAAAGGGGTTAGTATGTCGAAAATATCGAAAAATACGTAAGGGGGGGTAGTGTGTCGAAAATGTGGAAAAAACTCAAAGGGGTGAGTATGTCGAAAATATCGAAAAATACGTAAGGGGGGGTAGTGTGTCGAAAATGTGGAAAAAAAACAAAGGGGTTAGTATGTCGAAAATATCGAAAAATACGTAAGGGGGGGTAGTGTGTCGAAAATGTGGAAAAAAAACAAAGGGGTTAGTATGTCGAAAATATCGAAAAATACGTAAGGGGGGGTTTTGTGTCGAAAATGTGGAAAAAACTCAAAGGGGTGAGTATGTCGAAAATATGGAAAAATACGTAAGGGGGGGTAGTGTGTCGAAAATGTGGAAAAAAAACAAAGGGGTTAGTATGTCGAAAATATCGAAAAATACGTAAGGGGGGTAGTGTGTCGAAAATGTGGAAAAAAATCAAAGGGGTGAGTATGTCGAAAATATCGAAAAATACGTAAGGGGGGGGGAGTGTGTCGAAAATGTGGAAAAAAATCAAAGGGGTGAGTATGTCGAAAATATCGAAAAATACGTAAGGGGGGGTAGTGTGTCGAAAATGTGGAAAAAAAAACAAAGGGATTAGTATGTCGAAAATATCGAAAAATACGTAAGGGGGGGTAGTGTGTCCAAAATGTTGAAAAAAAACAAAGGGGTTAGTATGTCGAAAATATCGAAAAATACGTAAGGGGGGGTAGTGTGTCGAAAATATGGAAAAAAAAACAAAAGGATTAGTATGTCGAAAATATGGAAAAATACATAAGGGGGGGTAGTGTGTCGAAAATGTGGGAAAAATACGTAAGGGGGGGTAGTGTGTCGAAAATGTTGAAAAAAAACAAAGGGGTGAGTATGTCGAAAATATCGAAAAATACGTAAGGGGGGGTAGTGTGTCGAAAATGTGGAAAAAAAAACAAAGGGGTTAGTATGTCGAAAATATCGAAAAATACGTAAGGGGGGGTAGTGTGTCGAAAATGTGGAAAAAAAACAAAGGGGTGAGTATGTCGAAAATATCGAAAAATACGTAAGGGGGGGTAGTGTGTCGAAAATGTTGAAAAAAAACAAAGGGGTGAGTATGTCGAAAATATCGAAAAATACGTAAGGGGGGGGTAGTGTGTCGAAAATGTGGAAAAAAAACAAAGGGGTGAGTATGTCGAAAATATCGAAAAATACGTAAGGGGGGGGTAGTGTGTCGAAAATGTGGAAAAAAAACAAAGGGGTTAGTATGTCGAAAATATCGAAAAATACTTAAGGGGGGGTAGTGTGTCGAAAATGTGGAAAAAACTCAAAGGGGTTAGTATGTCGAAAATATGGAAAAATACGTAAGGGGGGGTAGTGTGTCGAAAATGTTGAAAAAAAACAAAGGGGTTAGTATGTCGAAAATATCGAAAAATACGTAAGGGGGGGGTAGTGTGTCGAAAATGTGGAAAAAAACAAAAGGATTAGTATGTCGAAAATATGGAAAAATACGTAAGGTGGGGTAGTGTGTCGAAAATGTGGAAAAAAAAACAAAGGGGTTAGTATGTCGAAAATATCGAAAAATACGTAAGGGGGGGTAGTGTGTCGAAAATGTTGAAAAAAAACAAAGGGGTTAGTATGTCGAAAATATGGAAAAATACGTAAGGGGGGGGTAGTGTGTCGAAAATGTTGAAAAAAAACAAAGGGGTGAGTATGTCGAAAATATCGAAAAATACGTAAGGGGGGGTAGTGTGTCGAAAATGTGGAAAAAAAACAAAAGGATTAGTATGTCGAAAATATGGAAAAATACGTAAGGTGGGGTAGTGTGTCGAAAATGTGGAAAAAAAACAAAGGGGTTAGTGTGTCGAAAATATGGAAAAATACGTAAGGGGGGGTAGTGTGTCGAAAATGTTGAAAAAAAACAAAGGGGTGAGTATGTCGAAAATATCGAAAAATACGTAAGGGGGGGTAGTGTGTCGAAAATGTGGAAAAAAAACAAAAGGATTAGTATGTCGAAAATATGGAAAAATACGTAAGGTGGGGTAGTGTGTCGAAAATGTGGAAAAAAAACAAAGGGGTTAGTATGTCGAAAATATCGAAAAATACGTAAGGGGGGGTAGTGTGTCGAAAATGTTGAAAAAAAACAAAGGGGTTAGTATGTCGAAAATATCGAAAAATACGTAAGGGGGGGTAGTGTGTCGAAAATGTGGGAAAAAAAAACAAAGGGGTTAATATGTCGAAAATATCGAAAAATACGTAAGGGGGGGTAGTGTGTCGAAAATGTGGAAAAAAAACAAAGGGATTAGTATGTCGAAAATATGGAAAAATACGTAAGGGGGGGTATTGTGTTGAAAATGTGGAAAAAAAACAAAGGGGTTAGTATGTCGAAAATATCGAAAAATACGTAAGGGGGGGTAGTGTGTCGAAAATGTTGAAAAAAAACAAAGGGGTTAGTATGTCGAAAATATCGAAAAATACGTAAGGGGGGGTAGTGTGTCGAAAATGTTGAAAAAAAACAAAGGGGTTAGTATGTCGAAAATATCGAAAATACGTCAGGGGGGGTAGTGTGTCGAAAATGTGGAAAAAAAACAAAGGGGTGAGTATGTCGAAAATATCGAAAAATACGTAAGGGGGGGGTAGTGTGTCGAAAATGTGGAAAAAAAACAAAAGGATTAGTATGTCGAAAATATGGAAAAATACGTAAGGTGGGGTAGTGTGTCGAAAATGTGGAAAAAAAACAAAGGGGTTAGTGTGTCGAAAATATGGAAAAATACGTAAGGGGGGGTAGTGTGTCGAAAATGTTGAAAAAAAACAAAGGGGTGAGTATGTCGAAAATATCGAAAAATACGTAAGGGGGGGTAGTGTGTCGAAAATGTGGAAAAAAAACAAAAGGATTAGTATGTCGAAAATATGGAAAAATACGTAAGGTGGGGTAGTGTGTCGAAAATGTGGAAAAAAAACAAAGGGGTTAGTATGTCGAAAATATCGAAAAATACGTAAGGGGGGGTAGTGTGTCGAAAATGTTGAAAAAAAACAAAGGGGTTAGTATGTCGAAAATATCGAAAAATACGTAAGGGGGGGGTAGTGTGTCGAAAATGTGGGAAAAAAAAACAAAGGGGTTAATATGTCGAAAATATCGAAAAATACGTAAGGGGGGGGTAGTGTGTCGAAAATGTGGAAAAAAAACAAAGGGATTAGTATGTCGAAAATATGGAAAAATACGTAAGGGGGGGTATTGTGTTGAAAATGTGGAAAAAAAACAAAGGGGTTAGTATGTCGAAAATATCGAAAAATACGTAAGGGGGGGTAGTGTGTCGAAAATGTTGAAAAAAAACAAAGGGGTTAGTATGTCGAAAATATCGAAAATACGTCAGGGGGGGTAGTGTGTCGAAAATGTGGAAAAAAAACAAAGGGGTTAGTATGTCGAAAATATCGAAAAATACGTAAGGGGGGGGTAGTGTGTCGAAAATGTTGAAAAAAAACAAAGGGGTTAGTATGTCGAAAATATGGAAAAATACGTAAGGGGGGGTAGTGTGTCGAAAATGTGGAAAAAAAAACAAAGGGATTAGTATGTCGAAAATATCGAAAAATACGTAAGGGGGGTAGTGTGTCGAAAATGTGGAAAAAAAACAAAGGGGTTAGTATGTCGAAAATATGGAAAAATACGTAAGGGGGGGTAGTGTGTCGAAAATGTGGAAAAAAAACAAATGGGTTAGTATGTCGAAAATATCGAAAAATACGTAAAGGGGGGGTAGTGTGTCGAAAATGTGGAAAAAAAACAAAGGGGTTAGTATGTCGAAAATATGGAAAAAAAACAAAGGGGTTAGTATGTCGAAAATATCGAAAAATACGTAAGGGGGGGTAGTGTGTCGAAAATGTGGGAAAAAAAAACAAAGGGGTTAATATGTCGAAAATATCGAAAAATACGTAAGGGGAAGTAGTGTGTCGAAAATGTTGAAAAAAAACAAAGGGGTTAGTATGTCGAAAATATGGAAAAATACGTAAGGGGGGGTAGTGTGTCGAAAATGTGGAAAAAAAACAAAGGGGTTAGTATGTCGAAAATATGGAAAAATACGTAAGGGGGGGTAGTGTGTCGAAAATGTTGAAAAAAAACAAAGGGGTTAGTATGTCGAAAATATGGAAAAATACGTAAGGGGGGGTAGTGTGTCGAAAATGTTGAAAAAAAACAAAGGGGTTAGTATGTCGAAAATATGGAAAAATACGTAAGGGGGGGTAGTGTGTCGAAAATATGGAAAAATACGTAAGGGGGGGTAGTGTGTCGAAAATGTGGGAAAAAAAAACAAAGGGGTTAATATGTCGAAAATATCGAAAAATACGTAAGGGGGGGTAGTGTGTTGAAAATGTGGAAAAAAAACAAAGGGATTAGTATGTCGAAAATATCGAAAATACGTCAGGGGGGGTAGTGTGTCGAAAATGTGGAAAAAACTCAAAGGGGTGAGTATGTCGAAAATATCGAAAAATATGTAAGGGGGGGTAGTGTGTCGAAAATGTGGAAAAAAAACAAAGGGGTTAGTATGTCCAAAATATCGAAAAATACGTAAGGGGGGGTAGTGTGTCGAAAATGTGGAAAAAAAACAAAGGGGTTAGTATGTCGAAAATATGGAAAAATACGTAAGGGGGGGTATTGTGTTGAAAATGTGGAAAAAAAACAAAGGGGTTAGTATGTCGAAAATATCGAAAATACGTCAGGGGGGGTAGTGTGTCGAAAATGTGGAAAAAACTCAAAGGGGTGAGTATGTCGAAAATATCGAAAAATATGTAAGGGGGGGTAGTGTGTCGAAAATGTGGAAAAAAAACAAAGGGGTTAGTATGTCCAAAATATCGAAAAATACGTAAGGGGGGGTAGTGTGTCGAAAATGTGGAAAAAAAACAAAGGGGTTAGTATGTCGAAAATATGGAAAAATACGTAAGGGGGGGTAGTGTGTCGAAAATGTGGAAAAAAAACAAAGGGGTTAGTATGTCGAAAATATCGAAAAATACGTAAGGGGGGGTAGTGTGTCGAAAATGTGGAAAAAAAACAAAGGGGTTAGTATGTCGAAAATATCGAAAAATACGTAAGGGGGGGTAGTGTGTCGAAAATGTGGAAAAAAAACAAAGGGGTTAGTATGTCGAAAATATCGAAAAATACGCAAGGGGGGGGTAGTGTGTCGAAAATGTGGGAAAAAAAAAACAAAGGGGTTAGTATGTCGAAAATATGGAAAAATACGTAAGGGGGGGTAGTGTGTCGAAAATGTGGAAAAAAAAACAAAGGGATTAGTATGTCGAAAGTATGGAAAAATACGTAAGGGGGGGTAGTGTGTCGAAAATGTGGGAAAAAAAAACAAAGGGGTTAGTATGTCCAAAATATCGAAAAATACGTAAGGGGGGGTAGTGTGTCGAAAATGTGGAAAAAAACAAAGGGGTTAGTATGTCGAAAATATCGAAAAATACGTAAGGGGGGATAGTGTGTCGAAAATGTGGGAAAAAAAAACAAAGGGGTTAGTATGTCCAAAATATCGAAAAATACGTAAGGGGGGGGGTAGTGTGTCGAAAATGTGGAAAAAAAACAAAGGGGTTAGTATGTCGAAAATATCGAAAAATACGTAAGGGGGGGTAGTGTGTCGAAAATGTGGAAAAAAAACAAAGGGGTTAGTATGTCGAAAATATGGAAAATACGTAAGGGGGGGTAGTGTGTCGAAAATGTGGAAAAAAAACAAAGGGGTTAGTATGTCGAAAATATCGAAAAATACGTAAGGGGGGGTAGTGTGTCGAAAATGTGGAAAAAAAACAAAGGGGTTAGTTTGTCGAAAATATGGAAAAATACGTAAGGGGGGTAGTGTGTCGAAAATGTGGAAGAAAAACAAAGGGGTTAGTATGTCGAAAATATCGAAAAATACGTAAGGGGGGGTAGTGTGTCGAAAATGTGGGAAAAAAAACAAAGGGGTTAGTATGTCGAAAATATGGAAAAATACGTAAGGGGGGGTAGTGTGTCGAAAATGTGGAAAAAAATCAAAGGGGTGAGTATGTCGAAAATATCAAAAAATACGTAAGGGGGCGTAGTGTGTCGAAAATATGGAAAAAAAACAAAGGGGTTAGTATGTCGAAAATATGGAAAAATACGTAAGGGGGGGTAGTGTGTCGAAAATGTGGAAAAAAAAACAAAGGGATTAGTATGTCGAAAATATGGAAAAATACGTAAGGGGGGGGTAGTGTGTCGAAAATGTGGAAAAAAAACAAAGGGGTTAGTATGTCGAAAATATCGAAAAATACGTAAGGGGGGGTAGTGTGTCGAAAATGTGGAAAAAAAACAAAGGGGTTAGTATGTCGAAAATATCGAAAAATACGTAAGGGGGGGGTAGTGTGTCGAAAATGTGGAAAAAAAACAAAGGGGTTAGTATGTCGAAAATATGGAAAATACGTAAGGGGGGGTAGTGTGTCGAAAATGTGAAAAAAAAACAAAGGGGTTAGTATGTCGAAAATATCGAAAAATACGTAAGGGGGGGTAGTGTGTCGAAAATGTGGAAAAAAAACAAAGGGGTTAGTATGTCGAAAATATCGAAAAATACGTAAGGGGGGGTAGTGTGTCGAAAATGTGGAAAAAAAACAAAGGGGTTAGTTTGTCGAAAATATGGAAAATACGTAAGGGGGGGTAGTGTGTCGAAAATGTGAAAAAAAAACAAAGGGGTTAGTATGTCGAAAATATCGAAAAATACGTAAGGGGGGGTAGTGTGTCGAAAATGTGGAAAAAAAACAAAGGGGTTAGTTTGTCGAAAATATGGAAAATACGTAAGGGGGGGTAGTGTGTCGAAAATGTGAAAAAAAAACAAAGGGGTTAGTATGTCGAAAATATCGAAAAATACGTAAGGGGGGGTAGTGTGTCGAAAATGTGGAAGAAAAACAAAGGGGTGAGTATGTCGAAAATATGGAAAAATACGTAAGGGGGGGTAGTGTGTCGAAAATGTGGAAAAAAAAACAAAGGGGTTAGTATGTCGAAAATATGGAAAAATACGTAAGGGGGGGTAGTGTGTCGAAACTGTTGAAAAAAAACAAAGGGGTTAGTATGTCGAAAATATCGAAAAATACGTAAGGGGGGGTAGTGTGTCGAAAATGTTGAAAAAAAACAAAGGGGTTAGTATGTCGAAAATATGGAAAAATACGTAAGGGGGGTAGTGTGTCGAAAATGTGGAAAAAAACAAAGGGGTTAGTATGTCGAAAATATCGAAAAATACGTAAGGGGGGGTAGTGTGTCGAAAATGTGGAAAAAAACAAAGGGGTTAGTATGTCGAAAATATCGAAAAATACGAAAGGGGGGGGTAGTGTGTCGAAAATGTGGAAAAAAAACAAAGGGGTTAGTATGTCGAAAATATCGAAAAATACGTAAGGGGGGGTAGTGTGTCGAAAATGTGGAAAAAAAACAAAGGGGTTAGTATGTCGAAAATATCGAAAAATACGTAAGGGGGGGTAGTGTGTCGAAAATGTGGAAAAAAAACAAAGGGGTTAGTATGTCGAAAATATCGAAAAATACGTAAGGGGGGGTAGTGTGTCGAAAATGTTGAAAAAAAACAAAGGGGTTAGTATGTCGAAAATATGGAAAAATACGTAAGGGGGGTAGTGTGTCGAAAATATGGAAAAATACATAAGGGGGGGTAGTGTGTCGAAAATATGGAAAAATACGTAAGGGGGGTAGTGTGTCGAAAATGTGGAAAAAAACAAAGGGGTTAGTATGTCGAAAATATGGAAAAATACGTAAGGGGGGGTAGTGTGTCGAAAATGTTGAAAAAAAACAAAGGGGTGAGTATGTCGAAAATATCGAAAAATACGTAAGGGGGGGTAGTGTGTCGAAAATGTGGAAAAAAAACAAAGGGGTTAGTATGTCGAAAATATCGAAAAATACGTAAGGGGGGGTAGTGTGTCGAAATTTTGGAAAATAAACAAAGGGGTTAGTATGTCGAAAATATCGAAAAATACTTAAGGGGGGGTAGTGTGTCGAAAATGTTGAAAAAAAACAAAGGGGTTAGTATGTCGAAAATATGGAAAAATACGTAAGGGGGGGGTAGTGTGTCGAAAATATGGAAAAAAAACAAAGGTTTAGTATGTCGAAAATATGGAAAAATACGTAAAGGGGGGTAGTGTGTCGAAAATATGGAAAAATACATAAGGGGGGTAGTGTGTCGAAAATATGGAAAAATACGTAAGGGGGGGTAGTGTGTCGAAAATGTGGAAAAAAAAACAAAGGGATTAGTATGTCGAAAATATGGAAAAATACGTAAGGGGGGGGGTAGTGTGTCGAAAATGTGGAAAAAAAACAAAGGGGTTAGTATGTCGAAAATATCGAAAAATACGTAAGGGGGGGTAGTGTGTCGAAAATGTGGAAAAAAAACAAAGGGGTTAGTATGTCGAAAATATCGAAAAATACGTAAGGGGGGGGTAGTGTGTCGAAAATGTGGAAAAAAAACAAAGGGGTTAGTATGTCGAAAATATGGAAAATACGTAAGGGGGGTAGTGTGTCGAAAATGTGAAAAAAAAACAAAGGGGTTAGTATGTCGAAAATATCGAAAAATACGTAAGGGGGGGTAGTGTGTCGAAAATGTGGAAAAAAAACAAAGGGGTTAGTATGTCGAAAATATCGAAAAATACGTAAGGGGGGGTAGTGTGTCGAAAATGTGGAAAAAAAACAAAGGGGTTAGTTTGTCGAAAATATGGAAAATACGTAAGGGGGGGTAGTGTGTCGAAAATGTGAAAAAAAAACAAAGGGGTTAGTATGTCGAAAATATCGAAAAATACGTAAGGGGGGGTAGTGTGTCGAAAATGTGGAAAAAAAACAAAGGGGTTAGTTTGTCGAAAATATGGAAAATACGTAAGGGGGGGTAGTGTGTCGAAAATGTGAAAAAAAAACAAAGGGGTTAGTATGTCGAAAATATCGAAAAATACGTAAGGGGGGGTAGTGTGTCGAAAATGTGGAAGAAAAACAAAGGGGTGAGTATGTCGAAAATATGGAAAAATACGTAAGGGGGGGTAGTGTGTCGAAAATGTGGAAAAAAAAACAAAGGGGTTAGTATGTCGAAAATATGGAAAAATACGTAAGGGGGGGTAGTGTGTCGAAACTGTTGAAAAAAAACAAAGGGGTTAGTATGTCGAAAATATCGAAAAATACGTAAGGGGGGGTAGTGTGTCGAAAATGTTGAAAAAAAACAAAGGGGTTAGTATGTCGAAAATATGGAAAAATACGTAAGGGGGGTAGTGTGTCGAAAATGTGGAAAAAAACAAAGGGGTTAGTATGTCGAAAATATCGAAAAATACGTAAGGGGGGGTAGTGTGTCGAAAATGTGGAAAAAAACAAAGGGGTTAGTATGTCGAAAATATCGAAAAATACGAAAGGGGGGGGTAGTGTGTCGAAAATGTGGAAAAAAAACAAAGGGGTTAGTATGTCGAAAATATCGAAAAATACGTAAGGGGGGGTAGTGTGTCGAAAATGTGGAAAAAAAACAAAGGGGTTAGTATGTCGAAAATATCGAAAAATACGTAAGGGGGGGTAGTGTGTCGAAAATGTGGAAAAAAAACAAAGGGGTTAGTATGTCGAAAATATCGAAAAATACGTAAGGGGGGGTAGTGTGTCGAAAATGTTGAAAAAAAACAAAGGGGTTAGTATGTCGAAAATATGGAAAAATACGTAAGGGGGGTAGTGTGTCGAAAATATGGAAAAATACATAAGGGGGGGTAGTGTGTCGAAAATATGGAAAAATACGTAAGGGGGGTAGTGTGTCGAAAATGTGGAAAAAAACAAAGGGGTTAGTATGTCGAAAATATGGAAAAATACGTAAGGGGGGGTAGTGTGTCGAAAATGTTGAAAAAAAACAAAGGGGTGAGTATGTCGAAAATATCGAAAAATACGTAAGGGGGGGTAGTGTGTCGAAAATGTGGAAAAAAAACAAAGGGGTTAGTATGTCGAAAATATCGAAAAATACGTAAGGGGGGGTAGTGTGTCGAAATTTTGGAAAATAAACAAAGGGGTTAGTATGTCGAAAATATCGAAAAATACTTAAGGGGGGGTAGTGTGTCGAAAATGTTGAAAAAAAACAAAGGGGTTAGTATGTCGAAAATATGGAAAAATACGTAAGGGGGGGGTAGTGTGTCGAAAATATGGAAAAAAAACAAAGGTTTAGTATGTCGAAAATATGGAAAAATACGTAAAGGGGGGTAGTGTGTCGAAAATATGGAAAAATACATAAGGGGGGTAGTGTGTCGAAAATATGGAAAAATACGTAAGGGGGTCTAGTGTGTCGAAAATGTGGAAAAAAAACAAAGGGGTTAGTATGTCGAAAATATCGAAAAATACGTAAGGGGGGGTAGTGTGTCGAAAATGTTGAAAAAAAACAAAGGGGTTAGTATGTCGAAAATATCGAAAAATACGTAAGGGGGGGTAGTGTGTCGAAAATGTGGAAAAAAAACAAAGGGGTTAGTATGTCGAAAATATCGAAAAATACGAAAGGGGGGGTAGTGTGTCGAAAATGTGGAAAAAAAACAAAGGGGTTAGTATGTCGAAAATATCGAAAAATACGTAAGGGGGGGGTAGTGTGTCGAAAATATGGAAAAAAAAACAAAAGGATTAGTATGTCGAAAATATGGAAAAATACGTAAGGGGGGGTAGTGTGTCGAAAATGTTGAAAAAAAACAAAGGGGTTAGTATGTCGAAAATATGGAAAAATACATAAGGGGGGGTAGTGTGTCGAAAATGTGGGAAAAATACGTAAGGGGGGGTAGTGTGTCGAAAATGTGGAAACATACGTAAGGGGGGTAGTGTGTCGAAAATGTTGAAAAAAAACAAAGGGGTGAGTATGTCGAAAATATCGAAAAATACGTAAGGGGGGGTAGTGTGTCGAAAATGTTGAAAAAAAACAAAGGGGTTAGTATGTCGAAAATATGGAAAAATACGTAAGGGGGGGTAGTGTGTCGAAAATATGGAAAAATACGTAAGGGGGTCTAGTGTGTCGAAAATGTGGAAAAAAAACAAAGGGGTTAGTATGTCGAAAATATCGAAAAATACGTAAGGGGGGGTAGTGTGTCGAAAATGTTGAAAAAAAACAAAGGGGTTAGTATGTCGAAAATATCGAAAAATACGTAAGGGGGTCTAGTGTGTCGAAAATGTGGAAAAAAAACAAAGGGGTTAGTATGTCGAAAATATCGAAAAATACGTAAGGGGGTCTAGTGTGTCGAAAATGTGGAAAAAAAACAAAGGGGTTAGTATGTCGAAAATATCGAAAAATACGTAAGGGGGGGTAGTGTGTCGAAAATGTTGAAAAAAAACAAAGGGGTTAGTATGTCGAAAATATCGAAAAATACGTAAGGGGGGGTAGTGTGTCGAAAATGTGGAAAAAAAACAAAGGGGTTAGTATGTCGAAAATATCGAAAAATACGAAAGGGGGGGTAGTGTGTCGAAAATGTGGAAAAAAAACAAAGGGGTTAGTATGTCGAAAATATCGAAAAATACGTAAGGGGGGGTAGTGTGTCGAAAATATGGAAAAAAAAACAAAAGGATTAGTATGTCGAAAATATGGAAAAATACGTAAGGGGGGGTAGTGTGTCGAAAATGTTGAAAAAAAACAAAGGGGTTAGTATGTCGAAAATATGGAAAAATACATAAGGGGGGGTAGTGTGTCGAAAATGTGGGAAAAATACGTAAGGGGGGGTAGTGTGTCGAAAATGTGGAAACATACGTAAGGGGGGTAGTGTGTCGAAAATGTTGAAAAAAAACAAAGGGGTGAGTATGTCGAAAATATCGAAAAATATGTAAGGGGGGGTAGTGTGTCGAAAATGTTGAAAAAAAACAAAGGGGTTAGTATGTCGAAAATATGGAAAAATACGTAAGGGGGGGTAGTGTGTCGAAAATATGGAAAAATACGTAAGGGGGTCTAGTGTGTCGAAAATGCGGAAAAAAAACAAAGGGGTTAGTATGTCGAAAATATCGAAAAATACGTAAGGGGGGGTAGTGTGTCGAAAATGTTGAAAAAAAACAAAGGGGTTAGTATGTCGAAAATATCGAAAAATACGTAAGGGGGGGTAGTGTGTCGAAAATGTGGAAAAAAAACAAAGGGGTTAGTATGTCGAAAATATCGAAAAATACGTAAGGGGGGGTAGTGTGTCGAAAATATGGAAAAAAAAACAAAAGGATTAGTATGTCGAAAATATGGAAAAATACGTAAGGGGGGGTAGTGTGTCGAAAATGTTGAAAAAAAACAAAGGGGTTAGTATGTCGAAAATATGGAAAAATACATAAGGGGGGGTAGTGTGTCGAAAATGTGGGAAAAATACGTAAGGGGGGGTAGTGTGTCGAAAATGTGGAAACATACGTAAGGGGGGTAGTGTGTCGAAAATGTTGAAAAAAAACAAAGGGGTGAGTATGTCGAAAATATCGAAAAATACGTAAGGGGGGGTAGTGTGTCGAAAATGTGGATAAAAAACAAAAGGGTTAGTATGTCGAAAATATGGAAAAATACGTAAGGGGGGGTAGTGTGTCGAAAATATGGAAAAATACATAAGGGGGGGTAGTGTGTCGAAAATATGGAAAAATACGTAAGGGGGTCTAGTGTGTCGAAAATGTTGAAAAAAAACAAAGGGGTTAGTATGTCGAAAATATGGAAAAATACATAAGGGGGGGTAGTGTGTCGAAAATATGGAAAAATACGTAAGGGGGGGTAGTGTGTCGAAAATGTGGAAAAAACTCAAAGGGGTGAGTATGTCGAAAATATGGAAAAATACGTAAGGGGGGGTAGTGTGTCGAAAATGTTGAAAAAACTCAAAGGGGTGAGTATGTCGAAAATATGGAAAAAACCGTAAGGGGGGGTAGTGTGTCGAAAATGTTGAAAAAAAACAAAGGGGTGAGTATGTCGAAAATATCGAAAAATACGTAAGGGGGGGTAGTGTGTCGAAAATGTTGAAAAAACTCAAAGGGGTGAGTATGTCGAAAATATGGAAAAAAACGTAAGGGGGGGTAGTGTGTCGAAAATGTTGAAAAAAAACAAAGGGGTGAGTATGTCGAAAATATCGAAAAATACGTAAGGGGGGGTAGTGTGTCGAAAATGTGGAAAAAAAACAAAGGGGTTAGTATGTCGAAAATATCGAAAAATACGTAAGGGGGGGTAGTGTGTCGAAAATGTTGAAAAAAAACAAAGGGGTTAGTATGTCGAAAATATGGAAAAATACGTAAGGGGGGGTAGTGTGTCGAAAATGTGGAAAAAAAACAAAGGGGTTAGTATGTCGAAAATATCGAAAAATACGTAAGGGGGGGTAGTGTGTCGAAAATGTGGAAAAAAAACAAAGGGGTTAGTATGTCGAAAATATCGAAAAATACGTAAGGGGGGGTAGTGTGTCGAAAATATGGAAAAAAAAACAAAGGGATTAGTATGTCGAAAATATCGAAAAATACGTAAGGGGGTGTAGTGTGTCGAAAATGTTGAAAAAAAACAAAGGGGTTAGTATGTCGAAAATATCGAAAAATACGTAAGGGGGGGTAGTGTGTCGAAAATGTGGAAAAAAAACAAAGGGGTTAGTATGTCGAAAATATCGAAAAATACGTAAGGGGGGGTAGTGTGTCGAAAATGTGGAAAAAAAACAAAGGGGTTAGTATGTCGAAAATATGGAAAAATACATAAGGGGGGGTAGTGTGTCGAAAATGTGGGAAAAAAAACAAAGGGGTTAGTATGTCGAAAATATCGAAAAATACGTAAGGGGGGTTAGTATGTCGAAAATGCTGAAAAAACACAAAGGGGTTAGTATGTCGAAAATATCGAAAAATACGTAAGGGGGGGTAGTGTGTCGAAAATGTGGAAAAAAACAAAGGGGTTAGTATGTCGAAAATATCGAAAAATACGTAAGGGGGGGTAGTGTGTCGAAAATGTGGAAAAAAAACAAAGGGGTTAGTATGTCGAAAATATCGAAATACGTAAGGGGGGGTAGTGTGTCGAAAATGTGGAAAAAAAACAAAGGGGTTAGTATGTCGAAAATATCGAAAAATACGTAAGGGGGGGTAGTGTGTCGAAAATGTGGAAAAAAAACAAAGGGGTTAGTATGTCGAAAATATCGAAAAATACGTAAGGGGGGGTAGTGTGTCGAAAATGTTGAAAAAAAACAAAGGGGTTAGTATGTCGAAAATATGGAAAAATACGTAAGGGGGGGTAGTGTGTCGAAAATGTTGAAAAAAAACAAATGGGTGAGTATGTCGAAAATATCGAAAAATACGTAAGGGGGGGTAGTTAGTCGAAAATATGGAAAAAACTCAAAGGGGTGAGTATGTCGAAAATATCGAAAAATACGTAAGGGGGGGTAGTGTGTCGAAAATGTGAAAAAAAAACAAAGGGGTTAGTATGTCGAAAATATCGAAAAATTCGTAAGGGGGGGTAGTGTGTCGAAAATATGGAAAAAACTCAAAGGGGTGAGTATGTCGAAAATATCGAAAAATACGTAAGGGGGGGTAGTGTGTCGAAAATGTGGAAAAAAAACAAAGGGGTTAGTATGTCGAAAATATCGAAAAATACGTAAGGGGGGGTAGTGTGTCGAAAATGTGGAAAAAAAACAAAGGGGTTAGTATGTCGAAAATATCGAAAAATACGTAAGGGGGGGTAGTGTGTCGAAAATGTCGAAAAAAAACCAAAGGGGTTAGTATGTCGAAAAATACGTAAGGGGGGTTAGTATGTCGAAAATGCTGAAAAAACACAAAGGGGTTAGTATGTCGAAAATGGAGAAAAAACCCAAAGGGGTTAGTATTTCGAAAAATAAGAAAAAACACAAAGGGGTTAGTATGTCGAAAATGTCTAAAAAACACAAAGGGGTTAGTATGTCGAAAATGGAGAAAAAACCCAAAGGGGTTAGTATGTCGAAAATGTCGAAAAAACACAAAGATATAGGGTTAGGGTTAGGGTTAGGGTTAGGTTTTTGAGGCAATCTTACTTTCCCAAGGTCCCTCCCAAAAAAATTTTGGGGGTTCTTGGGAAACCAAGTCTTATTAGCGCTGGCCATTCAGGAAATTGGAGCGTTTCTTGTCTTACCTGCGTTCGTTTAGTCCATCTGGGAAGAGAGTGTTTAATTTTCCTATCCAGCCTTTTTCTGCCCTACATCTGTCTTTTTGAGTCCAATTGCTATTTGTTTCTAGGCCCCATATTTGTAATGCCTGTAGTCCATGTCGAATGAAGTGTGCGACAAGATGTGTATTACTTTGTTTAAGGTTCTTAATGTTGTAAATGTGTTGTGCTAATCTACATCTGATAGAATTTCCTGTCTCTCCTATATATTTAATGTCACAGTGTTTACACTTTATGACATATATACAGTTTTCCGTAGTAGGTGTGATTGTTTGTTTAATTAGGTAGTTTGTGTTGGTGACGGTGTTCCTAACTGTGGTGGCTTGTTTGTAGAATGTGGGGCCCTGCGTTTGTGTTATGTTGATTTCTGGTAATTTACTTTTTACTATGTAATCTTTGAGATTTTTGTTTCTTTTAAAGGCTGAGATGATTTTGTAATCTTGGATTATGCTTGTGTTCTGTAGTGTCTGATTTATATTTTGTCTAATTTTTCTATTAGCAATTTGGCTAAATTCTGAGTAGGTACTAATTAGTGGGATAATTTTCTGTGTGTCTCGTTGCCCTGTGGTTAAAAATGTTTTACGGACCTGCCTGAGGAAAGATCTTGAGTATCCTCTTGGTCTCAGTGCCTTGAAAAGGGTTTGGGTGGGCTTTTCAAAGTCCGTATCGTGCTAGCAGATTCTGTGGAATCTGAGCAACTGTGATTTTATTAAGCCTCTGTAGGTGTGTTTTGGATGAAGGCTGTTTTTGTGTAAGAGTCCATGTGTGTCTGTGTCTTTAAAGAAGGCCTTAGTGTCTAAAGTTTGTGTTTGAGTGAATGAGGGTCCCTTGTAAGTGGTTGTGTCTAGAAAATCTATCTGGTGGTCATTTGTAGAATGTTTGAGCGTAATTGTACTATGGTGTGTGTTGAGGATTTCTATGAATTGGTTGAATTCCTCTCTGCTATGTGTCCATGTTCCCCAAATGTCATCTAAGTACCTAAAATAATTGGTGGGTAGTTTGTCGCATTTTTCAAAAGCTGTTTCCTCCCAATGCGCCATGTAAATGTTAGCATAGGCAGGTGCAAATTTTTTACCCATGGCTGTGCCACTAATCTGTAAGTAGAATTCTTTGTTGAATTCAAAGTCATTCCTAGTGAGGTTAATTTCTAGTAGTTGTAGTAATTCTGTGTTTGGGCGTTTGTCGTCCGGGTATTTTTCCATCCAGCGCTTTACTGCTGTTAACCCTGCGACCGTGTTTATGTTTGTGTAGAGGCTATCTATGTACATGGTAAATAAGATTGTGTCCTGCGTTATTTTAATCTGTTTTATTTTGTTTACGAAATCATATGTGTCTTTAATGTAGCTATTATGTTTTGTGGATAGTGGAGTGAGGAAGTGGTCTATGTATTCCGCGATCCTGTAGGATTCACTGCCGCAATCTGAGACAATTGGTCTTCCTGTCGGCACTTCATACGGAATAGTCCACGATAGTGGTGGTTTGTGTATTTTAGGTAGCAGGTAAAATCTACGGGGTCTGGCTTTCTCTTCCCCTATTAGGTAGCGTTTTTGTTTCTTAGTTATATATTCATTTTCTAGAAGTGTTTGTAGGATATCTTCTATTTTCTGGGCTGTTTCTGGGTATATTGGTTTTGTTAATTTCTTATAATGTGACGTATTGTTTAATTGTCTGTGTGCTTCATATATATATTGTGTTCTGTCTAGGATAACTATTGCACTACCCTTGTCCGCTGGTTTAATAACTATCTGTTTGTTGTTAGCCAATTGAAAGAGAGCCTCACATTCTCCTTTGCTAAGGTTATCTTTGTCTCTGTGAGACTGCGGGTTTAATGTGTTAATTAGGTTTTGGTTATCCTCAATCACTTGTGTTATTATGTTAGGGATTTGATTGTTGCTTGGTTCCCAATTAGATTTTGGTATGAAATGTTTTTGTTCTGAATCTTCTGACTTGTTGAAGAAGGCTGCTAATTTAAGCTTTCGGTGGAAATCTTGTAGTTCACCTCTCAGAATTTCCTTTTGCCTCCTCCTAATATCTACCGTGGGGACGAACGATAAGCCCTTTTCGAGTACATTAATCTGGTTTTGTGTAGGTGTGAAGTTCTGAGCTAGTAGAATGATGTTCTTATACCCCTCCCTATTTGGGTTCGTGGGGGTGTCTAGTTTAAATTGTGTAACCAGTGTTCCAACATATTTTCTGCCGTCTTACCTGTCCAGTGGATCCCGTCCTCGGTGGTGTGGAAGTCCCGTTCTGGGAGTTTTGGGAGGCATGGCATGTTCCTCGAGATGTGGTCATTGATTTCCTCCAGGTTGAGTTTATGGAGGTCTTCTAGTTGCTGTGAGTAGTTGATCAGCGGTATCCAGATTTCAGCTGCTGGGAAGGTGGCCTTGGTGTTTTTTACCATCATCTGGAGCTGTTTAACCGCTGTCTTCTTAGGTTGTTGCTCCCTGTTGTTTATTCCAACCGACAGAATGACCCTCTGTACCTTGTAATTCCGTGGAGTTTTTTTCTAGAAGATGTGCCATGTGGTAAAATGTTGCTCCGGGATAGCTGTCAATTTGGAGGTCCTCTCTGGAGTAGGATTCTATCCCCGAGAGATTGGAGTCTCCCAAAATTAGATTTGGTTTGACGTCTGTGAGTGTCCATTCTTGAATCTTCCGAGGTGTTCTTGGATGTTTGTTTGGGTGAAAGAGGCTGTGGCTGGGGTTGGGTGTGGTTAGGGTTAGGGTTGTAGAGACAGGATTGGAGGTTCGCGTGGGCCTCTGTGTTCTTTGTGGAAGTGGCTTAGGACACCTGTCGTCTTGTCGCCCAAAGGTTTCTTCTCCTCTTCCATTTTCCTGTCTCAGTGGTGTTCCCTGTGGTTCCGGGGGTCCCGTGGGACTCCCTGCCGTCCTCGTTCCCTCGGGCTCGGGTGTCTCCCTCAGTGGAGGTCCCCGAGGGAGACCGCAGGATCTGTCCAAAGGAGAGACAGTGTGGTCAAAATTGTCTCCACTTACCTGGGTCTGGTTCCGAGCTGTTGGTGTTCCTCGTGGCTTTGGGAGCCCCCTGGGTCTCCCCGTTGTCCTCGTCCCTTCGCGCTCGTCCGTCCCACTAGGTGAAGGCCACTGAACAGGACTGATAGGTGTCTCCCTCAGCGAAGGTCCCCGAGGGAGACCGCAGGATCTGTCTGAAGGAGAGATGGTGTGGTTAAAATTGTCTTTACTTACCTGGGTCTGGTTCCGAGCTGTTGGTGTTCCTTGTGGCTTTGGGAGCCCCCTGGGCCTCCCCGTTGTCCTCGTCCCTTCGCGCTCGTCCGTCCCACTAGGTGAAGGCCACTGAACGGGACAGATAGGTGTCTCCCTCAGCGAAGGTCCCCGAGGGAGACCGCAGGATCTGTCTGAAGGAGAGACAGTGTAGTTAAAATTGTCTTTACTTACCTGGTTTTGGTTCCGAGTTGTTGGTGTTCCTCTTGATCTCGGGAGCCCCCGGGGATTCCCCGTTGTCCTCGTCCCCTCACGTTCGTTTGTCTCATTCAGTGGGGGCCACTCGTCCTGGTTCTGAGTTGTCGTGGTGTTGCTTCTTGTTTTTGTTGGAGGTGGGGGTGGTGGCGAATCTGTTAGGGCTGCAAATCTGTTGGTGGTGTAGAAAGATGTTAAGGGGTCCTCGGGTTGCGAGATTGGAGTTGTGTCTCTTCTGGCTTCCAGACTCCCGGTGGCCGTTTCTAGTGCGATTTCTACTGTGGAAGGATGTAATCGTCTGCCCAACTTTTTCTTAGCCCATCTAGTTGCCACCTCGAATGCCTCCAGCCAGTTGGTTAGCCGAATCCCCTCCAGTTTCCCGGTGCTTCCTCTCCCATTACGACATCTGGAACGAGGTAAGAAAATTTTGTCTTCACGCCAAAGACGGAAACAGAAAAAAATACTTTTTTATTGAGGCACGGGTGAAGAAATGAAGAGATTGTTTTGACAATCAGAATGCAAAACTAAATGCGATATGCAAATCAGTGTTTCGGGCTCTGTAAAAATAGCCTGATGAACAATTAAACTCTAGTGGTCTAGTTGTACAGGTGACACCCGATCCTATCTCATTATCATAAACCATGCTTAATTTTCTAATTTCTTTATTTTTCGACTATTGGAGTGAAGAGAAAATTGCTCTAAATACTATTCATTTATTCTTTTAGAACTTCACTCAGTGGTTACTGATTCGGCCAGCTGGTGGTGCTCACGATTTACCACCTGAATGAGTTCCCAAATAGTCTTTTTTTTTTTTTTGTCCCTGTAATTTTAAGAAGGAAGCAATTCTCACAACATTTAGTATTTTTAGCTTTAAGGTACAGATTTTTTTATTTGGATAATGATCGATCAGTCCAATAGAAAAATAGTATAGACGCACAAATAAATAATGCACGCGGTTTGATTCTTATGAACTACGATTTATTTACACGGCAAGGAAAATTAAATCAAAAGAAAGAACAAAGGATATTGTTGACCCGAGAAACGCGCATGTCTAATCAACAAAAGAGAAAGCGTGTGGGGGAAAATGGAGTCGGAGATGAATAGAGATGGCAACGTTGTCATTTCTTAGAGAAACGACGGATTCTTTATCGTTGTGCCTAATTTGAGAAATGTCTCTAACCGATGCGTATCAGGCTTCACAGCTACAGAAAACCCAGGAATGATCTTCTCCATTTCATGCCCAAATGACCTTAATGAACAAGGCCGGTTTTGTGAGTCGTCTCTGCCAGTGGCAGGAAGTGTTTGCCCTGTAGCCTGTTAAGGCTACTGGACTTCCTCACTGACAGACGTGAGGAGGGTGACGAGGACAGCAGAGAAAATCATCGGGACTTCTCTTCCCTCCATTCAGGACATTGGCCAGAAGCGCTGCCTATCCCAAGCTAAGAACATTATCAGGGACCCCTCTCACCCCCATCATGAACTGTTCACTCTGCTAGCCTCTGGGAAGAGGTACTGCAGTGTGCGGTGCAGGACCACCAGGTTCCACAATAGTCTTGTCCCCCTGGCCATTAGAGTGTTAAATGGTCACTCAAACACATAGTAAATCTAAACTGCTGCTAATCTGTACATCTGTGGGTTCTGTTTGACTTTTTGCACTACTGGCAGTTCTTTATAGCTAGCCACTCCTTGCACATCTGTTTCTCTGCACTATTGTACTTACAGCGTTATTGTTACAATGTTATTGTTCTGTTTACCTGACTTGTTTACCTGACTGCCCAATTTGCACATCTGGTTGGCTACTCCTCTTGCACTATTTGCGCTACTGTAAAATACTATACATAGCCATAATTATTTAGTATATTATTAGCACTCAATACTACAACTCAATACAACATTTTATTTATATCTGTACATTCAAGGAAACTGTGCGGGTCAGATGTATCGACATTTCGTTCTGTATACACGTGTACTAGAATGACAATAAAGTAGATCTGAATCTGAATCTGAAGTGAATAGCTCTTCTGGCAGAACACTCTCATCTCCCTGTTTTCCTCTTCAAATCCACAACATGTACAAGTCATTTTCCGCATTCTGAAGTTTTTTGACTTTGCAGATAGTCGATCGCGCATTGCGAACGTCCTTGGTGATTGAGGACGACCTCCGCTTTGAGATTTTCTTCAAGCGCCGTCTGCAGGCTTTGCTGCAGGAGGTCACCACAAACCGACTGGACTGGGATCTCATGTGAGAATTCACTTTGTTCCTTTCTTTGATAGAAATCCTCTTTTGGCATCTCTCATCTGCTTTTTCCAAATTAACAGGATGCAAATACTTGGATCCCTTGTTTTTCACGGTTAGTAGGGACCAGTACCCCATGCGATAAGCCCAAATCAGAAAAGTAGCCCCCGATACTCCCATTTTAGAACACCCTCTGTCCGCCCTCGCTCACAGCAATAGTTGGCTGCGGATAACAGATTGTGTCCCCGCAGGTGCTGCTCATTTAAGGGCAAACAGCTGCCATGCAACAATAGTCTACTAGGAATAATGGATCACGGCCCAAACAATGCAGTTCATTTTAGGTGGGCCACAACGGCACATTTCGGCAGCCTGAAGCTCTGCCCGACCCTGCTTTCAGCAATAGTGGATTAGGCGTAATGGATCATGGCTACAACTGCATTTCCAATCTTAGCTGGGCCAGAACAGCACACCGACAGAAAAAAGTGCCTTCTGCTGGTCCTCACTGGCAGCAATATGGGAGTGGGGACAAAGGGTGGGGGTTCATTTTACATGTAAATAACGGCAAAAAAAAAAAAAGCCACAAGGCCAGAGGAAAATGCGCTCTTCTGGCCTGGGCTCTTAGCAATATGCCATGGGGGATAACGGATGCGGGAATATTTGATTTTGTGCAGTTACATCGGTCGCAAACGCATGCAAGTGGACCGTCCGGAGAAGTCTGTAGCGGGCGTACGCAACCTCGCTGAGGCCGACTATTCCTATTGGACGTTGGGCTACATGCTGTCGCTGGCGGGGGCCCGAAAGCTCCTAGGGGCCCGGCCCCTCAACAAAGTCATCCCCGTCGATGAGTTCCTCCCGGTCATGTATGACAAACATCCCGTGTGAGTAAAGCCCTACACTCTCTTGTCTATCTAGATCAGGAGCGTGCAGCATTTGGAATCGCAAGGGGCCCGCAATGGGCCCATCCTGGTGACCTGGACAATAGCTCTCATTTATGAATAACTATACATGCAGACATCTACATGTTACATTTTTTAAAAATCAATTCGAAATGATCACAATTAAAGCAAAATGCAGGTTTTGTGCGGAGCTTTAAATCCTCGCTTGAATTTGAATGCTGCGTTTTCAAGGTTTAAAAAGTTCTTGAATTTTTGGTGAATTACTTGTAAATGCTAGAATCTGTTGCCATCTTTCTCAGGTCAAGTGTTGGGCTCGGGTTAGGAGTTAGGGGTTCGAGCTTCCAATAAGGGTTTTAAACTTATTTTATGATTCCAAAATTGGATTGTGGCTAGCCTCGGGAACTAAGGTTTAAGCTCCCTATTAGGGTAATAAACTGAATTTAGGGATATTAAATAGGGTTGGGCTACGGTTACAGCTAGAGTAAGGTGTAAGTGTAGGCTTAAGAACTAGGGTTTGAGCTCCATATTAAGAATTTTGGGATTTACAGTTTGGAACAGGGTTAGGGCTAAAGTTTGAGCTGCAAGTTGAGGTTTTAAACGGATATAAGGTTCCGAAATAAGGTTGAGGCTAAAGTAAGGGTTTAAAACTGAGGTTAATGCTCCCATTCTTTTGAGCTGCACTGGGTTTCTTCTCTTATTGGTACTGGAAAAATTGGGAAATGGGCTTGAATTTGGCCCAAAAAGGGTGTAAGATCACTGAAAATGATATATTAGGTCCCCTTAGGCAAATATGGTTATGTTCATCGTGGACGTAGTTCAGTATATCAGGCGGCTTAGGTCGTCCAAAGATCTGAAAATAAGGGGTGTCTTTGGGGACGAAGGGTACGTCGTATGAGGTTCCTTCCTTTTGACAGTCTGTAGCTGGAAAGAATAGATTAGATGAGATCCAACTTGATTGTTATTGCACAAGTCACAAATACAAAGCAACAAAATGCAGTTTGCATCCAACTCGAAGTGCATAGCAGCGTATAAATATAAATATTTATGTATAAAAGTGCAGTAGCAAACTATATACGGTATATGGCTATGTAAGAAGGACACGGTCGCGCGATAAATATTATGTGGATAGTATGGAACAAGTATGTACGGATTAAAAGCAGGTTATTCACTATGAAAGGACTATAAAGATTTAAAGATTCAAATATGTAAGATTAAGAAAAGGAGAGTGGGCGTGTATTTGTAGCAAAGAGATTGGCCCTATAGACGACAATTGCAGCACATGGCAGCCTAGCTAAAAGGGTCTTGCGCATCTGTAAGAGTCTATGGCTACAAGAAAGTTAAGAAGCAATTTTTCTTTCAGTTCCGACTATACAAAGCACTTCCCGGAGAGCAACCTCCGAGCCTTCTCGGCGGAGCCCCTGCTGGTTTACCCGACTCATTACACGGGGGACGAGGGCTACATCAGCGACACGGAGACCTCGGTGGTCTGGAACAATGAGACCAGTAAGACGGACTGGGACCGGGCCAATTCCAGAAAGACTCAAGAACAGGCCCTGATCAGCCCGCGGGCCCAGAATTCGGACGTCACGCAGTCCCAACTGGATGACTGGAGCGCCCGAGACGAGTTGTGAGCGACGGACCGAACCGACGTGACGGACCGGACTGGGGCTTCCGTCGAAATTTCAACTGTCTGATTGACTATGAGAACCGGAGGTTTTTTTCTTTCACCTCGAAAAAAAAAAATCCATTTTTTTTTCTCATTCCAGTTTGAAAGCAAAAACCTATAGAAATAAAGCATCGCACACACCGAGAAGACGCTCGATTGAATGTCCAAAACGATTGTCGAGTCGAAAAAGATTCCGATGTTGCCGGCAGATACTGTACATTTTCTCATTTTAAGGATGATTATTTTCGTACTTTTCTTTTACAAAACAAAAAAACACTTTCTTTTTGTCTTTCTAGTTTTATAATAATAATAATAACACATTGTATGTCGAAGCGCCTTTCAGGACACCTAAGGTCGCTGTACATATGAGTAAGACAGTAAAACAAGCAAGTCCTAAATAGCCAATTAAATACATTATCGTTAAAAGGGGCAGTGTGTGAGGCATATGGTCAAGAATAGGCAAGTCTGAAAAGGTGAGTTTTGAGTTTTTTCAGCTCCTGTCTCTGTTTCTCACTCTTTCAGTCTTTATTTCATTTCTCTCTTATTTTATTTTTCTTTCTCTTTATTTTTCTCTTTTTTGTTTATGTCTTTTATCTGTCCTTTTGTCTTTGACTGACAAGGATACATTGACAAACTAACTTACCTATTGTAATTCATATAGTGCTTTGTTGGATTTCCTTCTCCAGTAAGGAAGTTATCCAGTGGCGTCAAAGTTTTTTGGCGCTGTTTGAGGATGTTTAATGATCATTTGCGCCAACTTTTTGCTTGGATAAAAATCCAGGTCATGGTAGAAGGCAGACATCACACTCGCATGTGTATTCTGATGAATCTCATTGGCCAAGAGAGACGGAAAGAATCCTTTAAGACTATACTTCTTACCATTCTTACTGCTCCTGCAACTATTGGTAGAAACAAGGAGTTACACTCCTGGCCTAAATGTGTTCAAAAAGTGAACCTAGCTGGATGTACTTGTGAAAAGAGCCACATCTGGCTCGCGAGCCATACCTTCCCGACCCCTGCTTACAAAATGTTGTTTTTGTCATAGCCCACCCTCCTAGTTTAAATGGGATTGTCAGCCATTTGACTGCACACTTGACAACTCAAGTCGAGTCATTTTCCTTTTTTTGGCCCTTAATTACAAGAAGTCCCAAATGGCTGTACATAGAACAGACTATTATTACGCTATCCCCTGATCTAAAACCTACATGAGGGCATGGAAAAACTCTACCTTAGCACTGTATGAGGAAATCAAGAAACTTTGAGAATGGGCCGCACATAAGCGAATCCCCCTTCCAGGACGACCAGGCAAAAAGGGATGATGCAAGGGCATCGACAGACAGTACACAGACATCATCGAGACCAAATATTGGTCCTTCGAAAGCTATAGAATAGAAGTGTGTTTTAAGCCTAGATTTCAACCGTTCCACTGAGGTTGCAGATGGAATCTCAGAGGGCACCAGTACCTGCGGATTTGTTCTCGGCTCTTGGGATCACTAGCGGACCGGCATTTTCTGCGCAAAGGCAGGAACCTAGGGGTGGATTCAATCTGAAATATATGAGGGGGCAGGTCCATGCATCATTTTGTATCATACCAGCAGAACCTTAAAGTCGCATCTTAAACATACAGGGAGCCAATGCTGTTAAGCCAAAATTGGGGTCATGTGATCAAACTTTCTTGTCTTAGTTAAAAGCCCCGCTGCAGCATTTTGTATCAGCTGCAGGCTCTTAATGCTAGACTTGGGGAGATCGGGAGTAGGGCTTGAATAATAATCTCAGCATCGGAATGGGACAGCAAAGAACTCATTTCTGCAACACTGCGAATGCGGAAAAGAAGCCGTTTTAGTCATATTCGAAAGCAAAATAAAAAAAGCCAAAAATGTAAAAAGAAAAAAAAGAGATCATCTAGAAGGGAATCAGCTCTCGACTGGCGGCGAGCCGGCCGGTAAAGCCGTTTCGTTCAAGAACGACACGACGGGCACCTGTTGCAAACAGACAAGACGCTTTTGATGCTTTTCTTTCATTCGGAGAGTGAGCGGGTTCCAAACGACTGCCCCAAATCATGAAAATCAAAAAGGTTTTTGAAACAGCTTGTTCGGCAACTAGCATGCGTGCCAATTGCTCTTGTGATGACAGGGTGTCTTTGCAAGCCTCTTTTCCACTGCACGGTTTCCGCTCACGTGGCTTAGTACTTTTTGGAGTCTCCTTTTCCATGTCAAAGAAAAATATTTCTAGGTGTCACGTATACGGTAAACACAATTCAAAATGATCAAAAAGCGTATCTAATAGGGGGGAACAATTTTTGCAGGGGTGTCATGTAATTACCGATGTGTCTCAGGGGCTGTAAAATCAAATGACAATAGGAATATGCTGTCATGAATGTTAGTATGTTGTAACAACTCATTATTTTCTAGCCAAGAGGACATTTTTGTTAAAATTTTTGACTATTCTGAAGAGTTGTATTTTATAGTATTACATCAGTGATATTTTATAGTATTTCTGCAATCATATTTTTGTAGTATTCTCATAAAAGAATCTTTGTGGTATAGCTGTAGAATTTTCTTAGTATTGTAGCGAGCAGAGACGGGAGTCGTAGGCGGAGTGTCAAACAAAGGTGCCAACGGACGCTGCTTTAATAACATGTAAACTTGCGATAACCAAAACAAACACACGAGAGTGGCTAGAACCGGTCGAATTAAGAGTCCCCCTAGGAACTCACTAACTAAACAATAGTTCCGTGGGTGAATTATGTACAACCCACTACAGTATTGTATTACTGTAATTGTATTTCTGTAGTATTTCTGTCATAATACTTCTGTAGAAGTATGTTTTGGTAGTCTTTCTGTTTTAATATATCTGTAGCAGTACCTTGGTATGATAGTATAAATGTAGTGTTTTTGTATTTCTGTAGAACTATTTTTGAAGTATTTCCATACTAGTATTGTTGTTGTATTTCTTTCGTGTTTTTAAATATTACTGTAGTTTTTTTTTAATATTTCTGTCGTAAATATTCTGTAATTGTTTTTTTTTCAATCATAGTATTTCTGTAGTATTTACATAGTCCTTTTTATGATCCGAATGAAGACAAAATAATATATTAGGTCGGTTAGACCAGCTCGGCCGGAAACGAGGCTTCGTATTTCCGGTCACGTGACGCTTCGCTCGGAGCGCGTCTTCATTTGCCGCGCCCACTCGTATTCAAACGCGAGCGTCCGAGCGGCGCATTTCGTCAGTCGCCATTGCAGGTCACCCAAAAAATTGCAACTTGATTTTTTTTACATTAGGCGGTGCATTTCGTCAGTCGCCATTGCAGGTCACCCAAAAAATTGCAACTTGAATGTTTTTACATTAGGCGGCGCATTTCGTCAGTCGCCATTGCAAGTCACCCCAAAAATTGCAACTTGAATTTTTTTTCCATTAGGCGGCGCATTTCGTCCGTCGCCATTGCAGGTCACCCAAAAAATTGCAACTTGATTTTTTTTCCATTAGGCGATTCGTGAAGAACACAAAAAAATCTCAACAGGACGACTTTTGGTGAGTTTGTTTGGAAACTTTTTCCCCTTTCAAGTGTGACGCACTTGAACGAACGATGTTGCTCGGAGAAACGGCGGATAACGTTTCAAACGCATGTGAGATTGACTTTTAATGTTCGTCGTCTCTGTAGATGACATTTCTGTATTGTCGTCGTTTATTTTCTTTGTAAATGTGATCAATTGAACGATTATCTTGGGGCGACACGTTGCCGCCATTTCAGGTCCCGCAGTCCGATAACGTTGCTCGTAGAAACGAAAGGATAACATTAAACTCATGTGAGATTTACTTTCAATATTTGTCGTCTCTGTTTTGTAACGTCGTTGTTTTTTTAAAAATTTTTTGCACATTGTTCAGTTTCGACGTTAATGCCAGTGGCTTGGCGCAACAGTTGGCCGCCATTTCAGGTTCCTCTTGTAAGTGGCTTGGGGCGACATGTAAGACATTGTTGCTCATAGAAGCAGGGCCGATTTGAGTTTTAGAGCTATAGGGGTGCTGGGCACCCGGATCGGGGGTGGGCGACCTACGGCAAGACGAACACAAATGAATATTACAACAAATTCAACTCTAAAAATACTGCATATACAGTATAATAATTATACCGAGCAAATAGTCTTTTAATACTACTGTAAAAACACTACAAAGTGCTATGAAATAAAAGTACGGTAATACTATAAAAACACAACTGCAGATATAAAATAAAAATACGACAACAATAATACCAAAACAACTACAGTATTACTACAGATGTACTATAACAGTTCTACGATAGAAAATACTACAAAATATGACAACAGAAATGATACAAAAAGACTTGTACATAAATATTACAACAGAAGTCCTACAACAATGCTACAGAAGGAAATAGTGTTATAATACTGGTGTAAAACACGACTAAATATTACAAAATAAAACTACAGTACTGCACTACGCAGAAATATTACAAACGGACTACTACAGAAGTATTAAAGGAATGCTTTTTTGAATACTGCATTGCACGCTTTATGAAAAAATACTTCAAACTTTTGATGACAATTATTTCAGAACAACTCAAGAGAGACCTAAACCTACCTACCTCGACCCGGACTCATTGGAGCCAACGAGGGACATCGCCTGATCACTTCCACAACAAGGTGGCGCTACTCTAGGTAGGAATTGGATTCTTTCTTTCCTCCTGGCTGTGGATTGCACAACACATGCTCGTGGATTGTCTAAGGTGGAGGGCATTGGAATTTTTTTGTATTTTTTTTTTTGGGGGGGGGGGATGATGGTTCGTACTAGCGGTTGAAATACTTGGAGAATGTTATAATGTTAATGTTGTGTTTTCATGGTTGGAAAGTAGAATTTTTGTTGTAACGGTGGTGCTTTTGTAGTATTATTGTAGTTGTATTTTTGTAACGTTTCTATTGTCATATATCAGCATACCTGTCAACCTCCACAGTTCTATGCCCATACAAACTGTCGTATTTTACCGCACCAAATACAAAATAATCGTACGCCGTATTTTTTCAAATTGGTGCATGATGGGAAATCCCCAGGTGGCAGACGCATGCGCACAGTAGCATCAAACCGCTCGCTTCGTTTGCAACGGAAAAAAAACGATACGGAGGATAGAGGCTTTCGCGGCGACCTGACTTGATTTGATATGTTGTTTCGTGATAGTCAGTGTATACCCATTATTGACAAATTTTCCATACAGATTTTCATGTACGTCGCACACGTCTTAAAATCCATAATAAACGTACTTTGTATGACAAAAACGTACAGGTTGACAAGTTTGTATTAGTAATTGTTTTGTTTTATATTTTTTGTGCAGTATTTCGGTTGTTTTTTTAGTAGTATAATTGTTTTATTTATTTAATATTTCTCTCGGTAGTATTTTTGTAGCATTTCCATTGTAATCATTCTGTAGGAGTGTTTTTGTGTTTCAGTATAACTGTAGTGCTATTTTTGTTAGTGTTTCTGTAGTAGTCTCTTGTATTATAGTATTACTCTAGTGTAATTTTTGTCAGTTGTGTTTCCCCCACCCCTGATCTAGCGTATTGCTGCGCCGCTTTTCTGTATTTGCGATTGGTGTCGCTTTAGCTCCCTCTTGTGGTCACTTGAGTCAAGTGTCAGGCTTTTCAATGCATCCACGTCTCATTTGTTGAACAGAAGTGTATTTTCCAGGTAAAGCAAAGTCTTCTTTGTAAGTTGTATCGACATTAAAGTCTCAATGATAGCTTACATGCACAAATTGCAGGCAAACTTAAAAATTGTCTGCATAAAAGTAGAAAGAATACAAGCGCACTCTAAGTAACGCGAAAATGATGATATGGCGCGCCCTGGTGGTCATTCTTGGTAAGTGTAATGTGGTTTTATTTGTACTGGATATGGCTCCGTTGTTAGGGTTAAGGTTTTTGGTTGTGATAGGCTTAAGGTTATGGTTTAGGGATTTGGGTTAGGGTTTCTCTGTATTTGTGATTGGTGTCGCTTTAGCTCCCTCTTGTGGTCACATGAAATAATGCATCCACGTCTAGGCTGTCGCTTTAGCTCCCTCTTGTGGTCATTAGTAATAATGCATCCACTTCTAGGCTGTCGCTTTAGCTCCCTCTTGTGGTCACTTGAAATAATGCATCAACGTCTAGGCTGTCGTTTTAGCGCTCTCTTGTGGTCACTTGAAATAAAGCATCCACATTTAGGCTGTCACTTTAGCTCCCTCTTGTGGTCACTTGAGTAAAGTGTCATGCCTTTTAATGCAGACACGTCTCATTTGCGAAAATGATTATGTGGCTTGCCCTGTGGGTTAGGTTTAGGGTTTGGGGTAGGGTTTAGGGTTAGAGGGTCAGGGTTTGGAGTTAAGGGTTAGGCGTTAAGGGTTAGGGCTATTCTGTATTTGCGATTTGTGTCGCTTAAGCTCCCTTAACTCCCTCCTTTGGTCACTTGAAATAATGCATCCACGTCTAGGCTGTCGCTTTAGCTCCCTCTTGTGGTCACTTGAGTAAAGTGTCAGGCTACTTAATGCAGACACGTCTTATTGGCGAAAGCGCACTGGTGGTTAGGGTTAGGGTTAAGTTTGGGGGTTTAAGGTTAGAGGGTTAAGGGTTAGAGGGGTTAAGGGTTAGTCTTATTCTGTATTTGGGATTGGTGTCGCTTAACGGGTCAGGTGTATCGACATTTCGTTCTTACAAAGAATGACAATACAAAGGAAATTATTATTATTATTATTAAACTCCTTTTAGCTCCCTCTTGTGGTCACTTGTAAAAATGCATCCACTTCTAGGCTGTCGCTTTAGCTCCCTCTTGTGGTCACTTGAGTAGTGTCAGGCCTTTTAAACCAGACACGTCTCTTTTGCGAAAATGATTATATGGCGCGCCCTGATGGTTAGGGTTAGGGTTAGGGTTAGGGTTAGGGTTAGGTTTTTGAAACAATATTGCTTTCCCAAGGTCCCCCCAAAAAAATTTTTCTGGGGGTCCTTGGGAAACCAATTTTTTAGCACTCGCCATACAGGAAAATATAGCGTTTTTTTGTGTGTCTTACCTGCGTTCGTTTAGTCCATTAGGGTTAGGGGTTAGGGTTAGGGGTTAGAGGGTTAGGGTTAGAGGGTTAGGGTTAGAGGGTTAGGGTTAGAGGGTTAGGGTTAGAGTTAGAGGGTTAGGGTTAGAGGGTTAGGGTTAGGTTTTTGAAACAATATTGCTTTCTCAAGGTCCCCCAAAAAAAACTTTTTTCTGGGGGTCTCTGGGTTAGGGTTAGGTTTAGGGTTAGGGTTAGGTTTTTAGGGTTAGGGTTAGGTTTTTGAAACAATATTGCTTTCCCAAGGTCCCCCCAAAAAAATTTTTCTGGGGGTCCTTGGGAAACCAATTTTTTAGCACTCGCCATACAGGAAAATATAGCGTTTTTTTGTGTGTCTTACCTGCGTTCGTTTAGTCCATTAGGGTTAGGGGTTAGGGTTAGGGGTTAGGGTTAGGGTTAGGGTTAGGGTTAGGTTTTTGAAACAATATTGCTTTCCCAAGGTCCCCCCAAAAATTTTTTCCTGGGGGTCCTTGGGAAACCAATTTTTTAGCACTCGCCATACAGGAAAATATAGCGTTTTTTTGTGTGTCTTACCTGTGTTCGTTTAGTCCATTAGGGTTAGGGGTTAGGGTTAGGGGTTAGGGGATAGAGGGTTAGGGATAGAGGGTTAGGGTTAGAGGGTTAGGGTTAGAGGGTTAGGGTTAGAGGGTTAGGGTTAGAGGGTTAGGGTTAGGGTTAGGGTTAGGGTTAGGTCTTGGGTCCGGGTCATCTCTGGAGACAGGATTAGGGTTAGGGTTAGGGTTAGGGTTAGGTTTTTGAAACAATATTGCTTTCCCAAGGTCCCCCAAAAATTTTTTTTCTGGGGGTCCTTGGGAAACCAATTTTTTAGCACTCGCCATACAGGAAAATATAGCGTTTTTTTGTGTGTCTTACCTGCGTTCGTTTAGTCCATTAGGGTTAGGGGTTAGGGTTAGGGGTTAGGGTTAGAGGGTTAGAGGGTTAGGGTTAGAGGGTTAGGGTTAGAGGGTTAGGGTTAGAGGGTTAGGGTTAGAGGGTTAGGGTTAGAGGGTTAGGGTTAGAGGGTTAGGGTTAGGGTTAGGGTTAGGGTTAGGGTTAGGGTTAGGGTTAGGGTTAGGGTTAGGGTTAGGGTTAGGGTTAGGGTTAGGGTTAGGGTTAGGGTTAGGGTTAGGGTTAGGGTTAGGTTTTTGAAACAATATTGCTTTCCCAAGGTCCCCCAAAAAAATTTTTCTGGGGGTCCTTGGGAAACCAATTTTTTAGCACTCGCCATACAGGAAAATATAGCGTTTTTTTGTGTGTCTTACCTGCGTTCGTTTAGTCCATTAGGGTTAAGGGTTAGGGGTTAGGGTTAGAGGGTTAGGGTTAGAGGGTTAGGGTTAGAGGGTTAGGGTTAGAGGGTTAGGGTTAGAGGGTTAGGGTTAGAGGGTTAGGGTTAGAGCGTTAGGGTTAGAGGGTTAGAGGGTTAGGGTTAGAGTTAGAGGGTTAGGGTTAGGGTTAGGGTTAGGGTTAGAGGGTTAGGGTTAGAGTTAGAGGGTTAGGGTTAGGGTTAGAAAGTTAGGGTTAGGGTTAGGTTTTTGAAACAATATTGCTTTCCCAAGGTCCCCCAAAAAAATTTTTTTCTGGGGGTCCCCGGGAAACCAATTTTTTAGCACTCGCCATACAGGAAAATATAGTGTTTTTTTGTGTGTCTTACCTGCGTTCGTTTAGTCCATTAGGAAAGAGAGTGTTTAGTTTTTTTATCCAGTCTTTTTCTGCTAAGCGTCTTTCTTTTTGTGTCCAATTGCTATTTGTTTGAAGGCCCGATATTTCTAAAGCTTGTATCCCATGATGAATGAAGTGTGCAACAAGATGTGTATTAATTTGTCTAAGGTTCCTAATGTTGTAAATGTGTTGTGCTAGTCTACATCTGATAGAATTTCCTGTCTCTCCTATATATTTAATGTCACAGTGTTTACACTTTATGACATATATACAGTTTTCTGTGGTAGGAGTGATTCTTTGTTTAATCAGGTAGTTTGTTTTTGTAATGGTGTTCCTAACTGTGGTGGCTTGTTTGTAAAATGTGGGCGCCTGTGTTTGTATTGTGTTAATTTCAGGTAGTTTGCTTTTTACTAAGTAATCTTTGAGGTTTTTGTTCCTTTTAAAGGCTGGGATGATTTTGTAATCTTGAATTATGCCTGTGTTCTGTAGTGTCTGATTGATATTTTGTCTAATTTTTCTATTAGCAATTTGGCTAAATTCTGAGTACGTGGTAATTAGCGGAATGATTTTCTGCGTGTCTCGTAGCCCTGTGGTTAAAAATGTTTTACGGACTTGTCTGAGGAAGGACCTTGAGTATCCTCTTGGTCGCAGTGCCTTGAAAAGGGTTTGGGTGGCCTTTTCAAAGTCCGTACGTAGGGTTAGGGTTAGGGTTAGGGTTAGGGTTAGGGTTAGGGTTAGGGTTAGGGTTAGGGTTAGGGTTAGGTTTTTGAAACAATATTGCTTTCCCAAGGTCCCCCAAAAAAAATTTTTCTGGGGGTCCTTGGGAAACCAATTTTTTAGCACTCGCCATACAGGAAAATATAGCGTTTTTTTGTGTGTCTTACCTGCGTTCGTTTAGTCCATTAGGGTTAAGGGTTAGGGGTTAGGGTTAGAGGGTTAGGGTTAGAGGGTTAGGGTTAGAGGGTTAGGGTTAGGGTTAGGGTTAGGGTTAGGGTTAGGGTTAGGGTTAGGGTTAGGGTTAGGGTTAGGGTTAGGGTTAGGGTTAGGGTTAGGGTTAGGGTTAGGGTTAGGGGTTAGGGTTAGGGTTAGGGTTAGGGTTAGGGTTAGGGTTAGGGTTAGGGTTAGGGTTAGGGTTAGGGTTAGGGTTAGGGTTAGGGTTAGGGTTAGGGTTAGGGTTAGGGTTAGGGTTAGGGTTAGGGTTAGGGTTAGGGTTAGGGTTAGGGTTAGGGTTAGGGTTAGGGTTAGGGTTAGGGTTAGGGTTAGGGTTAGGGTTAGGGTTAGGGTTAGGGTTAGGGTTAGGGTTAGGGTTAGGGTTAGGGTTAGGGTTAGGGTTAGGGTTAGGGTTAGGGTTAGGGTTAGGGTTAGGGTTAGGGTTAGGGTTAGGGTTAGGGTTAGGGTTAGGGTTAGGGTTAGGGTTAGGGTTAGGTTAGGAAGCAATCTTGATTTCTCAAGGTCCCCCCGAAAATTTTTGGGAGGTCCTTGGGAAACCAAGTCTCTGCACTGGCCATCATGGAAGCTGGAGCGTTTCTCACCTGCGTTCGTTTAGTCCATCTGGGAAAAGAGTGTTAAGTCTTTCTATCCAGTGTCTTTCTGCCCTGCGTCTTTCCTTTTGATTCCAATTGCTATTTGTTTGCAGGCCCCATATTTCTAAAGCCTGTAGTCCATGTTGAATGAAGTGGGCGACAAGATGTGTATTATTTTGTCTAATATTCCTAATGTTGTAAATGTGTTGTGCTAATCTACATCTGATAGAATTCCCCGTCTCCCCTACATATTTAATGTCACAGTGTTTACACTTTATGACATATATACAGTTTTCCGTAGTAGGTGTGATTGTTTGTTTAATTAGGTAGTTTGTGTTGGTGACGGTGTTCCTAACTGTGGTGGCCTTTTTGTAGAATGTGGGGCCCTGCGTTTGTGTTATGTTGATTTCTGGTAATTTACTTTTTACTAGGTAGTCTTTTAGGTTTTTGTTTCTTTTAAAGGCTGAGATGATTTTGTAATCTTGGATTATGTCTGTGTTCTGTAGTGTCTGGTTTACATTTTGTCTAATTTTTCTATTAGCATTTTGGCTAAATTCTGAGTACGTACTTATTAGAGGGATAATTTTTTGTGTGTCCCGTTGCCCTGTGGTTAAAAATGTTTTACGGACTTGCCTGAGGAACGATCTAGAGTATCCTCTCGGTCCCAGTGCCTTGAACAGGGTTTGGGTGGCCTTTTCAAAGTCCGTACGTTGCGAGCAGATTCTGTGGTACCTGAGCAACTGTGATTTTATTAAGCCTCTGTAGGTGTGCTTTGGATGAAGGCTGTTTTTGTGTAAGAGTGCATGTGTGTCTGTGTCTTTAAAGAAGACCTTTGTGTCTAAAGTTTGTGTTTGGGTGAATGAGGGTCCCTTATAAGTAGTTGTGTCTAGAAAATCTATCTGGTGGTCATTTGTGGAGTGTTTGACCGTAATTGTACTATGGTGTGTGTTGAGGATTTCTATCCATTGTTGAAATTCCTCTTTGCTATGTGTCCACGTTCCCCAAATGTCATCTAAGTACCTAAAATAATTGGTGGGTAGTTTGTCGCATTTTTCAAAAGCTGTCTCCTCCCAATGTGCCATGTAGATGTTAGCATAGGCAGGTGCAAATTTTTTGCCCATGGCTGTACCACTGATCTGTAAGTAGAATTCCTTGTTGAATTCAAAGTCGTTCCTAGTGAGGTTAATTTCTAGGAGTTGTATTAGTTCTGTGTCTGGGCGTTTGTCGTCCGGGTATTTTTCCATCCAGCGCTTTACTGCTGTTAACCCTGCGACCGTGTTAATGTTTGTGTAGAGGCTATCTATGTCTATGGTAAATAAGATTGTTTCCTGCGTTATTTTAATCTGTTTTATTTTGTTTACAAAATCATATGTATCTTTAATGTAGCTATTATGTTTTGTGGATAGTGGAGTGAGGAAGTGGTCTATGTATTCCGCGATCCTGTAGGATTCGCTGCCACAGTCTGACACAATAGGTCTTCCTGTCGGCACTTCATACGGAATAGTCCACGTTAGTGGTGATTTGTGTATTTTAGGTAGCAGGTAAAATCTACGGGGTCTGGCTTCCTCTTCCCCTATTAGGTAGCGTTTTTGTTTTTTAGTTATATCTTCATTTTCTAGAAGTGTTTGTAGGATATCTTCTATTTTCTGGGCTGTTTCTGGGTATATTGGTTTTGTTAATTTCTTATAATGTGACGTATTGTTTAATTGTCTGTGTGCTTCATATATATATTGTGTTCTGTCTAGGATAACTATTGCACTACCCTTGTCCGCTGGTTTAATAACTATCTGTTTGTTGTTAGCTAATTGAAAGAGGGCTTCACATTCTCCTCTGCTAAGGTTATCTTTGTCTCTGTGAGACTGCGGGTTTAATGTGTTAATTAGGCTTTGGTTCTCCTCAATTACTTGTGTTATTATGTTAGGGATTTGGTTGTTTCTTGGTTCCCAATCAGATTTTGGTATGAAATGTTTTTGTTCCGAATCTTCTGACCTGTCAAAGAAGGCTGCTAATTTAAGCTTTCGGTGGAAATCTTGGATTTCTCCTCTTAGGATTTCCTTTTGTTTCTTACGAATATTTACCGTGGGGACAAACGATAAGCCTTTTTCTAGTAGACTAATCTGATTTTGTGTAGGTGTGAAGTTCTGAGCTAGTAGGATGATGTTCTTATACCCCTCCCTATTTGGGTTTGTGGGGGTGTTTAGTTTAAATTGTGTAGCCAGTGTTTTAACATCTTGTCTGCTGTCTCACCTGTCCAGTGGATCCCGTCTCCGGTGGTGTGGAAGTCCTGTTCTGGGAGTTTTGGTAGGCATGGCATGTTCCTGGAGATGTGGTCATTGATTTCCTCCAGGTTGAGTTTATGGGGGTCTTCTAGTTGCTGTGAGTAGTTGATCAGCGGTATCCAGATTTCAGCTGCTGGGAAGGTGAAGGTGGCCTTGGTGTTTTTCACCATCATCTGGAGTTGTTTCACAGCTGTCTTCTTAGGTTGTTGCTCCCTGTTGTTTATTCCAACCGACAGAATGACCCTCTGTACCTTGTCGTTTCGTGGAGTTTTTTCTAGAAGATGTGCCATGTGGTAAAACGTTGCTCCGGGGTAGCTGTCGATCTGGACGTCCTCTCTGGAGTAAGATTCTATCCTCGAGAGATTGGAATCTCCCAAGATTATATTTGGTTTGACCGCTGTAAGTGTCCATTGTTGAATTTTCCGGGGTGTTCTGGGATGTCTGTTTGGGTGAAAGGGGCTGTGGCTGGGGTTGGGTGTAGGGTTAGGGTTAGGGTTAGGGTTAGGGTTAGGGTTAGGGTTTGGGGTAGGGTTAAGGTTAGGTCTTGGGTCCGGGTCATCTCTGGAGACAGGATTGGAGGTTCGCGTGGGCCTCTGTGGTCTTTGTGGAAGTGGCTTGGGACCTTTGTTGTCCTGTCGTCCAGAGGTTTCTTCTCCCCTTCCATTTTCCCGTCTCGGTGGTGATCCCTGTGGTTCAGGGGGCCCCGTGGGACTCCCTGCCGTCCTCGTCCCCTTGGGCCCGGGTGTCTCCTTCGGCGAAGGTCCCCGAGGGGGACCGCAGGATCTGTCTAAAGGAGAGATAGTGTGGTTAAAATTATTTGAACTTACCTGGTCCTGGTCCTGAGTTGTTGTTCTTTGTGGTCTAGGGAGCCCCCTGGGACTTCCTGTTGTCCTCGTCCCTTCGCGTTCGTTTGTCTCCTTCAGTGAAGGCCACTGAAGGGGACTGTTGGGTGTTTCTCCAAGCGAAGGTCTCCGAGGGAGACCGCAGGATCTGTCCCTGCGTTTGTCTGTCTCACTCAGTGAAGTTCCCTGAAGGGGACTGTTGGGTGTCTCCCTCAGCGAAGGTCCCCGAGGGAGACCCCAGGATCTGTCTGGAGGAGAGATAGTGTGGTTAAAGTTGTTTATACTTACCTGGTCCTGGTTCCGCGTTGTTGTTGTTCTTCGTTGTTTAGGGAGCCCCCTGGGACTCCCTGTTGTCCTCGTCCCCTCGCGTCTGTTTGTCTCATTCAGTGAGGGCCACTGAAGGGGACTGAGGGATTCTTCTAAAGGAGAGATGGTGTCGTTAATATTTTCTGTACTTACCTGGTTCTGGTTCTGAGTTGTCATGGTGTTGATTTTTGGTTTTGTAGGTGGGGGTGGTGGCGAATCTGTTAGGGCTGCAAATCTGTTGGTGGTGTGAAAAGATGTCAAGGGGTCCTCCGATTGCAAGGTTGGAGTTGTGTCTCCTCCGTCTCCCAGACTCCAGATGACCGTTTCTTGTGCCCTTTGTACTGTGAGAGGATGCAACCGTCTCCCGAACTTTTTCTTCGCCCATCTAGTTGCCACCTCGAAGGCCTCGCGCCAGTTGGTTATTTGCATCGCTTCCAGTTTCCTGGCGAGATCCTCTAGGTTCTCAAGGTAGTGTTCCTCAAGGATTTGCATGCAAGTGTGCAGCCAGTTGACCGCATTCCCTTGTATTTTCATCAATGTGTCATCTGTGGGGGATGCTGGTCTGATTAGAGTGGCTAGTTCCTGCATTTTCCTCTGGAGGCTGGCTGGTGGTGATGCTTTGGCCCCCGATACTGTAGTATTCTGTAGGTGGTGTAGTGTTTGGATAATCCGAAAGAGAATTTTAGTGGTTTCCGTGAAGGTTGCCATACCTGTTTGGGGATTTGTCTAAAAGAGAATTGATGTGAGTAATATTGCAAATACTTACCCTTTACTTACCCTGGCACTCCAGGTGTTCCTGTTTCTTTGAGGAATAGGCAGCAGGAGGTTAGGGTTAGGGTTAGGGTTAGGGTTAGGGTTAGGGTTAGGGTTAGGGTTAGGGTTAGGGTTAGGGTTAGGGTTAGGGTTAGGGTTAGGGTTAGGGTTAGGGTTAGGGTTAGGGTTAGGGTTAGGGTTAGGGTTAGGGTTAGGGTTAGGGTTAGGGTTAGGGTTAGGGTTAGGGTTAGGGTTAGGGTTAGGGTTAGGGTTAGGGTTAGGGTTAGGGTTAGGGTTAGGGTTAGGGTTAGGGTTAGGGTTAGGGTTAGGGTTAGGGTTAGGGTTAGGGTTAGGGTTAGGGTTAGGGTTAGGGTTAGGGTTAGGGTTAGGGTTAGGGTTAGGGTTAGGGTTAGGGTTAGGGTTAGGGTTAGGGTTAGGGTTAGGGTTAGGGTTAGGGTTAGGGTTAGGGTTAGGGTTAGGGTTAGGGTTAGGGTTAGGGTTAGGGTTAGGGTTAGGGTTAGGGTTAGGGTTAGGGTTAGGGTTAGGGTTAGGGTTAGGGTTAGGGTTAGGGTTAGGGTTAGGGTTAGGGTTAGGGTTAGGGTTAGGGTTAGGGTTAGGGTTAGGGTTAGGGTTAGGGTTAGGGTTAGGGTTAGGGTTAGGGTTAGGGTTAGGGTTAGGGTTAGGGTTAGGGTTAGGGTTAGGGTTAGGGTTAGGGTTAGGGTTAGGGTTAGGGTTAGGGTTAGGGTTAGGGTTAGGGTTAGGGTTAGGGTTAGGGTTAGGGTTAGGGTTAGGGTTAGGGTTAGGGTTAGGGTTAGGGTTAGGGTTAGGGTTAGGGTTAGGGTTAGGGTTAGGGTTAGGGTTAGGGTTAGGGTTAGGGTTAGGGTTAGGGTTAGGGTTAGGGTTAGGGTTAGGGTTAGGGTTAGGGTTAGGGTTAGGGTTAGGGTTAGGGTTAGGGTTAGGGTTAGGGTTAGGGTTAGGGTTAGGGTTAGGGTTAGGGTTAGGGTTAGGGTTAGGGTTAGGGTTAGGGTTAGGGTTAGGGTTAGGGTTAGGGTTAGGGTTAGGGTTAGGGTTAGGGTTAGGGTTAGGGTTAGGGTTAGGGTTAGGGTTAGGGTTAGGGTTAGGGTTAGGGTTAGGGTTAGGGTTAGGGTTAGGGTTAGGGTTAGGGTTAGGGTTAGGGTTAGGGTTAGGGTTAGGGTTAGGGTTAGGGTTAGGGTTAGGGTTAGGGTTAGGGTTAGGGTTAGGGTTAGGGTTAGGGTTAGGGTTAGGGTTAGGGTTAGGGTTAGGGTTAGGGTTAGGGTTAGGGTTAGGGTTAGGGTTAGGGTTAGGGTTAGGGTTAGGGTTAGGGTTAGGGTTAGGGTTAGGGTTAGGGTTAGGGTTAGGGTTAGGGTTAGGGTTAGGGTTAGGGTTAGGGTTAGGGTTAGGGTTAGGGTTAGGGTTAGGGTTAGGGTTAGGGTTAGGGTTAGGGTTAGGGTTAGGGTTAGGGTTAGGGTTAGGGTTAGGGTTAGGGTTAGGGTTAGGGTTAGGGTTAGGGTTAGGGTTAGGGTTAGGGTTAGGGTTAGGGTTAGGGTTAGGGTTAGGGTTAGGGTTAGGGTTAGGGTTAGGGTTAGGGTTAGGGTTAGGGTTAGGGTTAGGGTTAGGGTTAGGGTTAGGGTTAGGGTTAGGGTTAGGGTTAGGGTTAGGGTTAGGGTTAGGGTTAGGGTTAGGGTTAGGGTTAGGGTTAGGGTTAGGGTTAGGGTTAGGGTTAGGGTTAGGGTTAGGGTTAGGGTTAGGGTTAGGGTTAGGGTTAGGGTTAGGGTTAGGGTTAGGGTTAGGGTTAGGGTTAGGGTTAGGGTTAGGGTTAGGGTTAGGGTTAGGGTTAGGGTTAGGGTTAGGGTTAGGGTTAGGGTTAGGGTTAGGGTTAGGGTTAGGGTTAGGGTTAGGGTTAGGGTTAGGGTTAGGGTTAGGGTTAGGGTTAGGGTTAGGGTTAGGGTTAGGGTTAGGGTTAGGGTTAGGGTTAGGGTTAGGGTTAGGGTTAGGGTTAGGGTTAGGGTTAGGGTTAGGGTTAGGGTTAGGGTTAGGGTTAGGGTTAGGGTTAGGGTTAGGGTTAGGGTTAGGGTTAGGGTTAGGGTTAGGGTTAGGGTTAGGGTTAGGGTTAGGGTTAGGGTTAGGGTTAGGGTTAGGGTTAGGGTTAGGGTTAGGGTTAGGGTTAGGGTTAGGGTTAGGGTTAGGGTTAGGGTTAGGGTTAGGGTTAGGGTTAGGGTTAGGGTTAGGGTTAGGGTTAGGGTTAGGGTTAGGGTTAGGGTTAGGGTTAGGGTTAGGGTTAGGGTTAGGGTTAGGGTTAGGGTTAGGGTTAGGGTTAGGGTTAGGGTTAGGGTTAGGGTTAGGGTTAGGGTTAGGGTTAGGGTTAGGGTTAGGGTTAGGGTTAGGGTTAGGGTTAGGGTTAGGGTTAGGGTTAGGGTTAGGGTTAGGGTTAGGGTTAGGGTTAGGGTTAGGGTTAGGGTTAGGGTTAGGGTTAGGGTTAGGGTTAGGGTTAGGGTTAGGGTTAGGGTTAGGGTTAGGGTTAGGGTTAGGGTTAGGGTTAGGGTTAGGGTTAGGGTTAGGGTTAGGGTTAGGGTTAGGGTTAGGGTTAGGGTTAGGGTTAGGGTTAGGGTTAGGGTTAGGGTTAGGGTTAGGGTTAGGGTTAGGGTTAGGGTTAGGGTTAGGGTTAGGGTTAGGGTTAGGGTTAGGGTTAGGGTTAGGGTTAGGGTTAGGGTTAGGGTTAGGGTTAGGGTTAGGGTTAGGGTTAGGGTTAGGGTTAGGGTTAGGGTTAGGGTTAGGGTTAGGGTTAGGGTTAGGGTTAGGGTTAGGGTTAGGGTTAGGGTTAGGGTTAGGGTTAGGGTTAGGGTTAGGGTTAGGGTTAGGGTTAGGGTTAGGGTTAGGGTTAGGGTTAGGGTTAGGGTTAGGGTTAGGGTTAGGGTTAGGGTTAGGGTTAGGGTTAGGGTTAGGGTTAGGGTTAGGGTTAGGGTTAGGGTTAGGGTTAGGGTTAGGGTTAGGGTTAGGGTTAGGGTTAGGGTTAGGGTTAGGGTTAGGGTTAGGGTTAGGGTTAGGGTTAGGGTTAGGGTTAGGGTTAGGGTTAGGGTTAGGGTTAGGGTTAGGGTTAGGGTTAGGGTTAGGGTTAGGGTTAGGGTTAGGGTTAGGGTTAGGGTTAGGGTTAGGGTTAGGGTTAGGGTTAGGGTTAGGGTTAGGGTTAGGGTTAGGGTTAGGGTTAGGGTTAGGGTTAGGGTTAGGGTTAGGGTTAGGGTTAGGGTTAGGGTTAGGGTTAGGGTTAGGGTTAGGGTTAGGGTTAGGGTTAGGGTTAGGGTTAGGGTTAGGGTTAGGGTTAGGGTTAGGGTTAGGGTTAGGGTTAGGGTTAGGGTT